>NC_091086.1:69040227-69343257 GCF_032405125.1 Capricornis sumatraensis | reverse complement strand
CCCATGGGCTGCAGCAGGCCAGTATCTCCTGGAGTTTGCTCAAACTCATGTCCATTGAGTCGATGATGTCATCCAACCATCTCATTTTCTGTCACCCTCTTCTCCTCCCACCTTCAATCTGTCCCAGCATCAGGGTCTTCTCCAATGTGTCGGCTCTCCGCATCAGGTGGCCAAAGTATTGGAGCTTCAGCTTCAGCATCAGTCCTTCCAATGAATATTCAGGGTTGATTTCCTTTAGGATGGACTAGTTGGATCTCCTTGCTGTCCAAGGGGCTCTCAAGAGTCTTCTCCAGCACCACAGCTTGAAAGCATCAATTCTTCGGTGCTCAGCCTTCTTTAAAGTCAGACCGTAAAGGGAAAGATGGGATTCCAGAATAAAGAAGAGGCTTGACTTTGTGTGGATGGCAGCTACATGCTGACTGCTCCAAGGTCCCAGAAAACAGCAGAAGCACAAGGCAGAAGGCGAGGGGGGACGAAAGCCACCCACCACCTGGGAACCCCCCGACGGGTTGTCCCATGAGTGAGCAACAAACGCCTGAGACTTAGAGGCCTGCTTGGCCAGCAGCTGGTGTGGCCCCAACAAACACACAGCGCTCTCTCTACTGAGGCACCATCTTGACAAGTCCCATGTTTCCTGGGTCCACATCCGTAAAATGGAAGTATTAATATTTACAGTTGTGTTGCTGTAATTGATGGAAAAGGGATGGGAATCTGAACCTGGAACATTACAAATTTTCAGTGCAAGCTTGGATTTGGTTTCTTCCAAGGAACAGAGACAAAGACAGGAATAGGAACTGCAATGAGATAAATAAAACTTAACAGCATCACTAATAACAAGAAATAGCTTATTAGAAACAGATATAAGGGGGAAATAAAATGTTTACATATGGCCCTGTTCTATACAATGGGAGGCATTGTGTGTGTGTGTGTGCACGTGTGTGTGCTCAGTCATGTCTGACTCTTTATAATCCTGTGGACTATA
The DNA here is from genome assembly GCF_032405125.1 of Capricornis sumatraensis. Lineage (NCBI taxonomy): Eukaryota > Metazoa > Chordata > Mammalia > Artiodactyla > Bovidae > Capricornis > Capricornis sumatraensis. The sequence continues at coordinate 69,342,275 of NC_091086.1, read as the reverse complement.
GTCTGCCAGACTCCTCTGTCCATGGGATTCTCCAGGCAAGAATACTGGAGTGGGTTGCCATTCCCTTCTACAGGGGATCTTCCCAACCCAGGGATCAAACCGGGTCTCTTATGCCTCCTGCATTGGCAGGCAGATTCTTTACCACTGAGCCCCCAGGGAAGCCTCACTGCCGTCATTAACTGAATAACCCAAACGCAACATCTATACCTGTGAAGCTATCCACAGTTTCTCCCAGGTCTCAGAAAAACAAAGTAAGACTTATACTTTCCATTTGAAGGAAAAGGTCATAAAAAAATGAAAACACCAAAGTCTGGGAGTATCTGGTCCAGCCATCTGATGAGCACATAAATCTGGAAAATACGCATCAGTGAAGCAGACATCCAGCATGTCTCCCCTCCCCAAGCACTCTTTCCCTTGTTCAAGGCACAGAATCCTCAAGGCCTTTACAAACCTCTCCACCACTCAACTCTGTTGTTGAGAGCCTGACTCCACCCTCCCCGCCCCCCACTCAAGGTCCGTGCCTGCCTGGCTAAAGTCAAACAGATTATTGCATCCTCCAGCCATGGAGATTGATTTGCGCATGGATTTGGGAGCTGGGCCAGACCATGGAGTCTAGCCAGGGTATTAAGACTGCCTGGAATGGAAAGCGTGAGTTCAGTCCCCATCAGTATGCTACTGCAGCAGCAAAGAGGGTGACTACGAGCTCCAGCAAGCATCTGAATTCTCAAAGGACTGCTTGAGTTAAGATGAGGACTGGGGTGCAGCGTGGGTGAAGTCTTCTCCAGTGGGCCTCCCACACAGTGTTGTCCTAACAAGCGGTGTCTGGGTGTGCCTGGAGTTACTCAAACCAGGAACCAGTGATGGGAGAGGGAAGTGGGGTGACAGGAAGCCTGCCACTTGCCAGGGGATTTTGACAGCAACCCTCCCCAGGTGAGCTGCAGGGATTAAAAAGTGAAAGCTCACCTCCCTAGTCTGTGCTTTATCTTTGGGGGTTTCTTTTTCTGATGATGGGAAATAGCACATGCTCACTGTATGTCTGTGTGCTTAGTCGCTCAGTCGTGTCCCACTCTGTGCGAGCCCGTGGACGGTCGCCAGCCCAGTAATTAGTAGATGTGTATCCAGTAGCACTTTCTATACCTGTATCAATATACGTGACTTTTCTAATCAACCACTTAGTCAAACGATCATTGCATTTTAATGATCCAGAAGTAATGTGGGCTTGCAATACTGTGAAAATGTAAATTAATTATTGCTATTCATAAGTCCATGAGGTTGCAAAGAGTTGGACACAACTGAGCAACTAACACTAACTAACTAATTAATATAAGCATACCTCAACTTGTAATAATAATCTTCAGGCTCCTGATACTTTCCCTGTAGTCTTTTTTCAGTATTTATTTATTTACTTGGCTTCGCCCAGTCTTAGTTGCACCATGTGGGATCTAGCTCCCCAGCCAGGGATTGGGACTCGTAGCCACTGGACCACCAGGGAAGTCCCTTCCCTATAGCTTTTTCTTTCCTACCTACCTCCACACAAAGCAAAACGCTTGGTTTCCTCATCTCTGTGCATAAAGGTAACATGTTTGGCTGAGGCAGTGGATGACACAGACTAAGCTGAGCCAGTCACCCCCCTGAAGGACAGGAGTGTCTTCCAAATGCTGGGGTGTCACTGGCCTGGGTGCTCCTATAAGCATGATGAAGCCATGGTACCTTTTGGTCGATGATGAGTGATGCTGCCTCTGGTCTCAGAGGACAGATCTCACTGTCCAGGGGTGAGGGATGGTCCTGAAACTTACCAGTTTCAGGAAGTCTCTTCGTCCTCTAAAAGATGGCACAAAGCCACGGGAACATCACGTCAGTGCCTGAGGCCCGGCTTAGAAATGGGAACCTAGAACCTGCCCTGGACCCTGAGGATCTGATGCGAGTGGGGGAGGGGGCCCCCAGAGACATCACAGTGCCCCGAGGGCAGGCAGGGGGAACCCCATTAGCCTCACACCCTCCTCTGTGCTGAAATAGCCGCAGTCTCCAGCTCGGTGCCCAATTCTCGCCACCATTAGTTGACCCCATGAATATAAACTCCCTTTTAGAAAATGGGCTTCCCTGGTGGCTCACACAGAAAAGAACCTTCCCACAATGTGGAAGACATGGATTAGATTCCTGGGTTGGAAAGATCCCCTGGAGAAGGGAATGGCTACCCACTCCAGTATTCTTGCCTGGAGAATCCCACCGACAGAGGAGTCTGGTGGGCTACAGTCCAGAGGGTCCCAAAGAGTTGGACACGACTGAGTGACTAACACTTTTCAATTCTAGAAAATACACTCTTTTAATTTCATGCCACATTTAACTGAGCCTGGAGCCCAGTGTGTGTTGGAGAGAAGTCGGACTGTCTGGATTCCAGCATCAATTCCATCACTGATTAAGTACAACACTGGCTGAGTTGTCTAACATCTGTCCTGAGGTTTCCTCATCTGTAAATTGAGGATAAAATACATCTCTCAGAGACACTTTATTAAAAGCAGGAAGAATACATTTTTTTTAAAAGCAGGCAAAAAACAACAGGATAAAACCACACATAAAGCTGAGGGAGTGAAGTGAAAGTCACTCAGTCATGTCCAACTCTTTGCGACCCCATGAATACAATCCATGGAATTCTCCAGGTCGGAATACTGGAGTGGGTAACCTTTCCCTTCTCCAGGGCATCTTTCCAACCCAGAGATCGAATCCAGGTCTCCAGCATTGCGGGTGGATTCTTTATCAGCTGAGCCTTAAGGGAAGTCCAAAAATACTGGAGTGGGTAGCCTATCCGTTCTCCAGAGGATCTTCCAGACCCAGGAATCAAACCAGGGTCTCCTGCATTGCAGGTGGATTCTTTATCAACTGAGCTATCGGGAAACCCCAGCTATCAGGTGGCTTGGCTGGTAAAGAATCCACCTGCAATGTGGGAGACCTGGGTTCAATCCCTGGATTGGGAAGAGTCCCTAGAGACGGGAACAGCTACCCACTCCAGTATTCTGGCCTAGAGAATTCTATGGACTGCATACATAGTTCATGGGGTCCATAGAGTTGCAAAGAGTCAGACACAACTGAGTGACTTTCACTAAAACTGAAAAAAAAAAAGGCTGAGGAGGTGCTCAGTAAATGGAGCTACTCCCAAGATGAAAGTATTTGCAGGGAAGCCAGGCAGAGGGGCTTCCCCGATGGCTCAGCAGGTAGAGAATCCTCTTGCAAAGCAGGAGACACAGGTTCAATCCTTGGGTGGGGAAGACTAGGGAAAAGGAAATGGCAACCCACTCCAGTATTCTTGCCTAGAAAATCCCATGGACAGAGGAGCCTGGTGGACTACAGTCCAAAGGGTCCCTAAGAGTGGGACACAACTGAACAACTACACACACACAGACACACACACACAGACACACACACACACAGACACAGACACACACACACACACACACACACACACGGGCATGTGAAGGTAGGAGGCAGTCACTCAAGAAGGGAGACCCCTAGTGGCCTAAGATGAGGGTGGCTCCAGAGCTGACCAGCCCCTAGTTCAAGTCCACACTCTACTCACAAGCTGTACAACCATGAGCCAGCAGCTGAGCTTCTCCAAGCCTCTGGATCCTCATCTAAAAAAAGGTTTATCAAGAGTACCTACCCCTAGGGTACTAATGGCAACTATATCAGGCGATGTATTTCAAAGCCTAATAACAATTAGCAAAATGTTGATGGTGATTGAAGCTGGGTGATAAGCACATAGAGAATAATATTTTTGCTTTCCCTGTTGTTATACATTTGCAGTTATCCATAAGTTTTTTTTAAATTTTGTAACCAAGAACTTAGGACAGTCCTGGCACATAATCATATACATTATTAATAATATGCTTAATATCAATTCATTGCTTGTTGGTTTTGTCCAACTCTTTGCAACCCCATGGACTGCAGCATACAAGGCTCCTCTATTCTCCACTATCTTCCAGAGTTTGCTCAAATTCATGTCCCTTGAGTCAGTGATGCCATCCAACCATCTCATACTCTGCCACTCCCTTCTCCTTTTGCCTTCGATCTTTCCCAGCATCAGGGTCTTTTCCAACGAGTGAACTCTTCGAATCAAGTGGCCAAAGGATTGGAGTTCAGCATCAGTCCTTCCAATGAGTATCCAGGGTTTATTTCCTTTTAGGATTGACTGCTTTGATCTCCTTGCTGTCCAAGGGACTCTCAAGAGTCTTCACCAGCACCACAATTCAAAAGCATCAATTCTTTGGAGCTCAGCCTTCTTTATGGCCCAACTCTCACATCCATTTAGGACTAGGGAGAAAACCGTTGCTTTGACTAAACAGACTTTTGTCTGCAAAGTGATATTTTTGCTTTTAAATACCCATCAGTCCGTTTGTAATAATCAATATAATTTCTAAGAGAGTCTTCTGTAAAAGAGAGATGCTTTTAGACTCCACTCTTGGCATCTGGAAGATCATGGACCCCTTGAAGAATGTGATGCTATATGTGGACTCACGTCCCATAAATAGGAAGTGCCCTGCCCCCTTGGTCACAAAGCCAGCCCAGGGAACCCCAGGGACTCCAGGGACCCAGGCTGACGATGAGGAAGGAAGAGAACTGCAGTGACTCTCTGCCATCTTGCACAGAGCTTCCTGGCTTCCCTGGGGCGACAGTGTATTGTGGGTTATCACTGAAGGGAGAAGGACTCGAATGATGGAGCAGCTCTCAGTAAGAACAGCCAATCTAACAGAGATAACAAGCAAGACTTGTCTCATCTGTATGGTTGCTATTTCTTTTCCTACCTCAGGACGTTTATCTGAACGTATTTTCCTTTTCATTTCCAGTTAGCATATGAAAGAAGTTTTAGTGCCATAATTTTAGATATCTGAAAATTTGGTCTAACTCTATTAGCCATCATAGTCTTGGGCTGAATCTTCTCCACAGCAATAAATCTCAGAAAACAATAAAAGTAAGATGGTGCAGTCTATCACTTCTGATTCCAATACTATTCCAGGTTTAACATATGGCTTTTATGTCTTTGTTAACATTTTTATCTAGCTTTGTGAAAAATAGATGAAAAAATATTTAACATGGTACAAAATGTAACCGTGGAATAAAAAGCTCTAGGTAAAGCCATAAGCAAGAATAATCAGCTACAAAAATACCTCTCGAGTTGAATAAAATAAAGTTTCAGCTGACCTATCAATTTTGAATACAATCACAGCCCCGTAGTTAGCAGGTCGTTCAGAAACAGATATTTTAGTGTTCTCCTTTTCAAATTACAATGTGGAACTTCGAGCAATAAAGGGCAGTTTGAAGAAGTGAAAAGTCATAAAATGGGAAATGTAACATACCTAGTGTGAGCAAGGGGAAAGGAAAGTGTGCGGAGCATTGAATGGGACTGGAATCACTGCAAAAGTTTAGGAACAGCAATACCACCGATCAGCAAGTCCCAAGACAGTATATGATAAGGAAGGCTGGATGAGTTAAGCTTAAGAAAAAAAAGACTAAGTATTCAAATAAATGTTGAGAAGTAAACATAGACAGTGTTTGTTGAAATTAAAATCAGTGCCGTTAAATGGAATTATCAATAGTTAATTGCTATGACAACTGCAACTCCAGTATTAATTACATTACCTTAAAATTAAACACTCGAGAAAAGTCCATTAAAGTGATTATTTACTCACATTTGGTAAACTTCTTGTCTAAATGGTACTCACTATGCTCTAAGAAAAAAAAAGGCAAAGCTGAGCTCACAACATCAATGAAAAACACTTATAATCAACAACAACAAGAAAAAGCCCTCGATGCATGCAGGAGAGTTAAAGATCCTGAAACAAACCTACCTGTGTCTCCAGAAGAAGACACCATATCTGTCTCCCAAAGCCGTTTTTTTCTATAAATACCCTTAAAAAGATAGTCTGGAACAGAAGTTGTCAGTGTCTCCTTTATGAGATGTGCAGAAACACAAATGACAATTACGGTGACACAGACTCCTCTTCAATAGGATTAGATGTTGGAAGACAGTGGAATATATATTATTGAAGTGATGAAAAAATAATAACCTAGAATTTTATCCTCTCAAGAGGAAGAGCAAAATAAAAAGATTCTCAGATAAGTGTAGCTATTAGGATGAACTATTCAGATTCAAATACACCCATTTGAATGCAGAGTTCCAAAGAATAACAAGGAGAGATAAGAAAGCCTTCCTCAGTGATCAATGCAAAGAAATAGAGGAAAACAACAGAATGGGAAAGACTAGAGATCTCTTCAAGAAAATTAGAGATATCAAGGGAACATTTCATGCAAAGAAGGGCACAATAAAGGACAGAAATGGTATGGACCTAACAGAAGCAGAAGATATTAAGAGGTGGCAAGAATACACAGAAAAGCTAAACAAAAAAGATCTTCATGACCCAAATAACCACAATGGTGTGATCACTCACCTAGAGCCCGACATCCTGGAATGCAAAGTCAAGTGGGCTTAGGAGGCATCACTACGAACAAAGCTAATGGAGGTGGTGGAATTCCAGTAGACCTGTTTCAAATCCTAAAAGATGATGCCATTAAAGTGCTGCACTCCATATGCTAGCAAATTTGGAAAACTCAGCAGTGGCCATGGGACTGGAAAAGGTCAGTTTTCATTCCAAACCTAAAGAAAGGCAATGCCAAAGGATGTTCAAACTACCACACAATTGCACTCCTCTCACACACTAGCAAAGAAATGCTCAAAATTCTTCAAGCCAGGCTTCAACAGCATGTGAACCATGAACTTCAAGATGTTCAAGCTGGATTTACAAAAGGCAGAGAAAACAGAGATCAAATTGCAAAATCTGTTGGATCATCAAAAAAGCAAGAGAGTTCCAGAAAAACATCTACCTCTGCTTTATTGACTACAACAAGGCCTTTGACTGTGTGAATCACAACAAACTGTGGAAAATTCTTCAAGAGATGGGAATACCAGATCACCTTACCTGCCTCCTGAGAAATCTGTATGCAGGTCAAGAAACAACAGTTAGAACTGGACACGGAACAACAGACTGGTTCCAAATCAGGAAAGGAGTATATTGTCTGTATATTGTCAAGGCTGTATATTGTCACCCTGCCTATTTAACTTATATGCAGAGTACATCATGCGAAATGCTTGGCTGGATGAAGCACAAACTGGAATCAAGATTGCCAGAAAAAATATCAATAACCTCAGATGAAAGTGAAAGAGGAGAGTGAAAAAGTTGGCTTAAAGCTCAACATTCAGAAAACAAAGATCATGGCATCCGGTCCCATCACTTCATGGGAATTAGACGGGGAAACAGTGGAAACAGTGTCAGACTTTATTTTTTGGGGCTCCAAAATCAGTGCAGATGGTGACTGCAGCCATAAAATTAAAAGACGCTTACTCCTTGGAAGAAAAGTTATGACCAACCTAGATAGCATATTCAAAATCAGGGACATTACTTTGCCGACTAAGGTCCGTCTAGTCAAGGCTATGGTTTTTCCTGTGGTCATGTATGGATGTGAGAGTTGGACTGTGAAGAAGGCTGAGCACTGAAGAATTGATGCTTTTGAACTGTGGTGTTGGAGAAGACTCTTGAGAGTCCCTTGGACTGCAAGGAGATCCAACCAGTCCATTCTGAAGGAGATCAACTCTGGGATTTCTTTGGAGGGAATGATGCTGAAGCTGAAACTCCAGTACTTTGGCCACCTCATGCGAAGAGTTGACTCATTGGAAAAGACTCTGATGCTGGGAGGGTTTGGGAGCAGGAGGATAAGGGGACGACCAAGGATGGGATGGCTGGATGGCATCATGGACTCGATGGACATGAGTCTGAGTGAACTCCGGGAGATGGTGATGGACAGGGAGGCCTGGCGTGCTGCGATTCATGGGGTCGCAAAGAGTCGGACACGACTGAGCGATTGAACTGAACTGAACCTCAGATATGCAGATGATATTACCCTATGGCCGAAAGCAAAGAAGAACTAAAGAGCCTCTTGATGAAAGTGAAAGAGGAAAATAAAAAGTTGGCTTAAAATTCAACATTCAGAAAATGAAGATCACGGCATCTGGTCCCATCACTTCGTAGCAAATAGATGGAGAAACAATGTAAACAGTGACAGACTTTTATTTAATTTATTTATTTTAATTGGAGGCTAATTACTTTATAATATTGTAGTGGTTTTTGCCATACATTGACATGAATCATCCATGGGTGTACATGTGTCCCCCATCCTGAACCCACCTCCCACCTCCCTCCCCATCCCATCCCTCAGGGTCATCCCAGTGCACAGGACCTGAGTGCCCTGAGAGACTTTATTTGGGAGGCTCCAAAATCACTGCAGATGATGACTGCAGCCATGAAATTAAAAGCACTCGCTCCTTGGAAGAGAAGTTATGACCAACCTAGACAGCATATTAAAAAGCAGAGACATTACTTTGCCAAGAAAGGTCCATCTAGTCAAAGCTATGGTTTTTCCATAGTCATGTATGGATGTGAGAGTTGGACTAGAAAGAAAACTGAGCGCCAAAGAATTGATGCTTTTGAACTGTGGTGTTGGAGAAGACTCTTGAGAGTCCCTTGGACTGCAAGGAGATCCAACCAGTCCATCCTAAAGGAAATCAACCCTGAATATTCATTGGAAGGACTAATGCTAAAGCTGAAACTCCAGTCCTTTGGCCAGCTGATGCAAAGAACAGACTCATTTGAAAAGACCCTGATGCTGGGAAAGATTGAGGGCAGGAGGAGAAGGGGATGTCAGAGGGTGAGATGATTTGACGGCCACAGACTTGACAGACATGAGTTTGAGCAAGCTCTAGGAGTTGGTGATAAACAGGGAAGCCTGGCATGCTGCAGTCTATGGGATTACAAAGATTTGGGCATGACTAAGTGACTGAACTAAACTGACTGATTCAGATTCTGGAATATAATCACAAAGCAACTGAAATTTATTAATATCTACTCTCATTTCCCCTTTCAAACTGCTAATGAACAAGTTCTTCTACTTCTGGGTAAAAACTCAGCCTCTTGAACTTTCTGGCCACTGTTAAATTAAAAACTTTAAAAAGACCTTAATCACAAAATAAGTTCACAAAATAAAAGTTCAGTTCCACATTTTAAATATCCAGTCCCACACAAGCATCAAAATTCAAACCTTGATTCCAAGATCAGGTTTCTTTTCCTTCTCCAGGTCAGGTTGTTGCAGTCAGGAGGGGAGCTGCCCTTTTTCTCTTTTTTCAGCTTGTACTTCTTCTCCTGTTCATTAAATCCAGCTCTGAATCCTCTGGGTCAGGAAAGAAAGAAGAGGCAAAGAGACCAGGAAAGCGCTTCCCAACAAGTATGAGAGGTGAGCTAGCATCAGCACTCTCAGGGATCAGCACTATCCACATCTGACTCTTTAGCTCATGATGCATTATGGGCTGAATGTTGATGGCTCCCTAAAAATTCATATGTCGAAATCCTAACCCCCAACGGATGGTGTTGGCGGAGGGTCTTTGGTAGATGATTTCCTCTTGAGGGCGGAGCCCTCCTGAATGGGATTAGTGCCCTTATAAGAAGAGACACAAGAGCTTTCTCACTCTTCCTGCCATATGAGGATATACTAGAGAGACATTCATGAGACTGCAGGAAGTAAGATGTAAAATTCCAGTAGTGGGACAAGGACATCCCAGGAAAAGTGGGGGCACCATAGCAAGATCTGCAGACACTGACATTTGGAGGCTCCCTATGAACTGCCTATGTCCCCCGCACAGTCACCATAAAGTCTCCAAGCCCCATTCAAGCACACCGGGTCTCAGGTCCCTTTTCAGTGCTTCATTCTTTTTTTTTGGTGGGGGGGGGGGCAGAAAATTGCTTTATCTATTATTTTAAGTTATGAAAGCATGACAACACATTTACGGGAGATGTGGAAAATAAAGAACAAAGTTACATACAGTTCTACTATATATTACAATTATTTTTAAGTAGATAAATTAATATTTTTAGCTGGAGTTTCAATATCCCACGCTTAAAAATTAATAGAATGAATATACAGAAAAGTAAAAGAATATAGTAGACCTGAAAAGCACTATGACCCAATTCAACAGAATCAAGACTTATACAACTTTCACACAACAGTAGGATACAGGTTCTCTTCAGGTTCCCATAGACTATCACAAAAATTTCATGGTCTAAAGGTATTAAAATCATACAGAGTATGTTCTCTTATCTTGAGTGCTCCATTCTTAAAAATGAGCCGCCAGCCAGAGATCTCTAGACATATGAGGAAGCCTCTTTATCACTCAGGTATTGCTATAATAATCCCACGTGGAAAATAACCACAAAATCTTGACTGACAATTAGGTAAGAAAAAGAAATAAAATGTATCCCAATCAGAAACGAAAAAGTAAAATTGTCTCTATTTTCAGACTGCATAATCTTATATAGAGACAATCCTAAAGACCACCAAAAAGCTGTTAGGATTAATAAATTCAAGTACAGTTGCAGGATATAAAATGAACAAATCAGTAATCAGTTGCACTTCTATACACTAACAACAAAATATCTGAAAAAGAATAAACAAAACAATAGTGTTTATGATAGCATCAAAAACAATAAAAGAATTAGGAATAAACTAACACCAAGAAGGTGTACACTGAAAAGTACAAGACTTAATGAAAGAAATTAAAGGAGACAGAAATAAATAGAAATATATCCTGTGTTCATCGATTGGAAGGACATTGTTAAAATAGCCACACTACCCAAAACAACCTATAGATTCAATGCAGTAAAAATTCCAAAGATAATTTTTACAGACATAGAAAAAAAAAAACTTGTATGGAACAACGAAAGACTCTGAATAGTCAGAGAAATCTTGAAAAACTGGAAGTTTCACACTTCTTGGTTTTTCAAACTTCATTACAAAGCCATAGTAATCAAAACTGGACATTGCTGGCATAAAAATATATACATAGACCACGGAACAGAATCAAGAGGCCAGAAATAAACCCACAGATAAACAGTCACTAATATTCGACATGGGAGTGAAGAACACTGATGAGGAAAGGATAGCTTCTCCAATAAATGGTGTTGGGAAAACCGCATAATCCCAAGCAGAAGAAAGAAGCTGAACCTCTATCTTTTTCCACTTACAAAAACTAACTCAGAATGGATTTTAAAGATTTAAATGCAGAGCTGAAACTGTAAGATGCCTAGAAGAGTGCTGGCAAGGGTGTGGAAACAGAGACCCCGTGCACTGTTGCTGGGAACGTAAGTTGGCACATTCTGTAACACAGTATGCAGATTCTTCAAAAATCAAAACTCGAATTATCATACGATCCAGCTATTCTAATTCTGGGTATAAATACACAGAAAATGGAATTGATATCCTTTGTTTTTTGGAAAATAGTTTTCAAACTGTATTTTCAAAGCTCACAGTTTGGGGGATCCCAGTTCCCTGACCAAGGAATGAACCTAGGCCCCAGCAGTGAAAGTGCCAAGTCCTAACCACTGAACCACCAGGAAATTCCCCAAATCAGTATTTTGATGAGGTATCTGCACCCCCGTTTTCACTGAAGCATTATTCACAATGGCCAAGATACGGAAACAACCTAAGAGTCCGTCTACGGATGCAAAGATAAAGATGTGAGAGACACACACACACACAATGGACTGTTAGTCACCTATTAAAAACAGAAAGCATCCTGCCTTTTGAAACAAAATTAATGGAAGGATGGATGGAACTTCATGGCATTATGCTAAACGAAATAAGTCAGACCGAGAAAGACAAATATTATCTGATCTTACTTACATGTGGAATCTAAAAAAGCAGAACTCACAGAAGTCGAGAGAAGGATGGTGGCTGCTAGGGGCTGGCTGGGGCGGGGGAAATGAGAAGTTGGTCAAAGGGTACAAACTTCCAATTATGAGTGAGTCCTGGGGCCCTGATGTACAGCGTGATGACTACAGTCAACTACACTTGACAGTATATACATGAAATTTGCTAAGAACGTAGATCTTAAACATTCTCGCCATTTTTGGGGTCGGAGCTGAGAGGGAGGTTCAAGAGGGAGGGGACATATACATACCTGTGGCTGAATTATGTTGATGCATGGCAGAAACCAACATAGTATTATAAAGCAATTATCCTCCAATTAAGAATAAATAAAACTCTTAAATGGCAATTATGTGAGGTGATTGAGGTATTAATGAACCTCTTGCGGGCATCATTTTGCACATGTAAGCGTATCAAATCATCATGTTGTACACCTTAAACTTATACAATGTGACATGTCAACTGCAACTCAATGAACCGGGGGTGGGGGGGTAGCAGGGGGTACCATAACATCTCAGTGGCTTATCCAAACAAATATCTGAGAAGTTATCTGAGAGGTTCGACCTTATGAAAAATTGTAATAAAAGTTGGGGGGAAAAACTGGTTGAGTGTGTGAAAAGATAGGATCAGAGAGAGAGATGAAGAAACACAGAAAAGAGAGAAGAAAACAATTTCCAGGAAAAGGAACTGAAAAAATGCACAAGAAATGAAATATAATCACTGAGATATAATGTGTCTCACTTGTAAACAAGATTTACACAGCTAAAATTATGACAACACTAGATCTCTAAACCCATCCATCCTTGAATGTGGAGAAAAAGAATTACACACACACACACACACACACACAAAATGTGTTCAGCATTTTAAGGCGAGATATGAGAAAGGGAAACATGTTCATGTGACGATTGTATGATCATGTAACATAGCTAAGTCCTGCATTTTCATAATATAAATTCAAGAGTAATAAAACTGTAATCTATGCTGAAAGTGAAGAAACAGCAGTAAAAGCATCCTATTTAGAGTTATGGAGGGAAATACACGAGGAAACGACGAAAAGGGGTGGAAAGTGTTTGCTGACGAAAGTATGGGGGCTGGGAGGAGAGGGCGGCCTTTTGCAGCATAGCCTGTGATGGTTGGTTTTGTGTATTCACCTGACCCAGCTAAGGGATACCCACGGAGCTAGGAAAATATTGTTTCCGACCTGTCTGTGAGGGTGTCTCCAGAACAGAGTCACTTTGGAACCAGTATACAGAGTAAAGAAGATGGTCCTCACTATGGCAGGTGCGCTTCGTCTGAGATCCTGAACAAAACAGAAAGGTAAAGGAAAGGTGGATTCTGTCTCTCTCTGCTTGAGCTGAGACACCCGACTTCTCCGGCCCTTGGACAAAGGCTCTCCTGGTGCTCGGGCTCTCAAGACTCATCACCGCCGCCCTGGTCTCAGGCCCTGGGACTCAGCCTGAAATACACCATCTGCCTCCCTGGTTTTCAAGTTTGCAGAGACAGACAGTGTGGTTTCTCAGCCACCGTAACCATGCGAGCCCATTCCTCTGATAAATTTCCGCTTCTGTATCAATGTACATCCTATCGGTTCTATTTCTTCAGAGAACCCTGACTGATAGGGCAGAGCACAACAGGCTCCCATTTGCTACTTCCCAGTGGTCAAAGCAAGTCATGCGGTCAAGCCCAGCTTCAGAGTGGGAGGAGTCTAAAAGGTTAGGGGTGAGGCGGGCTCATTCAGTGGTCCATTCATGTGATCAACGTACCCCACTACCTTACTTTCTGCAGTTGTTAGAAGAAGTAAATGAAGGAATATCATGACAAGACTGAAAAAGTAGATACTCAAGACCTGAAGAATCTATAGGGGTGTCTAAGCTGAAATATCCTAGCTCAGCAACCCCCAGACTTTTTGGCACCAGGAACCAGTTCTGTGGAAGACAAGTTTTTCCCTGGACCTGGGGAGGGGAGGTTTCTGGATGGTTTAAGCACATCACATTTGATTGTGCACTTAGGCTTCCCTGTGGCTCAGAAGGTAAAGCGTCTGCCCGCAATGCAGGAGACCTGGCTTTGATTCCTGGGTTGGGAAGATCCCCTGGAGAAGGAAATGGCAACCCACTCCAGTACTCTTGCCTGGAAAATTCCATGGATGGAGGAACCTGATTGGCTACAGTCCATGGGGTCGCAAAGAGTCGGACATGACTGAACAACTTCACTTTTACTTTATTTCTATTATTACATCAGCTCCATCTCAGATCATCACGCCTTAAACCCCAGAGGTTGGAAAAACCCAACCTGGGACACCTCTGGCCTCTTCTCTCCAATTCCTTTGTCCGGCTGAACAGCGCCCTTGAACTGTTTTAATATTCTGCAGTACCTTTCACCATAGAGAACTTTTCACTCTTCCCGTATTTTTGTGCTCTGAGGAATGCTTAGGTATCTAAGTAAGCTTAGGTTTTGACACTGGAAGGACCATACATGGATCTAAGCCAGGAGCTTATGAGCTTTTCTCCCTAGGATCCCAGAGGTGGGAGGGCAGGTGGGATGCAGCGGTGGAGGCATCTCTGCTTCAACAAGCACGAGTTTGTTTTATGTTTTATCTCCTGAGCTTCTACAAATGATTTAACATGAACCAGATCAAAACCCCACTCACCTAAGCGCTGTCGTTGGTGCCAGGCTGTCAGAAGAAACAGAATCCGCCTGGAAATTATCCCCGTGGTAATGGACAGGTACCATATATCACAAGATACGAAGAGACCCAAGGAGACAGGCTCACAGAATCTCGGAGGATAAACAACTGCGAGTTTGGGGCAAAGGTCCTAGTTGCGAGCTTGTTTCTCCCATCTCTCTCAATAACAGCTCTGCTACTTTAATTACAGGTTGCGGATGGTTACAGCAGGGCAGAGGAGGCAGAAAGGTGTCAGAGGTGCCCGTAGAGAGATGCGGGCCGCAGCCCACATAATACCTTAGCAGACTGGCTCCCTGCACCTGGGAAAATGAGGACATCACTGGAGGTCAATAAAGTATTCTATCCCAGGTTTCTGCAAGGCCCCCTCACCACGTCATGTCAGGCAGGAACATGTATGTAATTTGCAGGACCCAGTGCGGAAAGAAAATGCAAGGTGAGACTTCCCTGGTGGTCCAGCGGTTAAGAATCTGCCTTCCATTGTAGGGGATACGGGCTTGATCCCTGGTCTGGGAACTAAGATCCCACATGCCACCAGGGCATCTAAGCCTGAGTGGTCACAACTGCTGAGCCAGGGCCCCACAACCAGAGAGAAGCCTGCACACTGCAACGAAAGACCTCGTGCGCCACAACGAAGACTCGATGCAACCGAAAATAAATAAACATGAGTAAAAGGAAGCACAAGGTTCCTTATGCAAAACTTTTAAGACAGCGACAGTGTTAAACCAAGCACAGAGTCCTTCTGAGCAGGGGACCCTGTACCACCACCCCCCACAGAGCCCTTCTAAGCGGGGGACCCTGTACCACCCCCTGGGGGTGGTGTCCCAGCAGCCAGCCCTGGTTTCCAGACCTCAGGAAGCCTGCTGCTAGTGATAGGGAGGGTCAGAGTTTGCCGAGAAAGAGCTGAAAGACTCCCTTTCACAGAAACACGGTCAATCCTATAACTTTGGTTTTCTTATCAAATAATTGCACAAAAATAGCGAGTGGATGTGAAAGCTAAACACTGCTTTTAAAGCCACCTTTTCTCCTCCTGTATTCTAGAAAAAATAATCAAACCTCTGCTTTGTGTGCCCTGTAGAGGACGTGAAGGGCACAGAAGGACACACAGCCATCCAGCTTTCAGAACAAAACTTATCTCTTACGAAAGCCCTGTCTCCTCTGAAGGAAAGACTGGCATCTGTGAGAAGCTGGGACAGGCAATTTGGAAAGAAAGGGATGACTGCCCCAAAGAAGTTCCTAAAAATCTATGGAGGCATTGACTTGCTCAGACTGGAGTGTACGTCAGCAATTCTGTTCTCTTACATCCCAATATCTAGGTACATTTTTAATTATAATTGAACACTTTATACATGTACATGAATCATAACCAAGAGCAGAAACATTAGCTGACCTTGAGTCACAGACACAACTTTAGAGCAGTTAAGAGCTCAGTTCTAGACTCAGAGACACTCTTCTCAAGTTCAATCTCTGTGACATTCAGGGAATTAAGCCTCAGTTTCCCAATCTGTCCCAATCCCACTCTTACTTTTCCCAGTGATGGCAGAATTGTATGTGCACTCAGTTGCTCAGTCGTGTCCAAATCTTTGCGACCCCACAGACTGTGGCTCGCCAGGCTCCTCTGTCTATGGGATTCTCCAGGAAGGAATACTGGAGTGGGTTGCCATCTCCTCCTCCAGGGGATCTCCTCTCCCAGGGATGGAACCCCCGTCTCTTGCATCTCCTACATTGGCTGGCAATTCTTTACCACAGTGCCACCTGGGAAGCCCGATAGCAGCAGGTAAAGATGCAAAGAGATGGTGAGTGGAGAGCCCACCTACACCCTGGCACAGCGAAAATGTCACACCAAATATATTGTCTCATTATTGAGCCACAGATCCCACAAGGACGCTCGGACTGATGCGAAGTGCTCAGGGGCTGAGTCCTGAGCAGAAACAGAACCCCAGGCCTGCAGCCTCCCCCACCCCACCCCAGGATCCTGCACTCTTGACTCCAGGGATGCACCTGAGAGTCCTGGTTTGAAACGTGCCCCTTGTCTGCAAGCAGCTCCTCTGTCTCAGCCCTGAGGAAGAAGCCCCGAGTCGGTGGCTCAGCCTGGCGCTGGGAGGGCACATCCACTCAGGCTCCCCTGCTGTGCCATCTGCCCTCCCCTCAGTGCTCCACCTGGCCAGACTTCCCAAAACACAGTGACTGCAGCTGTCTGTTCACAGCCCCCTTCCTTTACCTTGGGCTGACGCTGAGGAGCATCCTTCTGGTGGACCCATCTGCTTCCTCCTCGCATCACTAGACCCATCCTCGGCCAGTCTCACTCCCAGCTGTGACTGTGAGGAGCTCACTTCTGCCTCCAGCTCTGCCCCAACCCCAGGAAAGTCTCTCCCTGTCCTCTGCCTGCACTACCCGACCTGGGGCTGCCCAAGCCTGCCGGTGGGATGTCTGCAATTCACAACTTCTACCAAGAATACAGCTTAATCTAGAACTCTCTGCTTTCCTTTAGTCCATGTGGAAAATATTAAGTTAGATCCCTGTGACACTTGTTGTACCAAAATAAATCACAAGTGGGTCAAACATTTACATTTTTTAAAAAATTCATAAATATTCCTGAAGAAAATTCAGGCAAAGTCCCTTATGTTCTCAGAGTAGGGGAGGACTTTTGTGGACGACGCAAAATCCAAAAGCTATAAATAGGAGATTTTTTTAAATCTGGATAAAGAACATTAAAATTTTATGCACAGCAAAAAAGAAACCAGGACTGGTATATGTTTGTAGCACCATGACAAAAGGCTCCTATAAATCAGTAAGAAAAAGAGCAGCGGCATAATATCAAAACGGGCAAAGGATATGAATAGACTCATCGCAGGGGGGAAAAGTGTGTTAGTCACTCAGTCGTGTCCGGCTCTTTGCAACCCCATGGACTGTAGCCCACCAGGCTCCTCTGTCCATGGAATTCTCCAGGCAAAAATACTGGAGTGGGTTGCCATTTCCTTTCCCAGGGGATTTTCCCAATCCAGGGAAGAAAAAGTGGTTTTTAAAATTATAAAAAATAAATCTCATCATTTAAAAATACAAATTAGAAACTACAATACAATATTATTTTCTATTATCAACTTAGCAAAGTTAAAATCTTTTTTAGAATCCGTTGTGTTGGCAAGAGTGCAAGGAAAGAGGTATTCTTATAACTGCTCTTTTATACTCTGGGCTGGAGATATAAATGGGTACAGCCTCTCTGAGCAGCAATTAGGCAGTCGTGATTAAAATTTTAATCACATACCCATCAACCCAGCACTTCCTTACACATTGCTTACACCGGATGGTCTGTTGTCAACTCCTCATTACCACCTTCTAAAGTCTCTGAATCATAAAAGAAAAGGGAGGGGCTACATCCCCCAGAAGCCCCTCCCAGGTTCTGAGTTACTCCTCCAATGAGAAACCCTCGTGGATAAGAGAAGGGGAGGGGCCACCGCTGTTTTGCATTCACAGGTGGAGCTAGGCTGGGGGACAGGGGCCTGCGGCTTGCTCCTGGCACCTCTTGAGAACCACCACCTTGCGCTACAGTGTGAGGTCCCTGGTGAGGGTTTCTGGGAGCTTACAGCAGTTTCACGGTGAGCTTGTAAGGACCACCCACTCAGGGGCTTCAACCTGAGATTGCTTTTTGCATCTTCTCTAACCTTAGCTCCCCGGTGGGTCAGAGAGTAAAGACTATGCCTGCAGTGCAGGAGACCCGGGTTCGATCCTTGGGTCGGGAAGATCCCCTGGAGTAAGGGAATAGCAACCCACTCCAGTATTCTTGCCTGGAGAATTCCATAGCCTGGCAAGCTAGAGTCCATGGGGTCACAAAGAGTCGAATATGACTGAGACACTAACATTTACTTAATCTTTGCTGACCTGAGTGTGCCAAGGATGTGTAAGCCCTCACTCCCTTTATTAAAATCTTTAACAGCAGAACTACATGGACTGGCTTCTGTTTTCCTACTGACCCTGGTCTGACATGTTTATCTTGAGAATGTATCCTACAGGCATACTCATAAATGTATACACACAAAAAATCATTATTTCTCGTGACAAAAGACCTAAAAAAAAATATATATATATATATAGTGGACAATTAAAAATATCATGATGCATCTATATGATAGAGTGCCATTTCCAGTTTTGGGGGCGGGGGAAGCACAGTGCTTCATGGATCCATGTGCGTCAATATGCAATGAAAAGAATTTCAAATTAATTCGTGTAGTAAATACAAAGAAGATTGCCAGGTATGTGTACACATAAGAAACCAGTGACCAAGGGTACCTTTAAGGAAAAATTAACGAATCAGGAGTGGGAGGTAGAGCTAAGACATTTTCACTCTTGAATATTCTGTCATGTGCACGTGTTTCACAAAAGAAACTACTAATTAATCAGATGACATCATCATCATGAAAGGCCAATGAGGCATCAACAAGCTGGACAACACACTTTCTTCCCTTTTCCTCTCTTTCTGTTTTGCATTTTTCTTGAAATTTAAAACGAATTGGAGATAAGGACTTTGACCTTCTTGTCAGAGCATTTTAGAATAATGTCCATTCACTCTTTTGAGAATGATTTTCTACATCCGTTCACACTGTCTAACACTTTCTCCTTATGCCCCAAAGACGAGGTAGAAGCTGCGTGGACACCTACACGCTCCCTGTTCTATTCCAACATTAGTTAGTCCTTAAATTTCAAATCCATGCTCTTCATCTTGCTGAGCTGAAGTTCCTACTGTCGTTTGGTTGATAAATTTAAGAGACTGATTTCACTGCTCTCATATCTTACCTCTAATGAAAAAAGAATGAACAAAAAAAGAGGTACCTTGACTAGCTGGGAATAGAATCCACATTCTTTAAATTTTGTCACCATTCTCATCCTGGTCTAGAGACTGGACAGCTGATGGATGCCCTCCGTGGAATGGTGATAATTTGAATTCCAGTAACACTGAAACTGGGTTTCAGATCACGAGCCCTGAAAAATTCCAGCTTCAAGTCACTCTTTACAACTCCAGACCTATGATAAATATCTAATGTAATTCATCAGACAAATAATAGCTGGTATTTTAACTCTTCCTGAAACCTTTTCTATTTCAGCAAAAACCTTTCTTCTTTTTTAGACCCTTGTTATATTATGTATAATTGAAGTAATCATTGTTGTGTCATATTCAGTTTAAAAAATGGCCATTCAACAATGTATTCATATATACACTTTTAAAATGATTATTATTGCTATTATTCATTTCTAGACATGATAAGATATTTCCTGGCTCTTTTTGATATTTCCACATAACAGAGCACTGGTTACGCTTTACTCTGGTTTATACACAGCGTCCCCTGTCTTCCCAGCTACACGTGTCAGTAATCCCACCTCCCTCTTCTTTACTTAAGCAGTTTTGAGCCGGGCTTCTCTCTCTTCTGAAGGCAAGAGTCCCAATAGCTCTAACCCTGTCTGTCCACCTCTGCGGGGCCGAGATAGACAGCCTCACACGGCTCTCCCTTGAGTTATTCTGTCAATTCAGCTCCTGATCACACATCCCTTCCCACCACAGGTGTGGGGCGGGGGGGGGGGGGGGGGTTCTATATCTCATATCAGCGCTTCTTCCCCTACACCTGCTCTGCCTCCAGGCCCCCAAGGTCTGCCTCAGGTCCCCCTCCCTGCAAACCCAGGTGACACTGCAAGAGACAGAGATCACGTCCAGGAAGCTTAAGGGAAAAGATGAATACAAGGCGTTATGGGTTGAATTATGTCCCCCGTCCCGTTCGCTGCACCCCAACCAGAAAATGTATTCAAGTCTGAACCCTAGCACCTGTAAATGAACCTTATTTGGAAATAGGGTCTTGGACATGGATCAAGTCAAGGTGAGGTCATTAGAGTGGCCCTCCTCCGGTATGACTGGTGTCCTTATAAAGAGAGGAGAAGGGACTTCCCTTGATCCAGTGGTTAAGAATCTGCCTTCCCCAATGCAGGGAGTGCAGGTTCGGTCCCTGTTCAGGGAGCGGACGTCACACATGTCTCGGGGGGCAAAAAAAAACAAAACATAAAACAGAAGCCATATTGTAATAAATTCAATTCAATACAGACTTTAAAAATGGTCCACATCAAAAAAAAAATCTTTAAAAATAAATAAAGGAGAAGAGACAGACAGACAGACAGAAGGTGGCGTGAAAAGACACGGAGAACATGCGCGTAACAGCAGAGTCAGAGACTGGCGAGACGCAGCCCACACCAGGGACTGCCAGGGACTGCCAGGGATGGCCACCCATCCCCTGGAGCCAGGAGAGGCACCTGAACTGATTCCCTCCCTCAGAGACCTCGAGGGGAGCCAACCCGGCCGACACCTTGGCCTTGGGCTTCTGGCCTCCAGAACTCTGAAAGGCTACATTTCTGTTATTTTAAACCACTTAGTTTGTGGGCTTCCCTCATAGCTCAGTTGGTAAAGAATCCACCTGCAATGCAGGAGACCCCAGTTCAATTCCTGGGTTGGGAAGATCTGCTGAAGAAGAGATAGGCTACCCACTCCAGTATTCTTGGGCTTCCCTGGTGGCTCAGCTGGTAAAGAATCCACCCACAATGCAGGAGACCTGGGTTTGATCCCTGGGTTAGAGATCCCCTGGAGAAGAGAAAGGCCACCCACTCCAGTATTCTGGCCTGGAGAATTCCTTGGACTGTATAGTTCCTGGGGTCACAAAGAGTCGGACACGACTGAGCAACTTTCACTTTCGTTTGTGGTCATTGGTTACAGCAGCCACAGGAAACTCACGCATAAGGACGCTGGGTTGTCCTTGAGTTCGTCAAGGACAAGACCGGGGGAGCCAGCCACTGGGACCCTCCAGGCTCGGTCTCCAGCCCTTCCCCTCTACAGCTCACTTTCTTCTTCCCTCTCTCACCATAGGCCTTCCAGAGGGGCCAGACCGCTCAGTCGGCTCAACTCCAAGCTTCAACTCTCATGACTTCTGCCTCTAGAGGCTCTTTCGGTCAAGAGCCCCCTTGGACAATTAGCTGTGGGCAGAGGTGGGAGGGCCACACTGCACAGAAGGACTGTTGAGAAAAACGTGGCCAAAGACAGCTCCCGGGAGACAGGGACAATGCTCTGACTGAAGACTACAATTCTGCCTTCTAACCTCATATGCCTGCACGCATGCTCACTCACTCAGTCGTGTCCGACTCTTTGCGACCCCATGGACTATAGCCACCAGGCTCCCCTTGTCCGTGGGATTTCCCAGGCAAGAATACTGGACTGGGTTGCCATTTCCTTCTTCAACCTCATATGCAATCTTTCCCAAAAGTTTTCTTCTTCTAGATTCTTCTGTCTCTGTCTCTCTCTCTCTCTCTCTCTCACACACACACACACCCTTGAAGTTTTCTGCTTTCTGAAGCATTGTTGGAGAGCAAACAACATACATACAACAGACAACCGTGCAGTCTACCCCACAGAACGTGTTCAGTTAGTCTTAACTCCTGTTATAACAACACACCAGTCTACATGCAAAGAGTTTTATTGATGACTTATTGGCAATGCACATGGTAAAACGTCCTTGCAAGCTCATTATTCACAAAGGAATACAACAGATATTCCTCAGGTCACTATACTTTGACCTTGCAAATGTCTGCAATCTGTAGGTGGTCATACCTTGCCCCGTGCTCCTGGCTTCTGGTTCGTGTTGAAGCTAAACAGGACCTGAGGATTCCCTGGTGACTCCGCCTTGTTGCTGTCAACTGGTGGTGCCCATTTATTGTAGCACAAAGTGAATGGAACTGACATGGTGGATTTGAGGCCCCGATTGACTCTGATGACATATAACCCTTGCCTTCCTAAGAGGTAGCTGAGTGGAGAAGAGTGAATGGTTATAAAAGAATCCATTACCACTACTGACAAATTAACCTAAAACATGTTCTTCCCATAGTCATTCAGCAGCATCACCTTTGAAGACAGAGGACAATGCAGTGATGGATGGGCATCCTCCAACATCAGCTCTACTTCTTTATCTAATGAAGGACAAGCTCCAATATATTGGATTAATCATATGACACAATCAAATTTTCTATGAGCATTTCGGAGACTTTCCCTACCCATATTATTGATTACATCAATCGAGATAGACTAGGTTATGCCACAGTAATAAACACTCCCCGAAATCTCAATGATCGTAAACATCATTTCTCACCCTGCTCGTGACTATTATGGATTGGCTGGGACCCTGCTCCGTGTTGTCAGTATTCAGGGACACAGGCTGGCAGACACTCTACCATCTGGAACATCACAAATGCTGTGGCAGAGGGAAGGGGGGTCAGCACATCATGCATTAGCTCTTAAGGGACTCTGCCTAGACAAACACCAGGTCACATCTGCTCACATCCGATTGGCCAAGGGAGCCATGTGACCATGCCAATCTTCAAGGGGTCGTGGAAGTACCATCTTAATGGCTGAAGAGTTCTAATGGTAATCTGCCTCTCTGGTGGCCAGTCAGCTCTGTTTTCTTCCCTTAGACAAAATTCACTTATTCCCTCCCCAAGAAGGACAACATAAAAATCCATCCAGTCACTGATCCAGCACCTCTGGGTGATATATGCTTGTCCCTTCATCCAAAGGTATATTAGGCTCTTCCGGCTGGTGTGACAAAATATTGCCGACTTGGGACTTAAACAATAGAAGTTTATTTCATACAGCTCTGGAGGAGAGCGGTGGTGTCAGCAGGGTTAGCCGCCCTTGAAACTGATCGTATCAGCTTAGGACCTCACTTAACCTTAATTCCCTCTTTTAAAGTTCCTATCTCTGAATGGAGTCTCCTTGGGCATTAAGGCTGCAACATTTGATTTGGGGGGACACAGTTCAGCCCATGACAGCAAGTGGTACACGGCAACTAAAGTGGTCCCAGATACGGCATCTCTCATTCTGGAGACTTACAAAATAAAAAGATACAGACACCCAGTTTACAAAGAGCAAACAAGAAACAGACAACGCCAACAAACGTTTCTCTTTGGAAAGAAGGAAAATAGGAGATATATAACAGACAGTGTTCTTCACTGGTCCTGAAATCCCCTGGACAAATACTGGGTTGGCCAAAAGTTTTGTTCTTTTGGCCAACCCAGTACTAGGAGTTCCATCCTGGGGGTGAGGGACATTAGTCCCTGAATATGCTCCCTGCAAGAAGCCTCATTATCCCTCATCTTCCACAGGCCTTGGCTTCACACACGGGTCGTAGACTCATCTGAAGTAAGCCTCAGGGGACATGCTCTGCTTGGGAGCTGTGTGGCTTACTCAGCCCACTTTCCGACCTAAACGTTTAGGGTCCAAGGGTCCTAAACAATTTTTATTTTAATCCAATTTTAATCCGGCCTGGTGATTCTTTTGGAAGTATACTTCTTGCAACAACTTCATCAGTCTTTTATCTGTTTGATTCCAGAAAACTCCATATGCCAACAGGCACAACCAGTTATTATTAAGACCTGTCTTGGGACTTGCCTAGTGCAGGGGGCGTGGGTTCGATCCTTGGTCCAGGAACTAAGATCCCATATGGCATGGCCAAAATAAATAAATAAAAATAAATACTCTACAAGATGAAATAAACCTTGCAGAGGTTTTAATAACGGTGTGACAGCCGAGGAAATATAATCGGTTGAATGGTTTTTAACAGTAGGCACAGAGGTCACGCCTTGGGCTGCAAGACTCAGATTTAATTCCTTTTTATTGCTAAGAGGTTTTCTCAATTTTATCTTCTGCTGTTTGCAGTCTAAAAATCAGTCAGCTTTTTCAATATTCCAAAGTCTCAAATCTTCCATGAACTCCTGCTTGGAATCCAGCTAATTCTTTTCTGACCTTGTTTTTCTTACAATACTTTGTCAAGTGCAGCCAATGGAAACCGACATGTCAGTAATACAGCTGACCCTTGAACAACACACATTTGAACTGCGCAGGTCCGCTTATACGCAGGTATTTTTCAACAGTAAATGCTACAGTACTACACGATCCATGGTTGTCTAAGAGTCAACTATATTGTCTGTCTGCATCTTTTTCTAGCTGTAAATTCATTAGGCATATAATCTGCCTTCCAAATAACCATGAGCAACAGTTTCACCAAAATGTTTGCACCTGCACAACAAGGATTGTCATCTTTCCAGACGTTATCAGTTTCTTCACTGCCTATGACTTGTCCTTCAAACCAATGACAAATTATAATTTTCCTGCTCTTAGCATCCAACTCCTGGCAGCAATTTCTGTTACAGTCAGAATAAGATAAACTACGCTACAGTAAGTAAAAGACCCATACTTTCACAGCTAGAAAATATAATTAGTTTTCTCATGTTACCTCTTCACTATGCATTGGCCAGTAGGGGGTGCAGAGCAGATACTGCTCCATGTCATTTTTGCTAAGAGACAGGGTCTGACAATGGAGAAGAAATGGCAACCCACTCCAGTATTCTTGCCTAGAGAATCCCATGGACAGAGGAGCCTGGTGGGTGCTGTCCATAGGGTCGCACAGAGTCAGACACGACTGAAGCAACTTAGCATGCATGCGTGCATTGGAAAAGGAAATGGCAACCCATTCCAGTATTCTTGCCTGGAGAATCCCAGGAGAGGAGCCTGGTGGGCTGCCGTCTGTGGGGTCGCACAGAGTCAGACGTGACTGAAGCGACTTAGTAGCAGCAGCAGCAGGGTCTGACAAAGATAACATCATCTGGAACTGTTATGGCAGAAAGAAGTAAAAGTACTTCTTTCACTTTAAAAGTACTTCTTCTTCTACTTTATGGTAGAAAGAAGTAAAAGTGAAAAAAGTGCTAGTCACTCAGTCATGTCCGATTCTCTGGGACCCCACAGGTTCCTCTGTCCATGGAATTCTCCAGGCAGGTATACTGGAGTGGGTTGTCATTTCCTGCTCCAGGAGATCTTCCCAACCTGGGGATTAAACCTATGTCTCCTGCATTGCAGGCAGATTCTTTACCATCTGAGCCACCAGGGAAGAAATCTGTGAAAATAATAGTCAATAGTCCTTATGATTCTATACTCATATTTTTAGATCAAGACACCTGAGAATAAGCTCAAATAAACTTTCCAAAAGACTGCAAGCAAAAAGAAGACACCAGGATTTCCCTGGTGGCACAGTAGGTAAGACTCTGCATGCCAGTGCAGGGGTCCTGGGTTTGATCCCTGGTCAAGGGAGGATTGCACATGCCAGGGAACGACTGAGCCCGTGAGCCATAATTACTGAGCCTGCTGGTTACAACTACTGAAGCCCCGTGTGCCTAGAGCCTGTGCTCAACGAAAGAAGTCTGCACAATGAGAGGCCCACTCACCACAAGCAAGAGTAGCCCCCGCCTAGAGAAAGTCCATGCAAAGCAACAAGGACCCAGTGCAGCCAAAACTTGAATAAATAAATATAAGTTATATATAAAAAAAGAAGACACCAGTCTTCCTCTGTGGTTCTATATGCAAGAGAATACCTTAGGCCATCTCCCAGTCTTTAAAATGTAGTTTCCATTGGATTTTAAGAGACGATACATGAAAAAAAAAAAGAATTCTGTGTTCCAACAAAGTTGAAAAAAATGGATCGAAAGTTAAAATGGGTTTCTTCACTGCAGAACTTCTCAGGAGCATCTCATGGAATGAGAGGACCTTGAAACCCATTTGGAGAGAAAATGGCTTTCATTTCTAAGAATATACAGCAGTAAGTGAATTATCTGGGCTGTGTTTAATTTGTTTCTCAGGTGAATTTATTTTAGGCTTGGTTATTTTTGAGGATATGAGCCATGGAATCTAAAAAAAAAAAAAAAAAGACCTGTAACTACAGGATATCTCTGTGTTATGGAACCAGCTCTAGCATGTCAGAGCTTTGTAGTCTGTGCTTCCATGATTTTAAGAGGCTCCTGGCAGTTAACGTAGAAAAATATTTTCATATATGTAGATAATTCTTCTAACACAGATTCTGTTCTCTACTTCTATGCCTTAATCAGGCAAAGGGATGGAGTGGGTCGTCTTCTCTTCTCAAGCGGCCCTGTTTTTGGAGTTCTTTTCCCATAAAGACTATCTTGTCATTCATACTCATGCTATTTACTCACGTAACAGCAGAAGAAAGCTTCCTCTAGATTCCATAAGGTCCATGGACCAGACCTAAACTCACTTGTGCAGCTTCATTGCTTCCAGCCTGTTCCACACATCTTACCCAACTGTCTCTAGACATTTCTTTGCTTTTGACCACAGTGTAATTTCCAAGCGCTGGTTTTCTGTTTGGAGGACAAGGAGGTTGTGTACCTGTTTACAACATTACTATTGTGTTTACAACTGTTTTTTGGAGTAGAATTGCTTTCCAGTGTTGTGCTAGTTTCTCATATACAAGGGAATGAATCAGCTGTATGTACACATATATACCCTGCCCTTGAGACCTCCCTCCCACTCACTCCCACCCCACGTGGTCACAACTTTAGAAATGCAAGACTGATTATTATCTCCAGACACTAAACTGCATTACGAGCAATTTTATGTGTGATACATTCAAGAATGAGTCTGCTCTCTTGTTGTTCTCTTGCCTTATTTACTTCAAGAAGAACACTGGGAGTCTGCTTGAGAAGGATGATGCTCCGTGGTTATGTCTTCTCTGGGAACTGCAAACAAGACACCATCAGCCTGCCAAGCATATGCAGGGGTGTTCCAATGTGAAAGAGAAGCTTCGCTGATCAGTGAACAGAACAAACCACAGCTGCTAGTTTAGCTCTGGCTTGAATCAGAAGATGCAACTTATCCCACCTCCAAGGGCTGGTTAAAGCTCTGATTCACACATGAACTACCCAGCCCATATGGGATGGGCCACTCAGCTCGAGCTAAAACTTTCCTAGAATTTTATAGAGTTCAGGAAGGCTTCCTTGGTGGCTCAGTGATAAAGAATCCACCTGTAATGCAGGAGACGAAGGTTCAGTCCCTGGGTCAGGAAGATCCCTTGGAGGAGGGCATGCCAACGCACTCCAGTACTCTTGCCTGGAAAACCCCATGGACTAAGGAGCCTGGTGGGCAACAGTCCACGAAGTTTGGGTCACAAAGAGTGGGACTGACCTGACTGAGCACTTATATGCAGAGTTCAGGAAAACTGCTTCTGATAACAACCCATTGCTGTTTTCTGATCATTACCTGAATAATGCCATTTAAAGCCATACTCTTCGTCATCGCAGTATGACTTCAGCTCAGTTCAACTGCTGTCATGTCCAACTCTTTGCAGCCCCATGGACTGCAGCAGGCCAGGTTTCCCTGCCCTTCACCAACTCCCAGAGTTTGCTCAAACTCATGTCCATCGAGTCAGTGATGCCATCCAACTGTCTCATCCTCTGTTGTCCCCTTTTCCTCCTGCCTCCAAGACCCTGATGCTGGGAAAGACTGAGGCAGGGGAAAGACTGAAGGCAGTATGACTTGATCAGAGGTAAAATTTGTAAAGCGCTGCTAAAAGTCATCCTCTCGGTCAAACTGCCTGTTCTATCTCCTTAAATGAAGTCTTAGTCTCTGGAAATTCCCCCTCCTGGCATTAAAAAGCCCTCAGGAACAACTCATTAAAATGTTTCCCAGACTTCCTCACTAGGGTAACCCTAATAGAAGATAAGGAAGGTATCTGGAAGGAAATGCAGGAGGCATTTCTGAAAGAGTGCCAAATTCCTTTGAAGAAGTCCCTGTTTTGTCTTTTAAATGTATATAATTTCTGTGCTATACTCCACAGATATTTATGCTTAATATAATCATAAACACAGACTGAAGTACTTATATCACTCAGAGTCTGATAGGGGAAACAAAACACGCCCATTATTTCGACTGAGAATTTAACATAAAAGCTTGATAACCAAGCACTGGTGTGACCTAAAAAATGCAAATAGGGGACAGGGAGGTTCCTAGTCTAGTCAAAGCTATGGTTTTTCTAGTAGTCAAGTATGGATGTGAGAGTTGGACTATAAAGAAAGCTGAGCGCCGAAGAATTAATGCTTTTGAACTGTGGTGTTGAAGAAGACTCTTGAGAGTCCCTTGGACTGCAAGGAGATCCAATCAGTCCATTCTAAAGGAGATCAGTCCTGAATATTCATTGAAAGGACTGATGCTGAAGCTGAAACTCCAATCCTTTGGCCACCTGATGCAAAAAACTGACTCATTTGAAAAGACCCTGATGCTGGGAAAGATTGAAGGCGGGAGGAGGAGACGACAGAGGGTGAGATGGTTGGATGGCATCACAGACTCAATGGACATAAGTTTGAGCAAACTCTGGGAGTTGGTGATGGACAGGGAGGTCTGGCGTGCTGCAGCCCATGGGGCTGCAAAGAGTCGGACATGACTGAGCCGAACTGAACTGAGGTTCCCAGAGGTTGTAATGCAGAAAGCAACTAAACACCCCAGGGCCGGGAAACAAAAGGAAGAGGTTGGGATCATTAAACCCTAGAACCAGAGAAGCGAGTCCCACAGGGTTTGAAGGTCTCTGGGGTGGAGACATGAACAGCATGTGGGTGTTTCTAAGGGGATCAATGAAATGGGTTGTGTGCACATGGGAAACTGCACTTGTTATTACTGCAACATCAGATGCTGCGGGGTAAGGAACCATCAGCAGGCAGTCAGTCACTGGGTGGTCACTAACAGGAAAAAGCACCAAGGAGGACCCTTCTTCCTCCTTCAGCCTAGCAGCCACCCTCTGGCGCTCCCTTTTGGCAGTGCCTTAAAAGGAGCAGCTCAGAAACAGAACCTAGGTTGCAGACAATCCGACTTCCCTTGTGGTTCAGCTGGTAAAGAATCTGCCTGCAGTGCGGGAGACCTGGGTTCAATCCCTGGGTTGGGAAGATTCCCCTGGAGGAGGGAAAGGCTACCCACTCCAGTATTCTGGCCTGGAGAATTCCATGGTATCGTTCATGGGGTCGCAAGGAGTCGGACACGACTGAGCAACTTTCACCCTGCAGACACTTAGCCCAACACCAGCACACTGACCACAGAAAGGTTGGGGGAGCTGAGAGACAACAGCTTAATCAACACAGTCCTTAATCTTCCTTTCTGCAGTATCAGTTCTAGTTGAATTGATGCTCCAAGAAGATGTACCATATGGATTCATTCAATGGCTCTACGTTGTTCAGTCACTCAGTTGTGTCTCTGCAACCCCAAGGACTGCAGCACACCAATCTTCCCCGTCCTTCACCATCTCCAGAGTTTGCTCAAACTCATGTCCATTGAATCGGTGATGTCAACCAACCATCTCCTCCTCTGTCATCCCCTTCTCCTCCTGCCCTCAATCTTTCCCAGCACCAGGGTCTTTTTGAATGAGTTGGCCCTTTGCATCAGGTGGCCAAAGTATTGGAGCTACAGCTTCAGCATCAGTCCTTTCAATGCATATTCAGGGTTGATTTTCTTTAGGATTGACCGGTTTGACCTCTCTGTAGTTCAAGGGACTCTCAAGAGC
The DNA here is from genome assembly GCF_032405125.1 of Capricornis sumatraensis. Taxonomy (NCBI): domain Eukaryota; kingdom Metazoa; phylum Chordata; class Mammalia; order Artiodactyla; family Bovidae; genus Capricornis; species Capricornis sumatraensis. The sequence goes on along the minus strand of NC_091086.1, from coordinate 69,312,383 downwards.
CTTTTAATTTCATGGCTCTACACACTTCTGAAAAAACATCTCCTGAAACAGTTCTGAGAAACACAAGGGGCTTCCCTGGTGGCTCAGATGGTAAAGAATCCACCTGCAATGCAGAAGACCTGGGTTCTATCCCTGAGTTGGGAAGATCCCCTAGAGGAGAGCATGGCAACTCACTTCAGTATTCTTGCCTGGAGAATCCCCATGGACAGAGAGGCCTGGTGGGCTGCAGCCTGTGGTTGCAAAGAGTCAGACACAACTGAGCGACTAAGCCCATACCCTTCTGAAAAAACATCTTAGAGACTGGATAACACACCAGCAGTGCTATGACCAGCCTGGTGTGAATTAACTCAACAGGCATTTAGGAAGGGCCAGAAGGTCAGGAACGGCGGCAGTAAGGAGATACCCCTCGTCCAAGGTAAGGAGCAGCGGCTGTGCTTTGCTGGAGCAGCCGTAAAGAGATACCCCACGCCCAAGGTAAGAGAAACCCAAGTAGGATGGTAGGTGTTGCAAGAGGGCATCAGAGGGCAGACACACTGAAACCATACCCACAGAAAACTAGTCAATCTAATCACACTAGGACCACAGCCTTGTCTAACTCAATGAAACCAAACCATGCCTGTGAGGCAACCCAAGACAGGCAGGTCATGGTGGAGAGGTCTGACAGACTGTGGTCCACTGGAGAAGGGAATGGCAAGCCACTTCAGTATTCTTGCCTTGAGAACCCCATGAACGGTATGAAAAGGCAAAATGATAGGATACCAAAAGAGGAACTCCCCAGGTCATTAGGTGCCCAATATGCTACTGGAGATCAGTGGAGAAATAACTCCAGAAAGAATGAAGGGATGGAGCCAAAGCAAAAACAATACCCAGCTGTGGATGTGACTGGTGATAGAAGCAAGATCCGATGCTGTAAAGAGCAATATTGCATAGGAACCTGGAATGTCAGGTCCATGAATCAAGGCAAATTGGAAGCGGTCAAACAAGAGATGGCAAGGGTGAACGTCGACATTCTAGGAATCAGCAAACTAAAATGGACTGGAATGGGTGAATTTAACTCGGGTGACCTTTATATCTACTACTGCGGGCAGGAATCCCTCAGAAGAAATGGAGTAGCCATCATGGTCAACAAAAGAGTCCAAAATGCAGTACCTGGATGCAATCTCAAAAACGACAGAATGATCTCTGTTCGTCCCCAAGGCAAACCATTCAATATCACAGTTATCCAAGTCTATGCCCCAACCAGTAATGCTGAAGAAGCTGAAGTTGAACAGTTTTATGAAGACCTACAAGATGTTTTAGAAGTAACACCAAAAAAGATGTCCTTTTCATTATAGGGGACTGGAATGCAAAAGTAGGAAGTCAAGAAACACCTGGAGTAACAGGCAAATTTGGCCTTGGAATGCGGAATGAAGCAGGGCAAAGACTAACAGAGATTTGACAAGAAAATACACTGATCATAGCAAACACCCTCTTCCAACAACACAAGAGAAGACTCTATACATGGACATCACCAGATGGTCAACACCGAAATCAGATTGATTATATTCTATGCAGCCAAAGATGGAGAAGCTCTATACAGTCAACAAAAACAACACCAGGAGCTGACTGTGGCTCGCATCATGAACTCCTTATTGTCAAATTCAGACTTAAATTGAAGAAAGTAGGGAAAACCGCTAGACCATTCAGGTATGACCTAAATCAAATTCCTTATGATTATACAGTGGAAGTGAGAAATAGATTTAAGGGACTAGATCTGATAGATAGAGTGCCAGATGAACTATGGAATGAGGTTCATAACATTGTACAGGAGACAGGGATCAAGACCATCCCCATGGAAAAGAAATGCAAAAAAGCAAAATGGCTGTCTGGGGAGGCCTTACAAATAGCTGTGAAAAGAAGAGAGGTGAAAAGCAAAGGAGAAAAGGAAAGATATAAGCATCTGAATGCAGAGTTCCAAAGAATAGCAAGAAGAGATAAGAAAGCCTTCTTCAGCGATCAGTGCAAAGAAATAGAGGAAAAGAACAGAATGGGAAAGACTAGAGATCTCTTCAAGAAAATTAGAGATACCAAGGAAACATTTCATGCAAAGATAGGCTCAATAAAGCACAGAAATGGTATGGACCTAACAGAAGCAGAAGATTTAAGAAGTGGCAAGAATACATGGAAGAAATGTACAAAAAAGATCTTCACGACCCAGATAATCATGATGATGTGATCACTAATCTAGAGCCAGACATCTTGGAAAGTGAAGTCAAGTGGGCCTTAGAAAGCATCACTACGAACAAAGCTAGTGGAAGTGACGGAATTCCAGTTGAGCTGTTTCAAATCCTGAAAGATGATGCTGTGAAAGTGCCGCACTCAATATGCCAGCAAATTTGGAAAACTCAGCAGTGGCCACAGGACTGGAAAAGGTCAGTTTTCATTCCAATCCCAAAGAAAGGCAATGCCAAAGAATGCTCAAACTACCACACAATTGCACTCATCTCACATGCTAGTAAAGTAATGCTCAAAATTCTCCAAGCCAGGCTTGGAGAAAACCGTGAACTCCCTGATGTTCAAGCTGGTTTTAGAAAAGGCAGAGGAACCAGAGATCAAATTGCCAACATCCGCTGGATCATGGAAAAAGCAAGAGAGTTCCAGAAAAACATCTATTTCTGCTTTATTGACTATGCCAAAGCCTTTGACTATGTGGATCACAATAAACTGTGGAAAATTCTGAAAGAGATGGGAATACCAGACCACCTAACCTGCCTCTTGAGAAACCTGTATGCAGGTCAGGAAGCAACAGTTAGAACTGGACATGGAACAACGGACTGGTTCCAAATAGGAAAAGGAGTACGTCAAGGCTGTATACTGTCACCCTGCTTATTTAACTTTTATGCAGAGTACATCATGAGAAACGCTGGACTGGAAGAAACACAAGGTGGAATCAAGATTGCCGGGAGAAATATCAATAACCTCAGATATGCAGATGACACCACCCTTATGGCAGAAAGTGAAGAGGAGCTAAAAAGCCTCTTGATGAAAGTGGAGGAGGAGAGCGAAAAAGTTGGCTTAAAGCTCAACATTCAGAAAATGAAGATCATGGCATCCAGTCCCATCACTTCATGGGAAATAGATGGGGAAACAGTGTCTGACTTTTTATTTTTGGGCTCCAAAATCACTGCAGATGATGACTTGCAGCCATGAAATTAAAAGACGCTTACTCCTTGGAAGAAAAGTTATGACCAACCTAGATAGTATAGTCAAAGCAGAGACATTACTTTGCCGACTAAGGTCCGTCTAGTCAAGGCTATGGTTTTTCCTGTGGTCACGTATGGATGTGAGAGTTGGACTGTGAAGGCGGCTGAGCGCCGAAGAATTGATGCTTTTGAACTGTGGTGTTGGAGAAGACTTTTGAGAGTCCCTTGGACTGCAAGGAGATCCAACCAGTCCATTCTGAAGGAGATCAACCCTGGGATTTCTTTAGAAAGAATGATGCTAAAGCTGAAAATCCAGTACTTTGGCCACCTCATGCGAAGAGTTGACTCATTGGAAAGACTCTGATGCTGGGAGGGATTGGGGGCAGGAGGAGAAGAGGACGACCAAGAATGAGATGGCTGGATGGCATCATGGACTTGAGGGACATGAGTCTGAGTGAACTCCAGAAGATGGTGATGAACAGGGAGGCCTGGCATGCTGAAATCCATGGGGTCACAAAGAGTCGGACACAACTGAGCGACTGAACTGAACTGAAGGACCCTGTGTTCCCACTCCAGTCCAGCCACTTCCCTGTGACCAGGGGCACACTTTCTTGGTTCTCTCTCATCTAACCTGAGAGGGTTTGATGAAATTTTCTTAAAGTCTGTTCCAATTTTATAATGACTGGAGATTGCTATGGAAAAGCTCATAGGCATGGTTTTTGTGAGAGCGGAGTCAAAAACAGTGAGATTTCTGAGATCCTGTGGACAAAGAGTGCCACCAGCCATTTCAGTAAACAAAGGATGTTGCGGTCATCAAGCCATCAGCCACTGCAGCCGCCTGACGGTGTGCCCTAAGGGGAATTCAGGATGGAGATAAACAGGATACTGACCACAGACGGTGAGGGTGCACATCAGAGGAGTAACCGCAATGAGCCGGATCCTGCGTCTTCCCTTACGTAGAAAAGCACCAAAATTGTTACCTTGAGATATCCGGGTTTTGTGATTAGCAGCTATCTTTTGATGTTCTACGAGGGTTGTTTTTATTTTTTCCACAAAAACTGTGTATCCTGGCTCCTCCTTTTCCTCTTTGTAACCATCCTCAGAGCTACCTGAGACGCCACATTCCTGGCCACCATCCTCAGTAATTTCCCAGATGAAACCTAACTGACAGCTTTTAGGCTGTGCATTTATTTACTTCTGAGTAGATAGCACTCAGAAGTAACTTAGGGGTCCTGGGAGGAGGAGAACTTTGAAAAAAGGTGATGAGGGAGAAGGACATGAAACAGGAATGAAAGAGTGATGGAGAGAAATCCGTAACAATGTTGAGGGCAGAGCAGACGGAGCAGGAGTTGTTCAGTCCTAAGTCATGTCCAAATCTTCACAACCCCGTGGACTACAGCACACCAGCCTTCCCTGTCCTTCACTATCTCCCAGAGCTTGCTCAAACGCATGTCCATTGAATCAATGATGCCATCCAACCATCTCATCATCTGTCATCCCCTTCCCCTCCTGCCTTCAATCTTTCCTAGCATCAGTCTTTTCCAATGTGTCGACTCTTAGCATCAGGTGTCCAAAGTATTGGAGCTTCAGCTTCAGCATCAGTCGTTCCAATGAATATGCAGGGTTGACTGTTGTTGGAGCAGGAGGGCACCTGACATCTCTGTGATTCTGATTACCTGCATTTTGCTCAGTGGCTCCTCTCAGGCTTTCCAGTGGTTTTGAAATGTAATCATTGTGAGCTCTACAATCTTGTGTGTCAACAAGATAAAATGGGCACAAATCTCTGCCGAGGAAGGCAGCCTTTCTTCTGCGGTTGGGGATTAGAGTCCAAGGGTGGACATCTAATCGACTTCTCCCCTCCACTTCTACAGTGGGGAAGGGAAGAGACCCGTATGTACTGCCATCTGCCACAGTGCGTTTCTTGACATCAAACTCTCTTCATAGAGATGAAATACCTTGCCCTTCTTGGCACAATGGTGGTGTTTCAATGCATCGTACGTGTAATTCACTGCCTTGCAGAGGCAAGAACTGCTTCTGTCTGGATCACAGAAAAAGCACTGAGTACCAAATATAGACAATGTTTGTGGCCAGACTTTGTGTGTGGTGTTGATGTCAACATGTTTACAATTCCTCCTATAATTCTCCAGTGAATCTGGTTACAAATCACTTGGTAATTAAATACCCTCTTCAAGATATCGTGGCTCATTTAATGAGGGCCAAACCCATCATAACAGATTGTTAATCTGAGCTGGTGAGCCTTTCTTTTTTTTTCCTTTGTTTCATTTTCAAAGATCTTTATTACAGTAAGATATTTGGTAATATTCTTTATTAGGCTGATAAGTTTTGAATTGCTTTTCATTTTATTATCACATTAGTTCCTTTTTAATGGTTTTGCTAGAACTCAGAAGTCTCCCGAGTTTTAATAACCTCTCCTTTTCAGTACTTATAGTCATGGAATTAATTGCATAAAATCATGATCCTTCACTGAATGTGTCACTGGGCCAAAATAAGAAAATGCAACAGGAAGAATTAGACCTTGCAGAGTGATTGACGATTCATCTCACCACAGATTTTTCACTTTGAGACTCTCATTTGCTTTGCTGTATGTCACACGATTTCCTTTTTTTTCACCTCTAAGAATATCCTTCAGACTGAAGAGTACTTTAGAATTCTCTGAACTGGGGGGTAATAAAGTTAAACTTTTTGTTGATGTTTTAAACATAGGAAAGGACATATTTTTATTCACCTAAGAATATTTTCTTTGTAACTGGTTTTGTTTAAAGGAGAGACGATGATAAGGTGAATTATAAGAAATCATCAAATTAGCAATTAGAAAATTTTCTTAGGATCATATTTTCATGTTCATCTTCCTTGATTCATGACAGTACCAAATCTCTTAAACACAAATGTTACTTAAAGTCTTAAGGTGAAATCACCCTTGTTAAATCACAATTAATTACTTAAAGAACAAAATGTCAGCTATAACAGGCTTGGAAACAACAGAAATTTTAAATTGCTTTATCTTGAAGTGAAGTGAAAGTTGCTCAGTCATGTCCGACTCTTTGTGACCCCATGGACTATACAGTCCTGGAATTCTCCAGGCCAGAATACTGGAGTGGGTAGCCTTTCCCTTCTCCAGAGGATTGTCCCAACCCAGGGACTGAACCCAGGTCTCCTGCATTGTAGGCAGATTCTTTTCTGCTCAGCCGCCAGGAAAGCCCTAAACCTAAATATAGTATGTATGTAAAAATAAAACATATTTTATTTTCTTCTAAAGCATCGGGTAACCATATGGCTTCACTTGTGAATCTTATCAAATGTTTAAAGAAGAATTAATGTCAGTCCTTCACAAAATCTACAAAAAAAATAGAAGAGAAGGGAACATTTTCCAAACTCATTCTATGAGTCTAGCATTTCCCTGGTACCAAAACCAGATAAAGACATCATAAGAAAAGAAAACCACAAATCATTCCTTATGGCTATAGGCATAAAACTCCTCAACAAAATACTAGGAAACTGAATCCAGGAACTAAAAACAAAGATCACAAGATCACCTGAATAGATAAAGGAAAACCATACGACAAAAGCTAGCACCTTTCATCATAATACTCATTAAACTAGGAATAGAAGTAAGCTTTCTCATCCTGACAAATGATATCTACCCAAAAAGCCCACAGATAAAAGCATAGTTAATGCTGAAGGATTGAAAGCTTTCCCCCGTAAGACCAGGAATAACACAAGGACATCCACTCTCACCACTCCTCTTCAACATTGTACTGGAGATTCTAACCAGGACAATTAGTCAAGAAAAAGAAATTGAAATAGCCAGATTAGATGATATGATCTCATACACAGAAAATCCTAAGGTATTCTCAAGCACACTATCAGAGCTAACAGACAAGTTTAGAAAGGTTGCCAAGTACAAGATCAACTGCATTTCTATATACTAACAATGAACAATCTGAAAAGGAAATTAAGAAAACAATTCCATTTACAATAGCATAGAAAAGAACACTCAAGAAAAAAAGTGCAAGATTTGAACATGAAAAACTATAAAACACTGTTGAAAGAAGTTAAGATCTAAACCACCACTGAGCTCACGGGTTCTAGAGACCCTCATGCCACAACTGGAGAAAAACCTGGGGGCTGCGAGAAAGAGCCCGCTCACCGCAATGAAACAGCCCACGTCCTGCAACTAAGATCCGACACAGCCAAATAAAGTTTCTAAAAAAGAAGAGACAATTCTCACGCTCCCTTCCTCTCTTTCTGTCCCTACGCACCTGGAAAAAGGAAAGGCCATGTAGGCTCACAATGAGAAGGTGGCCTCCTACAGGAGAAGAGTCCTCAAAAAAAAAAAAAAAGAAAAGTGAACAGACAACCCACAGAATAGGGAAAAATAGTTACAAATTATACATCTGATAAAAGTCTAGTGCGTGCTCAGTCACTCAGTCGTGTCCGACTCTTTGCCACCCCATGGACTGTAACCCACCAGACTCCTCTGTCCTTGAGATTCTCCAGGCTGAACACGGGAGTGGGTTGCCATTCCCTTCTCCAGGAATCTTCCCAATCCAGGGATTGAACCTGGGTCTCTCACACTGTGGGAGATTCTTTACCATCTGAGCCACCAGGGAATCAGCTATAACCCAAAACAAAATAAAAAGGTTTTCTTTAATGTTAAAAAAAGAAATAACCAAAATAAAAAAGATTCTGTACATTAAAAATCCCAAAGAATCTACAAAGGAGCTATAACTAATAAGTGGCTTTAGCAAAGTCATGGTCAATATATTAAAATGAGTTGTACTTTTATGTACCAGCAATTAAAAAAAAATTGGAAATTGACATCTTTAAAGCATCATTTACAATAGTACCCCAAAGCATGAAATACTTAGGTACAAATCCAACAAAATCTGTGCAAGATCAGTTCAGTTCAGTCGCTCAGTCGTGTCCAACTCTTTGCGACCCCATGAATCACAGTATGCCAGGCCTCCCTGTCCATCACCAACTCCTGGAGTTCACTCAGACTCACATCCATCGAGTCAGTGATGCCATCCAACCATTTCATCCTCTGTCGTCCCCTTTTCCTCCTGCCCCAAATCCCTCCCAGCATCAGAGTCTTTTCCAATGAGTCAACTCTTCACATGAAGTGGCCAAAGTACTGGAGTTTCAGCTTCAGCATCATTCCCTCTAAAGAAATGCCAGGACTGATCTCCTTTAGGATGGACTGGTTGGATCTCCTTGCAGACCAAGGGACTCTCAAGAGTCTTCTCCAACACCACAGTACAAAAGAATCAATTCTTCAGCACTCAGCTTTTTTCACAGTCCAACTCTCACATCCATACATGACCACAGGAAAAACCATAGCCTTGACTAGATGGACCTTAGTTGGCAAAGTAATGTCTCTGCTTTTCAATATGCTATCTGGGTTGGTCATAACTTTTCTTCCAAGGAGTAAGCGTCTTTTAATTTCATGGCTGCAATCACCATCCGCAGTGATTTTGGAGCCCAAAAAAATAAACGCCAGAAACTACAAAATACTGATGAAAAATGTAAACACTTAAGCAAATGTGAGACATACTGTGTTCATGAACTGGAAGACTCAATATTGTTAAGACATCAATTCTCCCAAATTAACCTATATATTTAATGAAAATTCCTTCAAAATCCCAGTAGATCTTTTTGTAGAAATTGACAAGCTGATTCTAAAATTTACACGAAAAGCCAAAGGAACCACATGGCCAAAACAATTTTTACAAAAGACAAAGTTGAACCTTATAAAACTGAAGTCCTCAGGACTATATGAAATTAAAGAAAGGACAGATACATAAATCAGTGGAAGAAAATACGCAGTCCAGAAGAGACTTACATATATTTTGTCAATTGATTTTCAACACAAATGCAATGACAATTCAAAAGAGAAAATACAATTTTTTCAACAAATGCTGCTGGAATAATTGAATGGCCTAATGCAAAGAAGGGCTTCCCTGGTGGCTCAGACAGTAAAGAATCTGCATGCAATGTGGAAGACCTGGGATCGATCCCTGCATTGGAAGATCTGTTGAAGGAGGGCATGGCAACCCACTCCATCTGTTGAAGGAGGGCATGGCAACCCACTCCAGTATTCTTACCTGGAGAATCCCACGGACAGAGGCGCCTGGGGAGCTACAATCCATGGGGTCACCAGGAGTCATGCAGGACTGGGCCACTAACACACACACACACACACACGCAAAGAAAAGGGCTTCCCTGGTGGCTCAGATGGTGAGGAATCTGCCTGCAGCGCAGGAGACTTGGGTTCAATCCCTGTGTCGAGAAGATACCCTGGAGAAGGGAATGGCTATGCATTCCAGTATTCTTTCTGGAGAATTCCATGCACAGAGGAGCCTGGCGGGCTACAGTCCACGGGGTCAAAAAGAGTTGGACATGACTGAGCAACTAACACTTTCACACTTTCACATGCAAAGAATTAAGCCTTAATCCATATCTTACTCCACAATATTTAACCCAAAATAAATCACAGACCTTAACATAAAACCTAAAACTGTAATACATCTAAAAGTAAACATAGGAGAAAATCTTTTGTGACTTTAGGAAAGATTTCTTAGATGTGACATGAAAGTACAACTCATAAAAGATTAAGTTGGACTTCATCAAAATTAAAAACTGCTTTGCAAAATATACTGCTCAGTGAAGGAGAAAAGAAAAGCCACAGACTAGAAGAAAATATTGGCAAAACACACGTCTCCTATATATTTGTAACCTAAATATATAAAGAACTATCAAAACTCAGTAATAAGTAAACAAACAACCCAATTTTTAAAACAGGCAAAATACTTGAATAGACACTTGGTTAAAAAACTGATGTGTTATGGGTAGCAGATAAGATTATACAAAGATGCTCCCCATGACATCATTTTTAAAAAATGTAAAATGACACTCTAATAAAAAAATCAGTACAAACTTATTTGAATGAGGGGAGAAAACTCAGATAACCAAGGGCTGATGAGGACAGCAAGCTACCAGAACTCTCCAAAGCTGCCAGTGGGAACATGGACAATATTAATATACACGCAGTTTATACTGGCAGTTTCTTAAAACATAACATACACCAGCAATTCTATTTCTAGGTATTTATCCAACTTCAACAAACAGTTGTGTTCAAAAAAAAAAACACTATGCAAATGTTTACACTAACTTTATTCATAATCATCAAGAACTGCAAAAAAAAATCCAAATGTTTTTCTACTGGTGAATGATAAAATCAGGTGTATCCCATACAATAGACCCCTACTCAGCAATCAAGATTAATAAACACACGACACAGATGAATCTCAAATGCATATTGCTAAGTCAAAGTAGCCAGACTCGAAGGTTTACACTCTGTATGTGTTCAGTCGCTCAGTTGTATCCCACTCTTTATGGCCCCATGGACTGTAGCCCACCAGGCTCCTCTGTCCATGGAATTCTCCAGGCAAGGATACTGGAGTGGGTTGCCACTTCCTAGTTCAGAGGATCTTCCCAACCCAGGTATCAAACCCACAGATGGAACCCACATCTCTTGTCTCCTGCATTGGCAGGTGGATTCTTTACCACTAGCACCACCTGAGAAGCCCTTAACATCCTGTAAGATTCCATCTACAGGATATTCTGGAAAATAGAGGGACAGGAAATAGATGAGTGGCTGCCAGGGAGCAGGGGTTGGGAGAGGGTCTGACCATAGAGGGGCACAAGGGAATTTTGTGGATAATGGGATTATTCTATATTTCATTGTATATAATTATGTGACCCGCATGTATCTGTCAAAACTAACAGCCCTGTAAACTAAAAAGGGTTTTCTTTTTCTGTAAATTATACTGCAAATTTTTATGTATATAGCTTTAATATTTTACAATTAACACCTTAAAACATTAGGTCAAAACATTCTAAACAGTTCTTTTATATGGTATCATTACTGGCCTACCCTTGGAAGTTATTTCTATTTCCTTAGGCCAGAATATTGGTTTTTCTGAACAAAGGATTGAAAACTGAAAGAAAAAAAAAAAAAAATATATCAAACCCACTTTGAAACTTTCTCCTGCTGTGGGGGAGAAATTGTAAATAGCAAATCACCATCCTTCATCATTTCCTTCCACATACAAATCAAGCAGTAAGATCCTCTCCCTTGTCTTAATTCTAGCAATAGTTCATTTCCTCTGGGACAGAATTCATCATAGTCCATCTGAATTATTTGCACGTTTGCTTAGCAGTTTGTAGGATTTGACCAATAGTCATATGGATAATTTGAAATATTTGTTTGTTCCTATTGCTCTAAACATAATCCATTTCATTCTGTAGCAAAGTAACTCCTTATGCTTGAAAAAAAAATCAGAAGTTTCCTGTTTTAATGGAAACTCTTTTTAAATAGGTTCAAAATCCATGTCTTAAAAAGCATCAGGTAAAAACCTTAACAGACAATCACAACTACTGAAGACACAAAACACTGACCTGTGAACCAAACAGCGAAACAGAATAAAACGTGAATCCACCACGCACTTATCTCAGAGAACTGCTGAGCGCTCAGGCTTTTTTCCCTTCTCTCTGCCTAACTACTAAGTGGGTGGAAATGTTTTCCTTTCATTTACTGGAAACAAAAGTGATGCTGTGTCAGCAGACAGGCTACGAAATAAAACATGAAGAAACAAGATGACACCTATTTAAATGCGAACAAAACAAAACAAGAGGCTTTGTTACAGCGTGAATTTCAAGATCAAAAACTGCATTTGGAAACATTACAATGTGGAAGGAAAAGACCCTTTCAAGAACAGAAACAGGACACAGCAAATGCCAGGTTCTACGATGCAAGAGACAAGACAAAAAGTCAGATGAAGGTGCCAGTCCAAGGGAAGAGAGAAAAGAGATTTAAAAAAAAAAAAAAATTATTACTTGGAATAGCACCACCTGGGAAGTCCACTACCCAGAAAGTGATCTGTAAATTGTAAATACAAGCAGAATCATGTGGTAAATGTGAAATCCATCGTTTTATTTTGGAACCCACCACTCCCCCAAATACTTAAGATTTCTACACTGAAATACCATAAATGAAAAATTGTTCATATAGGTAAAGCTTATCTCAATTAGTGATTATAGTAAGAAACATTTTTCATTAGAAATTTCAAATTTAGACTCATTTAAATGGCACCCCACTCCAGTATTATTGCCTGGAAAATCCCATGGACGGAGGAACCTAGGAGGCTGCAGTCCATGGAGTTGCAGAGTCGGACACAACTGAGTGACTTCACTTTCACTCAGGAAGAAATCAGCATTGTGAGAATTCTATAGTCATCAAACTATACAGAGTTTATATATAAACGAAAGATTTTTTAAAAACAGAATGGATAGCAAAATGTAATCCAACTTGGGCTTTTTTAATATACAGAGAGACAGCCGGGTGAGTTAATGGCTCTTAAAGAATCCATGTTAGAATAAAATATTGCCCAGAAATGACTTTATCCCTGGGGATGTTGGAGAAATTGTGTACGACAGGAGGGAGATGGTGATCTCCTGGCAGTGTGCAGACATTAGTCCTGAAAAGGGGAGCAAGGTCGATTCTGGAAACTGTAGACTGACAGGGCTGAACCTCAGCAAAGAGGTGGGCGGAGGTTTACCTACCCCAGCAAAAAGGAAACAGAGATCCCTGCCATGTGTGAGTACACGGATGAATCCGGAGGACACCGTGTCAGCACAAAAAGACAGATACTGCATGATTCCACTTTTGTAAGAAATTTAATAGAGGCAGACTCCCAGAAGCAGAGAGTAGAGAGGGGGTTGCCAAGGGCTAGATGGAGAAGTGAAAGGGAGACGTGTTCCATGGGTATAAAGTCTCGGTTGTATAAGACGAGTAAATTCTAGAAGTCTACTGCCCAAAACAGTGCCTAGGGTGAACAATTCAGTACTGTACACGTCCCAGTCTGTCAGGAGGGCAGACCTCACGGTAAGTGTTCTTCCCACCATAACAACAACAAAACGCAGAAGAACCGGAGACAACCCTTGGAGGTGACAGATATGTTTATTACCTTGACTGTGGTGATGGTTCCACAGGTATGTGCATGTCCAAACTGTATATGTCAAAATGTCCTGTGTTTTGTTGGGGTGGAGGGGGTTGAATATCAACTAGACCTCGGTTAGCCTGTTATTTCTTAAAGAAAAATGTGAGGAAGCACATAATAAAAAAATGTAAAAAAAAAAAAAAAAAAAAGTAGAGACTCCGAGAGACAGTGTGGATGGCTAGGAATGAACCCTGCCAGGGTAGCGAGTTTTCATTTTTAACCAGGAAGCCAACACCACAGGGTGTGGGGTCAAGGAAAACAGCCCACTTCAGTAAGACAGCAGGGCCAGAGGCCCAGCCTCCCCTGACACCCTTCATTTGCCCATTTATTCATCAAATACATATGGACCGACCAGCGAAGATATGCCCGGACTGCCCCCAAGCTGGGACCCAGCAACTGAGCCCAGGTGGCGGTGACGCGGGCTCCAGGAGGGGAGGTTCCAGGGCTCTGCCCCACTGGGAGGCTGTGCCTGCTCCCTGCACCCAGGGTGGCTGCGAACACCGATGGCGTGGCTGTCGCAGCTGCGGGTGGCTCAGGGACAACCAGATGACAGATGCGGAGATGAAGATCCAGCGGTCCCTTCAAATCCCCTGGCAGGTGGGCAAATCAAACTCGATAAAAGATTTCAGAACGTATCTGTTATTCACTGGCTTCACAAATGAAAACCCGCTTGGGTCACACACACACACAAAAGAAATTCCATACATCAACATAAAAGCCATAGGTATATACGTGCCCCCTCCCTCCTGAATCCCCCCCTCCCACCTCCCTCCCCACGCATCCCTCCAAATTGTCACAGAGCACCAGCTTTGGGTTCCCTGAGTCATGAAGTAATGTATCCTCTAATTAAAAAAATTTTTTTAAAAAATGTTTTAATTCCATGAATGTGGTTTGTATAATTGGGGACAGATCATGACTAAGGAGCAAAACTAAGAAGTCCACATGACTGAGACTGTCACGTGTTCAGCTAATCTGAAGGTAAGGAAGGAGCCTGTTTTCTGCGCTGATCCAGCCACGCCTGGGGCCATGTCTGGGTCCAGCAGCCACACGTTAGAAAGATCACACCGAGTCTAGCTTCTTAAGAGGGCAGTAACCAGCCCAGGGAAGTTAATTTTTACCAAGAACTATGAGAATAGATGATAAACTGAGGATGGGAGACAATTCTTCAAATCTTTGAAGCTCCAGCCCATGGAGGAAGTCCTAGACGTGTTCAGGGTGGTCCCCAGGGTGTAATATTAGACCAGTGCATGGGACATGCCAGGGAGCCAGGTTTCAGCCAGGTTTAAGAAAGGCATTTCTAACAAGGGTGTCCACGGTAAACGGGGCTTTCTGAAGGGCTGGGAGCGAACCTCCAGCCCCGGAGATCATACCCTCGGGGCTCCCTAGACACAGAGGAAAGGCTTCAGACAGGAGTTATGGTTACTTAGAATCAATAACCTAAATGTTCCATTCAGCACTGTCCGTGCATGACACTTGCTAATCTACCAAGATGTCCTTTTTCAGACAGTACAAAAGAGAAAGTGACAGGACCAGTTGGGCATGACCTGTTCTAGAAGTTAGGAGCCATCTCCCAGAGGTGGTGGGAAAGGACGACGAGGATGAAGGGGAGAGGAGGGGCTGGACATGACCTACAGTGGCCACGAGGGGGCGGGGAGGAAGGGGAGGGCCGGTCCAGCAAAGGGAGGCGCTGCCCAGGGCTGCCCGCTCTCCTCCTCGCCCACTGAGTCCACCACCTCGCCCACCCGCCTCGTCTCCGTCTCTAATTTTGGGGACCACTGGCCTAAAATCTCACAAATCATGTTTCTCACTTTCATTTTATGATAAAGACATATAACAGGGAGGAAAGAAGAAAAAATCTGACGATACAAAAAAAATCACAAACAATATGTCACCCACACAAACCACTGAAACTGAGTTCTCCATCTTCACAAAAGCTTGGCTCTGACAGCCAGTAGATTTGCCCTGGAAGGTCCAGGTCTCCGATTTTCTCCTCTTATTTACCAGCGTGGGCTTCCCAGCTGGCTCAGTGGCAAAGCATACACCTGCCAATGCAGGAGATGAAGGAGACCACTGGTTTGATCCCGGGGTTGGGAAGATCCCCTGGAGAAGAAAATGGCAACCCACTCCAGTATTCTTGCCTAGAGAATCCTGTGGAGAGGAGAGTCTTGCAACAGCCTGGCCCACTTCAGTGCCACACTGCTGAGCCGTTCTCTCTCCAGTGTGCTCTAAAAGTGGTGTCTGGTATGTGAATCAGAGCTCATCTATGTGCATGAACTTGTAAAAATTTAACTCTTCATTAAAAAGTTATAAGTATGGTAAAAATGCAAAAAATGTATATATGTTTTAAAATATGTAATGAAAGATGTCTTCCTTGTACATCAAGTTCCAAACGCCAGCCACCCTCCTGAGATGCAAAAGCTAGTACCAGTTTCTCATATATTCATAGATTACTTCAGGTAGGGTACGCTGTGTGTGTCTGTGTGTGTGTGTGGGAGCGAGAAGGCATGTGTGAGCGCGTGAATACTCCATGATGACATAAATAGAAGCAATCTGTGCTGTTCCGCCTCGTGTTCATTACACCTGACAACACCCTGCACCACAGTGATACCTGTTGCTCTAACACCAGTCAGCTGGCAGACCACTGGTGCAGAGAGGAGAGAATCAACCTAGAAGTCATGCTGGTTCATATCGGATTTTCCTGCAAGGGGAGCTTAGGTTTGAATGATGAGAGTAGAACTGGAAGCTTCCGCTGGAAGGGACGTGACTCTCAACGTGAAGTCCTTTCTGTTGTATTTCAAGAAATTTTAACAGCAGCGTCTGCAATGACCCAGGGCTTGCGCTGTCCCAGGCTGGTAGCAAGTGGAAGCCCTCGCGGGCTCATCGTGGCTATACACTTCCCCCTGAGCAGCATTCCCATGCTGTTTGTATAAATTACTCTCCCCTGGGCAGTCTCCAGCGCCACAGAGCTGTCTGTCTGGGCGGCCCAGGGAGTCTCCCCAGGTACCAGTGATTCTTTCTGTGGATGCTCTGGTTTCCAAGTTGCACCAACTGAGTAGTATAGGTGAGACTGGGGTAAGGGCAGATGGAAGCAAGGAATCTGACACGTCTCCATTACAAATTCATCTCTTTCAGCCTTACTAAAATTCAAATTTATATTAACATTCTCCTTAACAAAATACAAGTATCTTTAAAAATATAATGCTTAAAAGCAGAGGTGCAAAAAAAAAAAAAGGGTTAAGTGATGAGGGGTACGGATAAGTTAGGAGTTTGGGATTAACAGATACACAGTATTGTATATAAAATAAATAAACAACAAGAACCTACTGTGTTTCACAGGAAATTATACTCAATATTTTGTAATAGCCTATAAAGGAAAAGAATCTGAAAATATATATTCACATGTACAACTGAATCAGTTTGCTGTACACTTGAAACTAAAACACTGTAAACCAACTATACTTCAATTTTTTTTTTTTAAAAGAAATGCTAAGTGTGAAAAAAATGTGCAAAAAAAGGGGTAGGGGTAGAGATTTTCCTGGAGGTTCAGGGGTTAAGACTTCGCCTTCCATTGCAGGGAGTGCGGATTTGATCCCTGGTCGTCCAGCTAAGATCCCACATACCTCGCAGCCAAAAAACCAAAATGTAAAACAGAAGCAATACTGTACCAAATTCAATAAAGACTTTAAAGTGGTACACTTGAAAATAAATAAAAATTTTAAATATATTATTTTGTTTTAAAGGGTAAAGGATTAGAGCCTGGGACAAGGTTGGCGCAGGGGGAGGTAAAGGGAAGACCGGGAACCATCAGCCTCACTCGCCTCACAATTCTGCTGACTGCCAGCTACTTGGTATCGGTATTGCACCTAATGTCCTGTGACTCACAGAGAAGGCAATGGCACCCCACTCCAGTGCTCTTGCCTGGAGAATCCCACGGACGGAGGAGCCTGGGAGGCTGCAGTCCATGGGGTCACGAAGAGTCGGACACGACTGAGTGACTTCACTTTCACTTTTCACTTTCATGCATTGGAGAAGAAAATGGCAACCCACTCCAGTGTTCTTGCCTGGAGAATCCCAGGGACGGGGGAGCCTGATGGGCTGCCATCTCTGGGGTCACACAGAGTCGAACACAACTGAAGTGACTTAGCAGCTTGGCAGCAGCAGACTGTGACTCACTGTCCCTTCTTCAGCTGTCACACTCTGCATGCGCAACACGACAAAGCTGTATTTACAGCAAACCCTGCGCGATTCCACCACGCAAATGCATCCACCAAATTTGGGATACAGATGGCGTTTTTGGGAAAATCATTTGACATTTGCATTCATTCGTAGGAAAAATAATTTGGCTGCCCAATTGCTCATCGTACAATATTACAGAGAAGAAAAATCACTTGATTCCTCCCTCGCATCCTTGAATTGAAGATAGTGACTGATGAGCTACTGTTTTATCCATCCTTCTCGGATAACGTTCACACCATAATATTAAGTTAGAAAAATACATCTAATCTCCCTCACCTAGAAGAGGCAATGTGATTTTGTTGTTGTTGTTCACGTTCAATTTGCATCAGTCCATAGGGTCACAAGTGGGACGATTCCAACACAATCATAACTTGGTGTTTTTACAAGAATGCTCCCCTCTAAAGGGAGATGGAGTCCTGCCCAAGAGGATCCCAGACCACTAAAGTTTTCTACCTGAACTATACTGTGTTACTTAGATGGAAATTTTCTTACGTTTATATAAATATCCACTTCTTCCACCTAAGTATATAGTTTGTGGGATTCCCTGGTGGCTCAGCAGTAGGAAACTCTCCTGCCAATGCAGAACACATTGGTCCAATCCTTGGGTCGGGAAGATCCCCTGGAGAAGGAAATGGCAACCCACTCCAGTATTCTTGCCTGGCAAATCCCATGGACAGAGGAGCCTGGGGGGCTACAGTCCAGGGGTTGCAAAAGAATCAGACATGATGTATCAACTAAATGACAATACAACTTGCAACATCTTGGGGGAAAATTATTTCCTTGTGTTTAATACCCACTATGACAAGTGGTATTTTCAATCGTCACAAAATAACCCCGTTCCTAAACAGAGTTCTTCAAGGAACCAACACTCAGTTGAATCCAATGAAGAGGGAGCTGGGACATCCCAGAAACAGTGACAGCTCCCCCAGCCACCCAGAGATCGGTGGTCGAGGGCCGGCATCTGGTAGGAGCTCCCACCCCCCACCAGGCCCATGGCCAGCCCCCTGCACTGAGGCCCTGACCAGAGAGAAGCCTGTCTCTTGTCTCTCACACCTTTCCAAGGTCCTCTGACCTCAACTTCCTGACCTGAGCTCCCACTTGACGGCCCCCAATCCTGCTGTTCCTCAATTAAAATTCTCAACACAAAACTCCACAGCTCAGCTCCCGTCTCAGATGCCAAGCCTGGTCAGACAAGCTGGGGAAGGGTCGAGGGGGGTTCAGAAGGCAGCTCCTGGGACAAGGTCCCAAGGTCAGGCGATGTCAGAAGGGAGTGAGGTGTCATTAGTGACCTGTTTTCATCAGAGGCTTCAGAAACAGTCCCCCGGGTTAATCAGTGCCCAGTGAACCCGACCACGTCCTCTCCAGCTGAGCCCTTGATGGGTTGTAGATTCCAACCTCCTTCTCTGCTCCTGCACATTTCCCAGCTGGAGACCCTGGTACGTTTCTCTTTACTCGCCTGCCTCGCCTGCACCCCAACAATTCAGCTACCTTGTCAGCACATCCCAAGGTAGTTGTGTTTGGGGTGCTGAGTTCTGTGGAGTTGTGCGACTCACCTTCACAGCTGAAGCCTGTCTTGATGCCTCCCAGACCCCCAGAGGTTGGCAGACAGGACGCAGGCAGCCCTGCCAGGACTGCGGAGCTCGTCATCAGCCCAGGTCGTCTCAGCACTCAGTCTGCTGGAGGACGGATCTCTTCTGCAACATCTCCACCCAGTGGCCGGCCTGCCTCGGCTCCAGCCTCTCCAGTGACCAGCGACTCAGCAGGTCCTCCAAGGACTTCATCCTAAGTGTGAACTTCACATCTGTCTGGCTCCCACCCGATGACCCCAGTTCATACCACGGAGCCACAGAACAGGTCGAACTGCAGAGCAGCAGCCAACTGCAGTAAGACCCTGAGCTCCCAAGGCGGGCTGTAACTGAGCAAGTTAATGATCACACACACACACACACATACATACACACACTGGGGTGGGGGGGGTTGTAACTGAGCAAGTTAATGATCACACACACACACACATACATACACACACTGGGGTGGGGGGGGTTGTAACTGAGCAAGTTAATGATCACACACATATACATACACACACACCAGAGCAGTTTGTAACTGAGCATGTTAATGATCACACACACACACACACACACACACACACACACACACACACACACTCTCTCCCCCTTGGCTAAAAAGGAAAAATAAATACAGTGCCACCTCCCTGAAGACGAGACCAGGCCAGGACGCTCCCAGTGCACGGAAACCGCACGGCCGTGTTGTCGCTTTCCTTTCTGCTGCTGCTTGGCAACCCTGCAAACTTTGAAGGATCTTTCCTCCGAACCATCTCTCATCCAAGGTAAATACCACAGCCTCATATTTTTTAATATAAATCCACTTATTTTTTGGCTGCACTGGGTCTTCGTTGCTGTGTGTGGGCTTTCTCTAAGTTACGGCCAGCAGGGGCTGCCCCCCAGTTGCAGTGTGCAGCTTTCTCATAGAGATGGTTTCTCCTGTGGCTCACAGGCCCCAGGCACGGTCTTGGCATGTGGACTCCACAGCTGTGACACACAGACTCAGCTGCCCCTTGGCATGTGGGATCTTCCCAGACCATGGATCGAACGCGTGTCTCCTGCGTTGGCAGGCGGATTCTTTATCACTGAGCCACCAGGGAAGCCCACATCACCACCTCTATGACTGTGCCTCTTTCGGTGTGTTCTCAAGACCCTTTACCATCCAGAATTCACTCTGTTTCTCAGAGCAGTTTCTTCTCTTCCTTTTTCTATTTCCAGTTCTATCACCCATGTTAGTCCAGGGGCAAACTGTGTTCAAAGCATCCCCCGGGTGAGTGTCAGGAGGGGAGATCCAGAGAGAAGATCCCTCCCACGGAGGCCGCCTTCACTAAGAGCGTCCACCCACCGTTTCCAACCGACCGGGAGCTTACTCGGCCGCGCTCATCAGGGCAGTGGGCTGGTTTCCTGCCCTTCCTGGTGGGTTCCCAGGAGAGTCCTCTTTAAGCCAGGCTCCCTCTCACTTCCCTTCCTCGCTGGGGCTAAGAAAATGTTGGCTGGAGCACAGACAGGTCTGGGAAGGGCTGGCACGGCTCTTCTCTGCGCTGGCTGGTCTCAGTCAGATCAGGCCGCTCTGACCGATACCACAGAAAGGGGCTGAAACACCAAGTGTCTACTTCTCACTGTCCCGGAGGCTGGGGAGTCCAGGATCAAGGTGCTGGCTGTTGTGGGGTCTGGTGGGGGCCCTCTTCCCGCTGTGACCTTCTGTGGTGGACAGGGCGAGGGAGCACTCTGGGGTCTCTTTCATCAGGGCACGAATCCACCCTCATAACCTAAAGCCAAGTCCCCCCTTCCTGATGCCAACACACTGGGGAGGTTAGGATTTCTACACAGGAAACAAACATGCAGCCCATAATAGCTCCTCTATCTGAAGGGCAGTCCAAGGTGAGTTCTTCCCTTACTTTTCCCAAGTCCTTTCCAAGCCTGAGAAATCATCTCTCCCCCAACAGAACTCCCCAGGAGCAAGGATACAGTGGAGATTCTGCTTCCCATGTCCCCAGGAACAAGATGCTCTCACGGGATGTCGGCTGTGAAGGCCGGGCCCAAGGTCATAGACCCCGTGACTTGGTATGATTCCTAAACACCACTCTGAGAGCAGGTGGGAGTTCCTGGGGGCTTGCCATCCCTCTGGAACACTCCAGACACACCTTCCAACCTTGCCAGCAGGCTTCCCCCCTCACTCCTCCTGTCTCCATCAGACTGCTGAGGTTGCAAATATCACAGCACCCGCGTGAAAGCAGCTTAAGAACAACATGGGTTTATCATTAACAAGGTAGCCTGAGGGCTTCCCTGGTGGCTCAGTGGTGAAGAATCTGCTTGCCAATTCAGGAGACATTTGATCCCTGGGTCAGGAAGATCCCCTGGAGGGGGAAATGGCAATCCACTCCAGTATTCCTGCCTGGGAAATCCCAAGGACAGAGGAGCCTGGAGGGCTACAGTTCATAGGATTGCCAGAGTCAGACAGGACTCAGCAACTGAACAACAAACAGCCCTCTATGGCCCCAGTGGGGGACAAGACACACCACACAACCAAGGCACGTGCTTCTGGTCTGTCTGCTCGTCTGTCGAGACTTAAGGAGACTCCTGCCGTAGGTTCTGCATACTCTGCCGTACGCTCTGGTGAATGTCCACAATATCCCACCCTCTCACCCCAGACACACTCGCTTCTCATTACACCATCACACCGCTTACGTCTTCCAGAGAATTCACACATGGTAACATTCACTCACCTGTTTGTCTCTCTTCTAGAACATAAACCCCGTAAGATCTGGGGACTTGCACGTCACCCACCATTGAATCAGAAAAGTTTATTGCACAGTAGACAGTCAATAAGCATTTGTTGAATGAATGAGTCCCAACTTGCTGCTCGTGAAAGTGAAGATTATCAAACTGATCATATTTTTATCAGTTTAGTTAAAAATGCAAACCATCTCATTTTATCAAACCTCTCTTAAGATGGTTTGGTGTTCAGGTTTCAGGTGTAATATTACTGGGAGTTTAATTCCTTTCTGTGATACATGGGGATTGTGCGAGCCAAGTCAATATTCATTTTTCAGATATGTAAAGTTTATCTACTAACATTCAAAGGTTTTCCTTGATGTGTCTTTATCTAAATTAGTTAAGTCTCTTCTCACAAATGAGAAATATTAAATAAATGGCTGCTTTAATAAAATAAAGAGGTGACTAGCAGAAATAATCTGTAGCTTCTGTGAATAAGCTTTTCTTTAGTGTCTGAAATAATAAACACCACTTACAGGCCTCAGACTCCATGCTGAGAGTTCTACAGATCGGTCTCCAGCCCCCTGTTCAGCATTTAACTATCCAAACGACAGCGATGCTCAGGAAACCAAGGCCCAGCCACTTGGACAAGGCCCTGCTGCTGCTGAAGCAGGGCTCTGAACCCAGGTCTGCCTTACCAAAGCTCAGGATGGTTTATTCCACTATCAAATCATACCAACTATTCCACCACAGTTCATCAAATCTGAGACTGCCAACAGTGGCTGACATACAACTGCCATGAAGCGCCACACTGCCAATTAAGTTACAAAAGACCATCAACTGGAAGGTATGTCACAATTCAGAGATGTTAAAATGTGTATGTATGTACACAGATTTACACACACATATAGATCTTAGATTGACAAAATACAGTAATCCAATAGCCTTGGAACAAGTTATTCCAAAAAAAGTGTTATAAAATATAACACTTCTCCAAACCTTTAGAAAATTAATCTTGTCCTGAAGTACAGAAAGAAAGAAAAAAAAAAGAGTGATAAATCTAAAGTATGAATAAAGTTATAGGAAACAGCAAGCATTTACAATACATTCCCTCTTTAAAAATTATTTCTTGTCATCTGTGGCATCAAATCATATCCTTCACAACGTGCAGAGCTGCTAACGTCTTTCCCAGCCATCAACGTGAGCACAGCCTACTTGAATCTTCTCACGGCCAAGTGCATGAAGAGTGGTGAGCACAGTTGTTGGCGTACACCGCAAAAAGGGCTTTTCATCTACCTGCTGGCCTCAACTTCTGCTTATTTTCTCCAAAAGTCAGGGAAAGTAATTGTCACTTCTCATTCCACAGCGGTGAAAAACATAATTTTTGCTGAAGACACAGCCTTAAGTCCCTAGAAGGTCAAAGACTCCAACACCTCAGAAAACTCTGGTAGAGGCTGTACGGGAATGACCAACGGGAAGCGCACGGGTCTTCAGGGCCTCCCACCTCCTGCCCTGAAAGAGCGCGCGTCGTAGGCCCACACGGTGTCTATCCCCTCCCCCGTGACCTGCGCCGGGGTCCAGTGCGGGAAGGGGAACCGGCAAGCAATGACCCGCGCGTCGCCCTGAAGCTCGAGCTCAAGCTTCTCCTCCAGCTGCGCCATCTGCGGAGAACGAAAGCCATCATTTCAGGGAGCAGGGGGGTCACAGGAAGGGGCTCCTCAGTGTCCTTCTGTGTCCCTGAAAATATCTGTGCCAAATTATTGATTGTAAAACAGAGCACTCCTGGGCGACAATCCACCAAAATACAGCAGTCACGTGAACCACCGTTTTAAGACTATTTTCTATCATCAAATATAAAATCTGTCATTTTTAGCAAATGTGTATCACAGATTTCCACTTTCCTAACTAAAGAAACATGGAATTAGACCATGAAAAAAAATACACATTCTACCAAATTGAAATATGATCAAACATTTCACAATTCTTTAAAAAAGATATCCATAATATACCAATAATTAATTTCTTTATAGTCAATATAATTTACGAAAAGTAAAATTCTCTTACGTATCACTTATACAAAACTTTGTAAGTAATCTATTTGTGAAGTAAGAGTTTTACTGTTTACTAAAAGTACTGACACTGTGATTATATTAGCAAATTAACAGCTGCTTAAAATTTTATCTTCAGGTCCTAAAAATATATTACCAGCTTCACCTCTTAAATATATTTTTCTCTATTCTTTTATTATTTTCAAATAATTTCAAATTTACAGGAAGGATACAAGAACAGAGCAAAAAAACTCCTATATTCCTTTACCTGGGCTCACCAGTTCTCAACAGTTTGTCACAGTCGCTTTATGTGACTTGCTCTACACCCCTCCTCTCTCAGAACACTTTTTCTAAACCATCTGAGAACAGGCTGCCTACAACATGCCCCTTTACTCCCTGGTACTTCAGTGTTTTCTGAGAAAGAGCCTCAACACAGTTATCAAATTCAGGAAACTTTGTATCCCAACAACAATCATCCCAACAGCACCCGATCAAATGCCCAAGGAACATCCTTCACACCTTCCCCTGGTCCAGGGTCGCACAGTGCACAGAGCTGTAACGGTTCCTTGGCTTCCTTGAATCTGGAACAATCTCTCACCTTTCTTTGTCTCTCATGACAATAACCTCCTTTAAGAACACAGGCCAGTCGACTCGAAGCAGTTGATCAAATACATACTCCTGTATATGGTCAATGATTGTAATCGTGTAACTCTAAATATGGGAAGATACAAGAGGGAGTTTTGCCCGGACCATGACAGATTGAGTAAGACAGCTGGTCCAGAGCCCCCTGGTTGCTGCTGATGGACCTAGTTCAGTGCACACTGAGTGAGCCGCCTGCAAAATCTTCGCTGGCCCTTGGAATGAGCCTTCCTAGCACTGTCAGATGAAACGGTCACGAAAAGCCTCCCAAAGGACGGTCGAATTTACGACCATGAGTAGGCCCTGTTGACTGCAAACTGGCATTTGCCATCTACCTCTACAAGGGTTAAATCACATGCTGCTGCAGCTGCTGACAGCCAACATCCCCTGAAGGGAGTTCAGGTTGGACAGCAGAAAGGAGGCACTCTGTGCTCGGGAAAAACTGACAGGACATGCCTTCAGAGAGACAGGTATCTTCAGGAGCTGATTTCATGAGCCCAATTCTTGCACCTCCTCCTATCTAAAAAAGCAGTAAAATCCTTCATGGTGATGACTGTCTCTTGTGACCAGCAGAAACCTTCTGCGAAAAAAACGTATGTGCTTGACTGTAAGTATTCCTCTTTCACCAAAATCACATAAATACTATCCCTCTGCCTCTTTGGAGCAGTTTCTCAGAGCCATCTGAGGGGCTGTCTCCCAGGCTACAGTCCTCATTTCGCCCCCAAATAAAATTTTAACTCAAAAAAAGAAAACAAAAGGATACAGGCGAGTCCCTCTGGCGTCTGCTTGTGATGAGCGGCGTGTGCGTCCATGGCAACAACCCAGCAGAGGGGCTGTGAACTTCGCACACTCGACAGTCCTGAGCCCGTGCAGTCCTTCTGCTTTGAGGGTGACATACCACTCGGCTGAGGAGGCATCTCAGCGTCTCCACAGTGTGGTTACTATTCCTCCTTCAAAATGAACATGATACTGTGGGCAGACACCTGGGAAGATGTGAATGTCTTGTTACTCGTCTAACTGTCCCCCGGTGAGTGCTGCATTCTCGATGACTCTGCCTGAGTCCATTTCACTACACAGGTTGAAAGCGGCCACTTGCCAAGTCCACCCTTCCTTTCAGATCAACAGTCAGAATCTCAAGGAAGAGCTTTCCCCCCGCTGTCTCCATCACTGTGAGCATGATGGATTCATCACGGATTCATCAACGGGTTCTGATCCACTGTCGTCCTCATTTCTTCTAACTCTCAACTGGTCCGGCTTGGTCACCTGGAGCCCCTCAAGCTGGCTTCTCTCCTGTGCACGTGCCCCGACCGAACCTTCTGAGCGCTTCCTCACATTCAGACTCAACTAAATGTTCCAGGCTTTCACACCTTCCCTTCCCAGCCCCGGGATCAGCCACTTCTCAAACGTTCCTGGTTCCTCTGAATGAGAAGCAATGTTTCGAAACCAAGACCTGTGCAAAAGCTACGCTCTTTAAAAGTAATTAAGCAGGACTTCCCTGGTGGCTCAGGTCCAGCAAGGCTTTGGCCCCTTCCCGGGTGATCTCAGTACCCCCTTGGCTTCAGCTCCTGGGCGCGGATGCCCCAACGAGCCCCCTACCTTGAGCCAGACCTCCGGGCATGTGCTGCTGCCCACCTGACATGCCTACATGTGTCAACCCACACGTGTCCCAGACTGTATGTGCCAGATAGGACTCTGCCTGCCCATGCAGGGGACACGGGTTTTGATCCCTAGTCCAGAAGATTCCACATGCCACGGAGCAACTAAGCGCACGCACCACAACTACTGAGCCCGTGAGCTTTAATGACTGAAGCCCGAGCACCTAGAGCCTGTGCTCACAACAAGGGAAGGCACTGCAATGAGAAGCTTGTGCACCGCAACTAGGGAGGAGCCCCTGCTCGCCGCAACTACAGAAAGCCCAAGCACATCAATGAAGACCCGGCACGGACAAAAATTAATTAAAGTAATCTGTTAAATTAAGATGAACGAATTTTCTACGACAGTTTGATTCCTCACCTGTGTCTTTAAAAAGCGGTTTGGAAAAAAACTCCTCTATATGACCTGTGGCTGGAGTGAGCCAAAATTCTGATTCTTTACTATAATCAAAACCGAGATAACAATGAATAAATTCCACTAAAGGATGGAATATTTTTATTCTTTTAACAGCTTGCCAAAGATTGCTCTTTAAACAAAAAAAGAAAGCAAAAATTTTGTTCCTTGAGGGGATAATTAAATAAGCAAAGAATAAGACAATATGTGTTTTTCCAAAATGTGAGGGGTTTCTTATGCTAATTTTGTTCATAAAAAGGACAACTGTGAATTTATTCAGATTACTATTCTTTTCTCTTTTACAGATCTTTTATTTCCAAATGACTGTCATATGCTAAGTCAAGATAAACCTATGAATGAAAGGCTCTATTTCAATCATAAGAAATTAATGGACTAAATTACACATAAATATGCAACAAGCCTGGGTCTTGATATCTTACACCAAGAGAAGCCGTGATGTGTCATCTCCGCCTAATGAAACTCAAAGGAATTCATACAATTATACGTTTCACAGTGACATGAACTCATCCTATTCTAATCACCTCTTCAAAACTTGAAACATAAGCTGAAACCAGCTAAAGGCACAAGACACAACAGCCAGGCCCGTCCGCAGCTCTGAGCCACTGGGCCACTCCACCCCCATTTCCTCCACCCCAACTCCTCTGCGTCCTTTGCCGGGGGCCCCTCATGTGCTTGAGGCCAGGGCTCAGGTCCAGCAAGGCTTTGGCCCCTCCCCGGGTGATCTCAGCCCCCCACGGCTTCAGCTCCTGGGCGCTGACACCCCACAAGTCCCCTACCTTGAACCCAGACCTCCGGGTATCGGCCGCTGCCTACACATGTCACCCCACACGTGTCCCAGACTGCGTGTGTCATGAGGAATTCCTGATCCCCCCACCCTACCCCTACCCAGTCTGCCAGCAGCTTCCCAGCTCAGCAGACTCCAGCAGCTCAGGTCAGACACCCCAGGGTGCCCCCCACTGGATCTGTCAGCTCACCCTGTTGTTCCTGTCCTCATCGAGCATCCAGAGTCTGACCACCTGTCACCGGCTTCTCCACCCTGGCACTGGCCTCCCCCACTGACGGCCTGGATGTCCGCAAGAGCTCAGACCCGTCTCCCAGCATCTCCCCCACCCTCTGCTCCCCACGGCAGGCCCTGTCCTTCCCGCCTGGCCCCCGTCTCTCTCCCCGGCCACCCCTGCTCACCCCCTCCCACCACGAGCACCCCCTCGCTGCCTCTGGGCCCAGAGCCACACACCCCTCAGCACCTTTCCTTTCGCAGAGGCTGTTCCTCGACCTGCAGCGCTCTTCCAGACATGGCCGCACGGCTCCCCCTCACTTTCAAAGTCCCCTCTTCGAAGACAGTCTCCCTCTCACGCTTTGGTGAACACTGACCCCCCTTACCGTACCACAGTCTACACTCCCGTCTCACTGAATACCTGCTCTCCCAACTAGCATGTAAATACCTTGGGGCAGGGATGTTTCCTTTTTTCTCTTTATTCACTGAAGTACTTGAACAGGGTCTGATGCTTAGTGGACCCTGAGTAAACACTTGTTTAATGAATGATTGAATGCAGGATTCACGGTCACGAATGCTGTTTCTTTATCAGAACACTACGCAGTATTTTCACTCATGGATTCATAACAGAATTTGTAACTAAAATTACATGAGTCATCCTTTGAAGTTATGAAACTTAATAGCCCATGGGAAGAGTGTACTTAACGCGCATGTTTATACCATATTCATCCATTCGTTTAACAAACATTTCCTAGGTGATCACTCTGAGCCAGGAGCTGGGAGTCTGGCAGAGCTCAACAGGTCTGCCCTGTCCCTGAGCTCACAGTGCAGTGCACACGGCCAATGCCACCAAAGCCATCACATGAGGAGAAGTGCAATCACGTGTCCACAGGGAAGGGAACAAGCTTTGGAAATCGTGGTATCGGGGCTCATCGCACAGGGCAATCAAGGATGGCTTCTCGGAGGAAGAGACATCTGGACCTGTGAGTGGTCAGCAGACGTTCACTAACCAGGCCCAGAGTTGGGGGGACTGGAGTCTCGGGGAGGACACGGGCCCACACAGTGTGGTCCAGCAGCCATGAGGAGGGCAGGGCCAGTGCGCAGAGAGCCAGGGGCAGCCAGGTGCCAAGGCCAGACGGAAGGTTGGACCTTCTCATCGCTGCTTTAAAGCATGACGAAGTCACCGGAGGGTTTTCAACGAGGACATGACCTATCTGTCCCACCCTCCTCGCAGGTGAGTTCATGGTGAACGTGAAAGTGAAAGCTGTTCAGTCCTGTCTGACTCTTTGTGACCCAATGGACTGTAGAATTCTCCAGGCCAGAATACTGGAATGATTAGTTGTTCCCTTCTCCAGGGGATCTTCCCAATCCAAGGATCGAATCCAGGTCTCCCACACTGCAGGTGGAGTTTTTACCAACTGAGCCACAAGGGAAGCCCAAGAATACTGGAGTGGGTAGCCTATCCCTTCTCCAGCGGATCTTCTTGACCCAGGAATAGAACTAGGGTCTCCTGCATTGCAGGCGGATTCTTTACCAACTGAGCTATGAGGGAAGCCCCAGACATTAAACTGATAAGGACAGATACCACACTTGATCTTAGCCAAAAGCCTGAGAAGCGACCTCCCATCCAGGCACTGGTCTGCCAGGTCCAATGGCACTCTCACTCCAGCTACTCTGGACACAAACGCATGATGCAGGCTCAGGCCACTGTAAGCCGAGCGCTGCTGTGCAGAACTGTGAAGAACCGCCAGTCTGGCACTGGAAACGCAAGGCTGTGAGGGACCGCCAGTCCGGCACCGGAAGCAGAGCTGAGGGACCACCAGTCCAGCAGCAGAAGGAGAGGGAGGCCACATAACACCCTCTGACGCTCCCAACGCCACCTCCGGCTTCTCACGGCCCACGTGTGCCCCAGCAGCCACAGGAAACCCTTCCTGCCATGCTGGCTCTGTCCAGCCATCAGGCCCCTACCGGGACACCGGCCAGTGCGTGGAGAAGGGAAATACGTTCTAACAGGAGATGGCATAATGGGCCCAGACAGCCTAAAAGAATTTTCCAGGGCTCTAAGGACCCCAAGGGCCGACCTGGCCCCTGATACCCCTGGCAGCCCCCTCCCTCCTCTCACTGTCTCCACGCAGGCAAGGCCTGGGGAGGGCAGAAAACAGGGACCTCCACCAGGGAAACCAAGCCTCCCAGACCCACCGAGGCCATCTGAGCCTCAGCACTCTGATCGTCCCCCTGCGTGGAGGACTCCAAGTTGGCTGAATCCCTCTCGTGCCAGGAGACGTGGGCACTTTGTGCATTTCAGCTGCTTCCTTCTTCCTGGGAACGGTGAAATGCTGCAAGTGCCTTATTTAAGGTTCCTCTGTGTACAGAAGAATGGCCCATAATCACGAAAGTATTTATCAAAATAACACTCTTCCCTTGGGTGAACAGTTCCCAAAACTGACCACACTTCAAATGCGGTTGAGTAGCCAAGGAGCTGGAGCCAGGAGAAGGCCAGTGCTGCCCCCTGCTGGGACAGCACCTCGGGGCCTCTCAAGAGGGCGCAAACATGCCAGCTTTCTATCTGTGTAAAGCATGGATTTTAAATTAAGGTTCTTTGCCTCAAAATGCCAATTATCCCAAAAGAATGCTCAAACTTCACAATAAGTAGGAAAAAAAAAAACCATCAAATTCCATAGCAATTCTGAAACTAAATACGTTTTTAGGTTTTTTTTTAAATGATCAGAGATCATGCCTTTCTACCTCTTTCCATTTTTATAACAAAAGTATAGACACCCGGGTTTCATCTTCATGTTAGGCTCGCTGAGAATCATGAGCGTACAGAACCCTATCACTTCCAAGAGCATCTAACAGAAGCACTTCCAAATACTTTTTTTAAAAAAGAGAGAAAAAAGCAGTTCACTGAAAATTCTAACAGAAAAAAATGTCTCCAGCATGAGATACCGTAAGGAAAAACTGAGATATGAATAAGAAAGCATAACAACAAAGGCCATTTTTTTTTTAAATAAAAACCGTATCACTTACTTAGTGGCATTTCGGCAAACAACAAAATCTGCCAGGATTACTATGCCGACAATTATAGAGCTTGAAAAGTGAAGGAGGATTTCTTTCTACAGTCAGTAAACCAACAATTACAATGAAAGCCTCCCATTCTGGTCATCTTTCCAAAGGCTAAATTTAGGACCATTTGCAGTCCAATGCCGCAGCGTTTTCACTTTCCAAAGTACAGAGTCAGAATTCAATACAAATCAGCCAACTGAGGTCAATGGAAACTAGTCAACGCTTGTGTGTGCATGCTAAGTCGCATCAGTTGTGTCCAACTCTGTGACTCCATGGACAATATATTGCCACACTCCTCTGTCCATGGAATTCCCCAAGCAAGAATAATGGAGTGGGTAGTCATTCTCTTCTCTAGAAGATCTTCCCAACCCAGGGATTGAACCCATGTTTCCTGCATTGCACACACATTCTTTACCACTGAGCCATCAGGGAAGCCCCCTGCCGTTAACTTTCCCAAGTGATTTCAGCTGGATATAATAAGTGAGCAACTGTGAAAACCCACTCACATTAGACACCAGGAGCTCATAAAGCAGTTTTCAGACTCAAATTGTTAGGGCTTAGGCAGATCCCTGAGACCTTCATCTAAAGCAGAACTTTTAAACTACAAGACTGAATCTTTCATGATTAAACTATTAAGGCCCTAAAGTACTTTGTTAAACCAATGATCTGTCATTCTGCACACGGGGGAGCAGGCCAGAAACCCCCTCCTAACCTAGAAAAGACACTTGGGTGGCAGGAAGGGTGTACTCACCATCTGGGGCACACCAAAGATAACAACATTTGAGTACTGCGAAAAGGTGACCTGAAGAGAAGGGAGAAACAATTCACAGATTAATTCTGGAAAGTCAAACATCAGCTTTATTTCGAAATGAGTAGCAATTTCCCATTTCAAAAAATGGTCCGTTTTCCAGAAAGAGACTCACAGACTTAGAAAACGAATTTCTGGTTGCCACTGGGGAGGGGCCGTTAGGGAGTTTGGGATGGACATGTACCTACTGCTATATTTAAAGTGGATATCCAACAAGGACCTACTGTATTGCACAAGGAATTGTGCTCAATGTTATGTGGCAGCCTGAATGGGAGGGGAGTTTGGAGGGAAGTGGATACATGTATGTGTATGACTGAGTCCCTTTGGTGTCCACCTGAAACTATCACAACATTGTTAATCGGTCATTGTTGTTATTCAGTTGCTAAGCTGTCTGACTCTTTGTGACTCCATGGACTGCAGCATGCCAGGCTTCCCCGTCCTTCACTACCTCCTAGAGTTTGCTCAAACTCATGTCCATTGAGTTGGTGATGCCACCCAACCATCTCATCCTGTGTTGCCCTCTTCTCTTCTGGCCTTCAGTTTTTTCCAGCATATATACCCCAATACAAAACAGAAGTTGAAAAAAACAGTGGGTTTTCACAAACAGTGGCCCTTTTTAAGATTTCCCGTGTTAATACTTTCACCCATGTTAGCTCATCTGTTACAGTTTTCCAGAAGGTTCTGCAGAAGCTATCCCAGCTCATCCTCACAGCCACTCCACACAGGGCCACCCAGACCAATGGTCAGAAAAGCAGGGACTCACCAGTGACCACTGGTGGTCACCCTGGTAGACTGGGCCATCTGCACGCCGACCCACTTTCTACTCTGCTCTACACCAAACAAGCTTAGCAAGAACTCCAGGTTTTTCAGAACCACCTGTTTCTCCTATGGAGTCATCCTTAGAATTCTGGTCCCCCTCCTCTTCTCTAAAACACTAAGTAAAAATGGCAATAAAATGGTCTTTAGTTGGAAAACTGGGGGGAAAAGTGCTTTGCCAGTCAAAATTCTTATTACCCAATAAAAGTTTTATTTACTCTATAGAGAGATCATTTACGTATATATGGAATAAAAACCAAGGCAAACAAAACTCAAGTGAATTTTTATAAGCTACTGATGACACTATTACAAAGGAAAATTCTTATTTAAGAAAAAGCATTTTATGGAGCATTCCTAAAGCAAAACTACCAGGCGTTTTTTAGAAAACAAGTAAACTTGGAAATATCTTATACTTTCTGAAGACACAAAGGAGCATCACAGCATGGCTGGTGGGGCCTTTCCTTTCTCCTGCACTACACTTCTGTCTCTCCCTCGGTATATATACACGTACACACATGTACCCACACACACTCTCACATTAGCGTGCACACACTCACATATACACACACACATAAACACACTCAGACAAACTCAGACACAGTCTCAAACACACTCAGACACACATATTTATATGTACATATAAATACACACTCACACACACAAAACTACTTACCAAGAATGACATTAACAAGTTAATGCCTATATGACAACGTACAACACTTACAAATGAGATTAAAAAAATCTTATCACTGCATAATAAAGAGAAATGAGAACATTTAAAATTGAGTAAATTAAGCCTTAGAAGTACTCACATGACCTGTAAAGTTATAAACCTTAAGTTTCTACTCTAACGTAGGGCTGATTTGTAAAATCTGCCAATTTAAAAGCTTTTCACATTTCATAATGCCGAAATATACACTTTAACTCTCTATTTTAATTCAGTTTTCAGTCATACTAATCAAAAATCATAAAGTTTGGCAGTGGAGTACTTTAGCATGCCCTCTGCCGTACGTACCTTCCACAAGTCTGAGATGTAAAATCTGGCCGATGCCTGCACCCCTTCCCTCCAAGCGCGGTACCTGGAGTACCAGACGAGCCAGGGGTTCAACTCATAACCCACAGCTGTGAACCCTTCCTTTGCAGCTGCGATCACCTGCAGGGAGAGGCTATGTTCAAGATCAGAAAAAGACTTAAGTTGTTACTGTTGTTGAGTCCCTACATCATGTCCAGCTTTTTGCGAACCCATGGACAATAGCCTATCAGGCTCCTCTGTCTGAGGGATTTTCCAGGCAAGAATACTGGAGTGGGTCACCCCTTTCCTCCTCCAAGGGATCTTCCCAACACAGGGATTGAACCCACAAGAAGCAGAATTAATTCAATACCAACTAAAGGGTTTTACAGAAAATTATTCAATACTAATGGAAGACTGAAATATTTTTTCCCAAAATACTGATATTTTTTTTTTTCCCTAGGAGTCATCCTTGGAAAAAAAAATGTAAAATAGTCAAACTACATGACTTAACATGTTTCTGTTGGCCTAAGTTTTTTAATGAACAATTTCATAATCATCAATCAATTGTTCCTTTTTACCAGACATCCAGAGCACTTTCTCCTTTAAGAACAATTAATCTGAGAAAAATAAATTCCAAAGTCCTGCTGAAGGACTTAGTAGTTCAGCCAAACAAACACAAAATTAAATGACTACTTTATTAGGCTATCAATTTAACAAGGCTTTGCATAAGCCTCATAAGAAATGTGAAACAAAAATTTTAAAACATAAAACCTAAGAAAACGTAAACCTTAAAACGTCTTCAAGTAACTCACAATACGTCCGTCACCACTACCAATGTCCACCAGGGGTCCGCTCCTGCATTGCAACATTTTCACAACATTTTCGATCTGTTTCGTAGTTGCAGGTACAAAAGGCAAACAAATTCTTCGGAGGGCTGGTGTTATAAATGGTGTGGCCACAGCATACAGAGCCACCAGCGTCCCCCCAACAATGCCAGTAAATAAGACCCCCCAGCTGCTTTTCTTCAAACTGCTGGCTTCAAGACTTGCAGGTGGAACGCATTCTGGCGGCCGTCCTTCTTCAAGTGTTGCTAGGTGTGTCCCTGGGTTGAGAGCAGAAAAAGATATATGAAACATCAAATCAGAAATCCAAGGTAGGGTTTTTTCCCCCACAGTTCTTATTAACAAATAAACTAGTGCCTTTTAAAGGCTAATTTTGCTCAAAACAATTGGAATTACAAATGTAGAATTCCACAATGAGTTCTAGAGTCTATCAACTAGTGTGTTTAACAGAAAATTATTCAATACTAATGGAAGACTGAAATCTTTTCTTTCCAACATACTGATTTTTTCCCCCTAGGAGTCATCCCCGGAAAATAATGTGTTCAAATCTACTTATGAATCAGTATCGGTATGAATCAGTACCCATGGATCACCAACTCAATGGACATGAGCTTGAATAAACTCCTGGAGATAAAGACAGCAGGGGAGCCCGCTGTTCTGCAGTTCATGGTATCACAAAGACTCGGACATGACTTAGCAACTAAACAACAATCCATTAATACAAATATTAACCATGCACTCTGTATTTTTGTGGTTCAGAACAAAACTTCATAGAAAGCATAAAAATGTCTAACCATTATCCTATTTCAAATAGGAAGAAAGCATTCTACATCAAAATTGGTCAGGCATCAAATATCCAGTGGTACAAATTCAATTCTGAAGTTAACAGAGGAGACAAAATTTTACTAAAAATCTTAAATAGCCATGGTAATAAGGAGATTTTTAAAGCAGATCCATAAAGGACAAAAAAACTCATTTCAGTGCTATCACAGTAGAGAGTAAAACAAACTCTAATCACTGATTACCGAGGGAATAAATGGTACCTTAAACATCCTCCTGAGTTTTATGCTTTAGAATGTATTCGTAACAGGATCTCACATTTTTTACATTGAAATTTATTTGAAATTAATTCGGAAATGGATTAATGATGGGCACAGCACAGAGAGTAAGGGCACTGCTGCAGAGCCTGCCGAGGTCGGATCCTGGCTCCATCCCTTACTAACAGCTGTGACCTCTCGGAACCTCAGTCTCCTCGTCTGTAAAGTGGGGATCACGGGCTCATTGTAAGGATGAGACAAGGGGATACAGGAAGAGCATGCACAACAGCGCCCAGCACTGGAACCCCACCGGAACAAGACCACCGTGCCCCGAACCAGCTCTCCATCTAGCTGAGGCTCTAATGCCAAGACCACGGGAATCTGTAGGCAAACGGAGTAAGAGGAAGGGGCACACAAGTCTCATCATTTGAAGACATTAGTGTTCACAGTTTCTGTTCAAAAGGTCACTGTGTTTAGTCTCCCACTGCTGCGATAAGAAATTACCATAAACTAGGCGGGCTAAAAACGATACACGCTTATTAAAGGTACAGTTCTGGAGGTCAGATTTTGAAACAGAGTGGGCGTGCCTGTCCCTTCTGGAAGCCCTGGGGTACGGCAGGCCGCCCGTACTCCTCGGCCAGTGGCCCCACTCCAGTCCAGCCACCGGCACCACAACACACTTCCTCTGACACCCCTGCTCCCCTTTCCTTCTT
Organism: Capricornis sumatraensis; assembly: GCF_032405125.1. Classification (NCBI taxonomy): domain Eukaryota; kingdom Metazoa; phylum Chordata; class Mammalia; order Artiodactyla; family Bovidae; genus Capricornis; species Capricornis sumatraensis. The sequence continues at coordinate 69,276,564 of NC_091086.1, read as the reverse complement.
AGAAAGGAATCCTTTCCTGGAGAGTACACTGGGCCACCCAGACAGGCCAGGAGAAGCCTCCCATCTTGAAGTCCTTCACTCAACCACATCCACCGAGTGGCTCAGGCAGCGTCCTCACAGGTGCTGGGAAGTAAGATTTGGACTTACTTCTGCTTACCGTCCCGAGGTGTGCATGCTCACTCAGCCGTGTCTAACTCTTTGCGACCCCATGGACTGCAGTCCACCAGGGTCCTCGATCCATGGAATTTTCCAGGCAAGAATACTGGAGTAGGTGCCATTTCCTCCTCAGGGGATCTTCCTAACCCAGGGATCGAACCCCCGTCTCCTGAACTGGCAGGCAGCTTCTTTACCCGAGCCACCCAGAGAAGCCCATGAGATGTGGTAATTTACTGCAACTGAGGTGAGGCCCTAACGTGGATACAGAACACACCGGAAGCCCACAGCTGACCCACCTCAGCATCTCCCGCTCAGAGTGGCTTTGTTATTGAAGGCTGAGGTCTCCTAAAGTGAGTTTTACAACTGGTGTCATGGCAGAAGACCAACTCAGAAATAGTAACAGAAGTCTACTCGCGGTGCCAGTGATGGAGGTAAAATTAAAGTAAAGTTTAGAAAAGTGATCGTGTTTGACAGAAAGCAAGAGTTTTAAGTACATTCTCATTCATACTTTTCAGTATTGCATGGAGGAACTTAACATGCTAATGGAAGAGCATTTGATTTTTTTCTTTTTTAAAGGCAGGCACGTCTGCCTTGCCTTGTATAAAAGAAGTCCTTCTGCAGGTGTTTCAACTGTAGAGCACAGCGATCAGAAAGATCTCAGTCACACAGCTCTGGAGTCTCAGAACTCAGAGTTGTGTAGCACGAGATGAGTTGTTGGGGCTTCCCTCATAGCCCAGTTGGTAAAGAATATGCCTGCAATGCAGGAGACCGGGGTTCGATTCCTGGATTGGGAAGATCCCCTGAAGGAAATGGCAACCCACTCCAGTACTCTTGCCTGGAGAATCCCATGGACAGAGGAGCCTGGTGGGCTACAGTCTACAGAGTCGCAAAGAGTTGGAGATGACTGAGCGACTGAGCACTCAGTGGGTATGGGCCTCCAGAGTCACAAGAGCCAATTCCTTAAATCCATCACCAGTTAAATTTAGAACGTTTTCATTACTTCCATAGGATGAACCCTTATGCTTCAGCCATTACCCTCATCCTCCCCGCCCCCTCTAATCCTGCTGCTACTGCTACTGCTAAGTCACTTCAGTCGTGTCTGACTCTGTGCAACCCCATAGACGGTAGCCCACCAGGCTCCCTCGTCCCTGGGATTCTCCAGGCAAGAACACTGGAGTGGATTCCCATTTCCTTCTCCAATGCATGAAAGTGAAAGTGAAGTCGCTCAGTCGCATCAGACTCTTAGCAACCCCATGTACTGCAGCCCACCAGGCTCCTCCGCCCATGGGATTTTCCAGGCAAAAGTACTGGAGTGGGGTGCCATTGCCTTCTCCCCTCCAGCCCTAAGCAAACACAAATCTACTTCCTGTCTCTAAAGAAAGCAGACTCTCCTGCTGTGTAACACTGGGAGCTCAGTGCAGTACTCGAGACAACCTACAAGGGTGGGATGGGATGAGGTGGGCTGTGAAGTTCAAGAGGGAGGGGACATATATATGTCTGATTCACGTTGTTGTATGGCAGATGCCAACACAATACTATAAAGCAATTATCCTCCAATTAAAAATAAACTAAAGAAAGAAGACTTTCATGAAATCACGCAGCTCGTGGTTTTTGTGGTTGACTCTTCACCTAGTGAGTGATTCATCCCCGGTGTGGCACTTTATCACACCAGTGCTTCATTTCTCCTTACTGTCAAATAATATTCCACGGTATGGACAGCCCACATTTTGTTTCCCAACTATCTGCTGATGGATCGTTTCTCTAGTTGGGCTTTCCCTGGAAGCTCAGATGGTAACGGATCCATTTCTCTAGGGAGCATAAGCCAATAGGCAGCTGATTAGATAAACTCAAGTCAGAGGACCCAAACAACTGTTTCACCTGTGTAGACATGTGCTCTTCAACTTAACCAGCAAAAAGATGTAATAAAGCGCTCCTGGTCTCCAGGGCACCCCTGTAGCCTGTGTGAATGGTGGGTTATACTGAGACAGTTACAAAGCGTACGAGATGCTCTATAACATGTACCAAAAGTGGTGGGAACATGAGAGGAGGTGGAAGAAAGGCTGATCCCAATGATGGAACCGGGAAGGTGTGGGTAGAAACAGGATTTCAGCAGGACCTAAGGGTACAGGTCTCCCACGCTGTCCAAAAGCAGTGTCTCTGTGAAACCTTTCATAAGCCGAACGGAATTAAAGTGAAGAAGCAATTACCTCAGGGCACGCCTTGCTAAAGGACGCACAGAACACGTCTAGATAGAGCACAGGTGCTAACGGACAGGGATCAGCGCTGTGGCGGCTGGATGCTGAGTGTGGTTCCCAGGAAAGAGCCCCTCGGGGTGCATGCTGCCCCCGGGGTCAGCTCGCTGCATAACTCAGAAGGCCACCTCCCTTGTCCCCTTTTAGCATGAAAGTGAAAATCCTCTTTGGACTTCAGTTTGGGAAAAACAGGTACTAATGTAGGTTTTTCATAAAAGCAAAGTGGTGTAAAGTTTAAAAAAGCAGGGGATGCTTCTATTGAGAAAGGGACATTCTCAAAAGAAGGCTGCCTCGGAAATCAAGGTAAGGCAAGCCAGAGAGTGTTTGGGGAGTAAGGGGTGTGAGTCCCTGACCACCAGGCTAAACTTGTCCTTTATTCATACACAGTGGGATGAAACTTTCTGAGCAAAGGCAATACACTATTTGTTTTTAAAAAAGGCGACACCAGCAGCAGTGTGTCGCTTGATGGTGTCATGCACTTTTCTGCCTCAAGTCTCTACAGCTACAAAAGCCTTTCAACATCACAAAAATTTATATGAACTTTTGAAGAAGTTACTATGTAAATCCAAACTATATATCCTAAATATTGCTATATCAGTTCAACAAAAAATATACTGGTCTTTACCAGTGAAAACCAGTCACTAAAGATTAAAAAGTAAAATCAAGATTGCTTCTACATAGTGGAACTACATGTAACCTTGTTCTGTGTTTTTCAAGTCTCCTGTAAACATGTTATCATACTTTCATAATTTAAAAGAATTAAAACTAAAAAGAAAAAGCCAAAAAACTAACCACGCCATTATTTCGAGGCCACTCTTGCCTAAGACAGCCAACATTCTTGTCTATGGAGTGTTTCTCTCTAATTAATCCACTTCTTACCTATCAAAAAAAAAAAGACAGCTTCTACAAATCTCTAAATCTTTTTGATGCAACGTGTTAGATTCAGTCTGCTGCTGCTGCTAAGTCGCTTCAGTCATGTCCGACTCTGTGCAATCCCACAGACGGCAGCCCACCTGGCTCTCCCGTCCCTGGGATTCTCCAGGCAAGAATACTGGAGTGGGTTGCCATTTCCTTCTCCAATGCATGAAAGTGAAAGTGAAGTCGTGTCCGACTCCTAGCGATCCCGTGGACTGCAGCCTACCAAGCTCTTCCATCCACGGGACCTTCCCAGCAAGAGTACTGGAGTGGGCTGCCATTGCCTTCTCCGAGTAGATTCAGTCTACTCACTGTCATATAAATAAATTACACAAGATTTCTGTCACATGCGCTCTTTAGATGGGAGCTGTGGGGGACCACTGGCTATTTCTGTTGAGGGGTTGGAGGGATCCAGTCCTTGAGATGAAGACCCAAAAAAGTGGACTTCCATTGTCTCCAGCCTTGCTTAAATACTGACATCTGATAATAGTTGAAGACCTCAATTTTAAGGGACAGGTTTGGGTCACCTAGAGCAAGAGGCACAAAAAGGTACAAGGTTCTTATTCAAGTCAAAGTAAAATGGCCAGGAAGAAAGGAGAGGCCTTTCCGGGATTATGACCTGCCATTTGTGTTTAAAGCGGGGTTTGTATTTGCAGGTCACTATTTTAGGGCTATCCACTGTGTACTTTCATATACATACAGGCTGAAAAATTACAGCATATATTTTATGTCCCTTTAACGTGCATTATTTTGTCCACTGGAGAAGTCTCTCCTGTACTGGTCTAACATCTCTTGTATCTTTTTGAAATACAGAATGTACTGATACTAGAAAAAAATAATTTCCCCATGTTTTGACGGAAAATAAAGATAAACTACATAGCAGACCTCACTAGACATTCCCTGAACTACACAACAATCTAAGGAGCCAAATGGATTGCAAGATTCATCACTGTGAACGAGGAAACACTGAACTGGCCAAGCTAAAGTGAATTGAGAGGGAGGTTCATGTTTGGGAACACATGTAAGAATTTAAGATTTTAAAATTAAAAAAAAAAAAAAACCCACTGAGATGTTATGGGGAGGGAGGTGGGAGGGGGGTTCATGTTTGGGAACACATGTAAGAATTTAAGATTTTAAAATTAAAAAATAATAAATAAATAATAAATAAATAAATAAAGTGAATTGAGACCTGACTCCAAAAGTTTAAATGTCCTTGGAACATCACTCAGGTGGGCCAAGCTAAGAAAAGGTTAAATGATCACCACTGGCTCCGGTGACAAAACCCGTTCCTGTCAGGCCACGGTTAAATGTTATAGCCCCACGCATTCAACTTCTGAGCAAAACAATAAAAGGCTAGGAATAATACAACAGGGAAAGCCCCTGTTCTATGGCAGCCAGAATGGTGGGAGGCTGGAAAGAGAAAGTCGCTCCGTCGTGTCCGACTCTTTGCGACCCAATGATCTATACAGTCCATGGCATTCTCCAGGCCAGAATACTGGAGTGAGTAGCCTTTGCCTTCTCCAGGAGATCCTCCCAACTCAGGGATCGAACCCAGGCCTCCCATATTGCAGGCGAATTCGTTACCAGCTGAGGCTGGAAACCCACAACAAATCAATTTAAGCCTACAAACGATTAGGTCGTAATCAGCGCTCTGAAGAAAAAGCAGCTGGAGGGATTTAGAGGACCTGGGACTTCGCTAGGGTTGCCAGGAAAAAACTTTCAGAAGCAGCACAACTCCGGGCTTCAGGGGGTGCAAATTCAGTGCAAGGCCAGGTCCATTTTCTTCTTAGGAGCTGCGTTAACTCTGGGCTAGTTACCTAAGTATTTGCGCAAACCAAGTGATCTCTTACATAAAGCTTGCCAAGGGTCAGGCACGGTTCTCCCTCAACCCGTAAAGAGAGATGCTAGTGTTATTATTGCCATTGCTGCAGACAGGTCACTTCCCCAAAGACGCAGCTAGAAAAAGAAGCGGAGCTGTGATTCCCCAAGCGGGACAGCGGGACTCCAGGGCCCGCGTGTTGGAATATCGTGCCGAACTGAATGAGTTATTCGCCGCAAGGCGCTTGAGAACAGCTCCGGGCGGGCAGAAACCAGGGCCAAGCACAAGCACGCACCGCAGGTGCGAACACTGAGCACCGAGCGCCAGGCCGCGAGCCCGGGAACCGGCTCGCGGATCCCCCGCCCCGCCGCGCCCAACTCGGACCGGCTGCTTCGGGGACTGACGGCGAACCCCACGCCGGGCCGGCGCCCTAAAACGCCCGCTCCCGCGCGAGGCGGGCCTCACCTTCTCCTCCATCCATCGCGAGATTTCCGGCAGTTAGAAAGCTGGAAGTGGACTCTACCACCTTCCCAGAGCCGGGAGGGGAACAAGGGAGAAAATAATGTTCTAAGTAAATAAGCTCCTCGTTGGGAAACGCTATCAAGAAACAGTCAATTTTCGAGCTTTAATGAATGTCTAATTTACATATATTCCTGGCTTTTGGATTCTAAAGTTCCCGTTGTGTCTTCAAACTTCCACCCCCCCAGAGCTTCCTGGATGATAGAAGTTTCCGAAGGTCGTTGCTTCCAGAATGTACTGTCTGGCGTTAAACTAGTCTCAAGTGAGAAATAGGTCTCGGGCGGCCTGCACTGCGCCTGCGCGAGCCCTTGCGCCCTCCCGCGAGAGGAAGGCGGGCTCTGGGTTCCGGCGTGGTCTCCGCCGGTTGAGAGAGTGTAACTCTTGCTGCCGCATCATGGCGTCCGTGGGGACCCTCGCCTTCGATGAATATGGCCGTCCTTTCCTCATCATCAAGGATCAGGATCGCAAGTCTCGTCTTATGGGACTTGAAGCCCTCAAGGTAACGGGCCCGGGACGCACTGGCGGTGGGATGAGGGGAGGCGGGCGAAGCCGGTGGTTCTGCGCCTGCGCAATGTCTGAGGCGTTTTGCCATGTGCTCAGGGGGGAGCTTGAGGGAGCCCACTCTGGTCTCCAGTCCCTCGCCCCGCGCCCGGGAAAATCGACGTATAAGCCTTTAGTCTCATTTGGGGATTAGGGTGGCCCGCGGGTGCTCTTCAGAGTTGGGTGGGGCGGCTTGAATTCTCAGGCGGTGAAGGCGCGTCCCCATTGGTTTCTCCAACCGAACAGTGTTTTCGTCTGTAGGATGCAGGGGGGTGTTCTCAGGTCACCTGCCCGGTTAGGACTCTGGCTCTTAACTTTCAGTCGGTGTCCCTGCAACGGCCTCAAAGGAAATGAGGGTCATTTTCGTCGTGGCATCCTAAAGGTTTAGCCATTGACAGCGTAATTTTATTTTTGAGTTCCTTTATACATGGCGTGTTCTGGGTGTGGTCTCGTAAAAGTTAAAAACGTACACTTTTAAGGAAGAAAATACAGCTGCAAGAGTGAAAAGTGGTCACCAATAACCGTAGTACAAGGCAGTGTGTGACCTGAATCACCAGCTATGGGAGGGCGTGCGTGCTGGTCAAAAGTCAGAGGGGGTCCTTAATACTCTGGGTAGAGGATTGGCTGTTGGTCCGGGACGGAGCGCTGTTTTGAACGGGAGAGAGCTAGCTGCTAGGGAGAGGAACAGCAAAAGCCGGAGAACGCGTGGCACCTTGGAGGAGGAGACAGCAGTCTGGTTTTAGCAGCATAGTCTGAGTTGCAGGGGTTCACACAGGTGGAAGTTCTTGAGCGGCTTGACGTGACCGTGTTATCCTCAGGGATGGGAGGGAGCCGTTGCAGGGCGTTTGGACAGAGTAACAATTGAAGTAGAACTGTGCCTGAGGAGGTGGCATTGGGGTGGAGTCCATGAAGTTGGTGTGTATGACCGTGTCATCAGGTCTGAGCTGTCCCTTAGTGTCTTGAGGTTTTACAGGTCTGTCCCGGGCTGTTGGACTTAGGGCAAGTTACACCTCCTTTCCCAGTGGGGGCAATACATCCCTGTCAAGCAGAGGACAAGAATTAAATGGGGTAACTTAAGTGGTCACCCAGCCTTTGACCAGTGGTGGGCACTCAGGCCACTTGTGTTACATGTTCAGTTCTGTTTTTCATGGGAAGCAACCAGCAGAGAAAGTAACACCCAACACATGCACCCAAAATACCAGTATAACAGAAGCCACAGGTGATTTTGCCTCTGCCACATCTTTGAAATCCTCGGTCTCTTGAGACAGGTCTTAGAGAGAAACGTGGCCCCAGAGCTAGTAAAGAACAGGACCAGGGTTCAGACCCGCCTCGTCTGACTCCTTGGGGCTGATCTGCTTTGTTGTGAGGTCTGTCCTGTACTGGATGCATAGCAGCACCTGGTCTCCACCCTCTCCGGTCCCTCCCTGATTGTGACAACCAGGGATGTCTCCAGGCATTGCCGCATGTCTCCTGGGGGCACGTTCACCCCTGGTTAAGGACCACCTGTTTGTGGTCATTATTCTTTACATATTTCATCGTGCAGACCTATCAGTCAAAGATGTATTTTAAGAATAACCATTATTTTTACAAACCTAGTGAACTTTGTGTCTTGTTAACCTGTGAGATGGGGTGACAAGGGAAGGCTGCACAGAACATTGCATTTGAACTGCTTTGTAAACTGGTCAGGATTTAATGAGCGGAGGTCTTCATCAAGGCTTCAGGGGTCAGAGGGCATGTTGGGGAGCAGGCCTTGGCCGCCCTCACTGGCACAGAGCGAGGTCTCAGACTTTGAAGAACACCTGAAACTTACAGACTTGAGAGTCAGAGTACTGGTGACTTCGTTTAAGGGCTGGGGACTGAGGAAAACAACACGTTCGGAAAAATGGATGACTTAGCTGGATGAATCTGAAGGATCAGTGAATGAGAGACCCTGGAAATCTGTGTGGTGTGGTGGATCAGTTAGGTTGGTGTCAGCAGGAATCGGAAGACAGGAAATGAGGTATTTGGAGGCAATATGAGTGTAATTATGTATGGGAAGGGAGAAGGATGCATTTGGGCTTCTGTTATTTTCAGCATTGACTCCCTTGGTGGGCAATTCTTGATTGTGGGTTGTATACTGACTGGACCTTTGGGGAGAGGAGTTGTGTATGTCAGGACCTTTGGGGAGAGGAGTGTACAGTAAACCATGGTGTGACATTTCGGGGTGTTGTGTGTTGACGGCTGCACTCCTCACGTGGAGTCAGCTTCGTATGGTCCTGCACAGCCCCTCGGGTCAGACTGTCCCTGCTCTTGCCTGTAAAATGGGCCTGGAGAACCTGCCTCGTTAGAGGTGTTGAGGGTTACAGAGCGAGCACAGAGCACTTGGCTCTGTTGTTTTGCACAAGAATTGTCTTCTAACACTAGGAGTTGTGCAGTTTTCACAGGTAGATGTGGACCTGTCTGCCGCCTTTTTTTGAGAATAGAAGCTATGTCATGAGTTTTACAGCCATCAGTTATATGTTCTTAACTTAAAATTATGTCTAACTTGAATATTGGCTTTTTCTTTCTCATTTAGTCTCATATAATGGCAGCGAAGGCTGTAGCAAATACAATGAAAACATCACTTGGACCAAACGGTAAGAAACTTAACATTCTTGTGTTTTTCAGGAAAGTTGTATAGGATATTCAATTCAACCTGTTGACAGAAAGTTAGGAGACGGGGGGGCTCATCCTCCCCCTAATATGGTCAGATGTTTAGGATGTATCCCAGACCTTCAGCACAGTTAAAGTCATCATGCTACATCCAAATTTAGGTCAGGCGTTTTTTCCACTTAACATAATTTCATTAGCATTTTCCAAATCATAGCTATTGTCTTTTGCAACATTATATTTTGTGATGTTACATTTAGTGATGCTCCATAATTTTTTTTTTTTTTCAATTTCTCTGGTTTTAGCCATCATTAAATTGTTCCAATGTTTTGCTTTAGGTTAGCCAATCTAAAAAGGTCTTCATGGAGATATTCCTTCATGTATGTTGAATTATTTGTAATAAGCTCCTAGATAGGTACTGGGTCAAGAAGTCAAGGTAACTGTTTTATAGGTTTAGTGTAAGGTTTTTAGTTTTTTTCACCCTCAGTCATTTTAAACATGGTTGTCTCTTAGGGCTTGATAAGATGATGGTGGATAAAGATGGTGACGTGACTGTGACCAATGATGGCGCCACCATCTTAAGCATGATGGACGTTGACCACCAGATCGCCAAGCTGATGGTTGAACTGTCCAAATCACAGGATGATGAGATCGGAGACGGAACCACAGGAGTGGTTGGTAAGAAAAGGGAAAATGTCCTTTCTCGTTTGACAGGAGTTATTTAATATTAAGGGCTTTCTTGGTGGCTCAGACATTAAAGAATCCACCTGCAGTTCAGAAGACCCAGATTTGATCCTTGGAGCGGGAAGATCCCCTGAGAAAGGGAATGGCTACCCAATCCAGTATTCGTGCCTGGAGAATTCTGTGGGCAGAGGAGCCTGATGGGCTACAGTCTGTGGGGTTGCAAAGAATGTTACAAGCCTAACACGCTTGCTGAGTGTTTATTCTGAATCACATCATGGGGAGACAGTCTGACAAATCCATGTGGAAGGACACGATACAAGACAAGTGGCCCAGGCGCTTCAAAAGTGTCAGTATAAAAGAAGAGGAAGGGGGTGGGGAGTCAAGTTAGGCAGCTCATCTGGATTCAGGGAGCTCGAGAGAAGCGACAGCAGCTCGAATGCGTGAAACCTGGCTGGGTGCCAGATTTCTTTCTCTCGGCTCTGAAGGATGTTTGGGATATGTGGAGTCATTTGTAGGTCATGTATTAGTATCTTACCAACGTCAAGATTTCCTTAAAAAAAAAAAAAAAAAAACAGATTTCCTGAGTGTGACAGTTTTGTTACAGCGATGCAGGAGACTGTGCCTGTCCTTAGGAGCTGAATGTTAAAATATTCAGGAGTGACATGTCTGATTTAATAAGTAAACTATTCATTATATTACTCTTGAAATTTGTTTTCAGTGTTTGAAAATTTAAGTTTGGGAGAATTGATGAGATGAATATCTTCAGTGTTATTTTTTCTGCATTTGAAATTTGAATTAATTAATTCAGCAAATATCTTATACATTCATTGGGAACCAAACACTGTTCTGGATGTACTTGGAGTGCAGCAGCATTCAAACTTAATTTTTGTGATGCTAAAATGAGAGGGGAAGGCAACAGGTTATGGGAGGGATAGTAAACAAATTTTATTTAATACTGTATAATGCCAGCATAAATTTCACTGAATAGAAACCCTTGGCCTAGGAAACAGGAAGTTTTTTTCCCTTATAAAAATGTTTGTGTATTACATTCTTTGCGTTCTGTACGTCACTGAGAGTTGAGCATCCATCTGTGTACCTGTTAGAACCAAAACACGAGGCTCCATTTTTAAGGATGGCCTCTACCTCTGAGACACTTGTAGCTTAAATCTGGAACCTTGGTATTTCCAGGGCAGCATCTCATGTGTTTTGAGTTCTAGCGGTTTCCTGAGCCAGGTGTGCTGTCTTATCCGCAGTCCTGGCTGGCGCCCTGTTGGAAGAGGCCGAGCAGCTGCTGGACCGCGGCATTCACCCCATCAGGATCGCCGACGGCTATGAGCAGGCCGCCCGCATCGCTATCGAGCACTTGGACAAGATCAGCGACAGTGTCCTTGTCGACATGAAGAACACTGAGCCCCTGATCCAGACGGCGAAGACCACTCTGGGCTCCAAAGTGTGCGTGTACAGTGCGGGGCTGCAGGGCGCGTTCGTGCAGGAGGCTGTGGTCGTGTGCTGGGTCTTAAAGACAGCTCAGAATTATCCACGGTGGCTTCATACTGATTTAATGACTGCCTTCTGGTTTTGTTACTTGGGTTTACTTTCTCTTTACTGCAGATATAAATATGGGCATTTTGTGTTTTTGTTAGAGGCTGGATTTCCAGGTTTGGTTAAGTCCCCTTGATAGTTTTTGTAAGCTATTTAGTTCTTTATTTCTGAAAATAGGCTAGGGTGGTAAAGGATCCTACTAGTGGGCAGTACTCATTTTTTCTAACACTTTCTACCATTTCTTTGCTAGGAAGCATTTTAATGGAGAGGTTCTGCTCCTTATTCATTCAACAGGGAATTGAATGATCCAGAATTTTAGTTTAGTATGAAGGGGCAGTCTTGAAATTGTCTTACACGGGCTGTTGCTAACATGTACATAGTGCTCATTACTTGCCAGGCCTAGAGCTAGAGTCTTGGAGACACAAAACAGCTCTTGCCCCCTGGAGACTCAGCCGCCTCAGCCACAAGACAAGCTCACCTTGAACAACAGTGGAGACTTAGGGGCTCTTGTTAAAATGTAGTATAAAAACCTAATGTAAGGTACCTTATTGCACGGTTTGTCTTAATCCACATCAATTTGGGAAGTATTTAAATTTGTGCCCTAAAGGATGACATGGGCTCAACTTAGAGGGTGGGGCAAGTGCAGCCAAGTTGCCTGCTTCCTTCTTTCCTCTGTGGTGCCAGCTGCCTCCTTGTCGCAGGTCTGAGCCGAGACCACACCTCGGAGGGGTGACTGCCCGGGGTGGCCTTTATTGTAAGTACAGCACTCTGGTTCTCCTGGAAAGAAGGCTTTACCCTTTCTTGAAATGCACACATTCTGTGTTATTGCTTTCTAAGTTGACTCAGCTTTATTTGCAAGTCTTTAGAAAACTCCGGTATGCGTAGATCTTTTCTATAGAAAACGTTCAAATGGACCAACAAGGGCCAGATACACTCAACATATTTTGAAACATTGTTTGTCAGTTACTTAGGACACACAATGTTTGTAGTTTCTCGGCTATCTTTTCCAGGTAACTTAGGATTCCAGGTACTGTATTTGGAGGGCTACAGTTGCTTTGTGGTTTTTTCAGAATCAGATGGGAAATTGAACAGTCGCTTCAGATGTTGAGTGGGGCACGTCCCGTAGATAAGATTGGCTTCTCCTTGGTAGTTTCCTCTCTCTCCTGTTTTGACTTGAAAGTGTTAGTGCTATTACCAAGTAGTGGTCTTGGTAAATTTTTGGTTCTTGACATACGTTAGTGGTCTCTTCGTGTACATTCATAATGGAAGAAAATAGTACAGTACAGTTATTAACAATTTTTTTCCCATCCCAGTTTATGATTCCCTTTGGAGTCCCTGGACCCGGGTTAAGCGTCCCTCCCCAGACTGTTGAAAGTACAGGTAGTGGTGACATTCTTCCCTGGGGACGCTGAATATGTTAGTTGTGTAACATACGTGTGGGTCATGCTGTGCCGTGCTGTCTGAGTTTTGCAGCGTGTGTTCTTTCTGGCTGCAGTCACTGTCGCGTGGACAGGAAAGGTCAGTGTTGTGTGTCCCCTCAGGGTTAACAGCTGTCACCGGCAAATGGCCGAGATTGCCGTGAATGCCGTCCTCACCGTGGCCGACATGCAGCGCAGGGACGTTGACTTCGAGCTCATCAAGGTAGAAGGCAAGGTGGGCGGGCGGCTGGAGGACACCAAGCTGATCAAGGGCGTGATCGTGGACAAGGACTTCAGTCACCCGCAGATGCCCAAGGTGAGCCGTGCCTCCGTGGCATCAGGCCTCTCCCTCTTGAGCCCTCCAGGTAGTTCATAGGTCTCTGTCTCTTCCTGCAGCAAGTGGAAGATGCTAAGATTGCAATCCTCACGTGTCCATTTGAGCCACCAAAACCAAAGACGAAGCATAAGCTGGATGTGACATCTGTGGAAGATTTTAAAGCCCTTCAGAAGTACGAAAAGGAGAAGTTTGAAGAGATGATCCGGCAGGTGCGCCTTAAGACTGCTCCTAGTGAGATTTAAACTAGAGCTGACAGAACATAGCCACTTGTGTATTTCTTTCTCTTCTCTGTACTTTAATGCTCCCACCTACATACCCAGCTGTGTTTCTCGCCTTGGTTTCAACCATTTTTCCAATAGAAGAGCATAAAAAATACTTCTGTTAACGTGATTGTGGCATTTCTTTCCCAGATTAAAGAAACTGGTGCTAACCTAGCTATTTGCCAGTGGGGCTTTGACGATGAAGCGAATCATTTACTTCTCCAGAATAACCTGCCGGCGGTTCGCTGGGTCGGAGGACCTGAAATTGAGGTAGGAGGCCCCCTGCGAGGAGATTGCATGCAGGGCTTGAGCTCACAGAACATCTCTGCTCAAAGCCCCTGTGACCTCGCCCTGCTGTGGTTCCCACACTGTGCTGAGGCTCCAAGACCAGAGGCTGAGCTGCAAGGGGGGAAATGGTAGAATCTTCCTGCTGTTTGTGCATGTGTTTCTGGCATTCCATGGCATTTTCAGGTGCTTTCCTTTCTCACTGCTGTCTGCTTGGCCTTCTGAGGGGGCAGACTGGTTGTGCACTTCTGTGTCAGCCTCATAAACATTCAGAGTTGCCCAGAAATGCTGTGGCCCCACAGACAAGGCGTAGTTGGTCCTCATGGGGGCGGGAGGGAAAGGGGGAGAGCTGAGAGTGTGTGCAGGGTCATAGTGGCAGGTCACCCACCCTTCAGAACCTTGTTCCCTGAACGAGGCGTTGGGCTGGACCTTGATTCTTGGGCTGGATTTGGGCGGTGGTTCTAGGGAGCACGGCGGTCGTGGGTCACGTTCGGCTCATCTGTGGTCTGGTGTTGAGAGTTCCCTGCTCACCACGCTGGTCTCTCCGTTCCTCCCGTCAGTTGATCGCCATCGCCACAGGCGGCCGCATCGTCCCTCGGTTCTCAGAGCTCACAGCTGAGAAGCTGGGCTTTGCGGGTCTTGTGAAAGAGATCTCGTTTGGGACCACCAAAGACAAGATGCTGGTCATCGAGCAGTGTAAGAACTCCAGAGCCGTCACCATTTTCATCAGAGGAGGGAATAAGATGGTAAGGACTCGCTTATTTGTCCTGCATTTTTTCTGATTCTGGAATGTGATTGGACTTTTCACATAATGTATTTAGCTGGGACACTTGAAGAAGGACGGGGCCATCTTTCTTGGAGAAGCAGGGACACCTCCGGAATTCCCTAGCAGTCCAGTGTTAGGACTCTGCTCTTGCACTGCTGGGGCTTGGACTCGATCCCTGGTCGGGGAACTAAGATCCCTCAAGCCACGCAGTGCGGGCCTCTCCCCTACCCGCCCCCCCCGCCCCCCCAAGAAAAGATAAAATAAGTTTGTGTCACAGTGTAAAACCCTGAGGACCATGTGCCACTGTTGGGCCTACAGGGCACACTTTCCTTTCCTCAGTCTCAGGTAGAAACGCAGACCTGAGGGAGCGTGGGTGCGCTCTCCACTCTCCAGGGATGGGTTTCTAGTGCATCACGATGAGTAAGACTCATTCATTGTAAGGCTGTTGCTTTGTCTTTTTTGTTTGACCCCCTTTACCACTTGGTCATATGTCCTGGAGTGAGTCCTAGGCTTACTCCAGTATTTTGGGAGTTTTTTCCCTAAGTACATTATAGGGAGGAAAAGTAGAATGAAGATAGGACCGTTAACTTGGGCAGCTTTGCTTTCCCAGATCATCGAGGAGGCCAAGCGTTCCCTTCATGATGCTCTGTGCGTCATCCGCAACCTGATCCGGGACAGCCGCGTGGTGTACGGCGGGGGCGCTGCGGAGATCTCCTGCGCCCTGGCAGTCAGCCAGGAGGCCGACAAGGTGAGGGCCTGTGACCGCGGTGTGTGACCGACTGAATGGTGTGCGGCGGGGGCTAGACTCCGGGCCTTTGATCTGAGCTGATCCTTGTGCCTGAGGATGTGGATGTGGGTTACCACAGGCCAGCGTCTGTCAGCCTTTTTCAGACTGCAGCCTTGACACAGATCTCTGCACACTTAGTATTAACTGGAATTGAGAATTGCTTAGATGTTGTAACTAAAGGTGCAGCAGGAAAACTGGCTCTCTTGACTTCTGACATGTACCTTCTGCACCCTCGCCCTGTAGCTGCACTCATATGACGGCCTGTTCTGAGGACTCATCCTGAATTAGCTTGTCCAAGGGTGTCATTCTGTAATGTCCACAAATAGCTGCTGGGGGTTCTGTCAAGTACGCTGACGTAACCCTGTGCCCTCGCAGTGCCCGACCCTGGAGCAGTACGCCATGCGCGCCTTCGCCGACGCACTGGAGGTCATCCCCATGGCGCTCGCCGAGAACAGCGGCATGAACCCCATCCAGACCATGACCGAGGTCCGGGCCAGACAAGTGAAGGAGGCGAACCCTGCCCTTGGGATCGACTGTCTGCACAAGGGGACCAATGGTGAGGCACTGGGTGCAATCTGACCTAAGCTGGGGAATTATTGCTGCATAGCGTGTACCATGAACTGGTCCTGGCTTTTTAAATTGTTGAACACGCTTCAGGTACCCAGGTCCTGAGTTTTAGTGTTTGGTATAATTACCTGGGGAATTGTTAGGATGCTGGTTTTAGCAAGCTACAACAAAAAAATGCAGTGCAGTATTTATTCCAAAGGTGATTTCCATTGTAGAAAATCATTCCCATCTCATTTCTTTTATATAAATGTCTGTCAGTGAACAGCTGTGAAATTGACTTTCAGTTTACCACTGATTCTGTGGGTGCGTCCCGTAAATCAGAGGGTGTTTTATAAATTGAGTGTGTACTGTGGCTTCATAGCACTTCATCATTCATTGCTGAAACGGTAGCACAGCCCTAGCATGTGGGATGGTGGTCCTGGTGAATCCCCAGATTCTGTACTAGTTGGGCCATCTCTGAGGTTCTGTCTCAATCCTGACCACAGAATCTGATGGCTTATTTTTTTTTTACTCAGAACTACAGGTGTATTCTGGATTTCAGGTTAGCAACCTGAGGATTTAGTAACAGCAGCAACTTCTTGTCAGGCAGTTTACATTTCTTTAACCTGAATGTCTGTGTTTTTGCTGAAGCAGCTTTCCATGTCAGGCACCATCTGATCTGACTTCGGGCTTACTAACCGATAGCGTAGGGAACTTTGTGGGGTGAGAAGTCACTGAATGATTGCCTCTTTAGCAAGTCACTGAGAAATTCACCCTGTTATTGAAGAGGACTCCCTGTCCTCCGCAGTGTTCCAGTAACCAGGCCCACATTCCAGAATGTCCTGGGAAGTAATGAAATTGTATTCTTCTGAAAACATAACCGAGACTAGTGGCTTTCAAAGTTCTGTTAAGTTTTACTTTGATTGATAAATAGGAACAAGGTATTAATGATAACGGGCTACCCTGGTGGCTCAAACAGTAAAGAATCAGCCTGCAATTCAGAAGACCTGCGTTCAGTCCCTGGGTTGGAAAGATTCCCTGGAGGAGGGTATGGCTGCCCACTCCAGTATTCTTGCCTGCAGAATCACCAGGGACAGAGGAGCCTGGCGGGTTACAGTCCATGGGGTCCCAAGGAGTCAGACACGACTGAGCGACGTTCACTTTCCATTAATGATCAGAGTATGCTGTTTTAGAATAATGAATTTGTGTCTTTCAGATATGAAACATCAACATGTCATAGAAACTTTGATCGGCAAAAAGCAACAGATCTCTCTTGCAACACAAATGGTCAGAATGATTTTGAAGATTGACGACATCCGTAAGCCTGGAGAATCTGAAGAGTAAAGAGAGAATTTAGAGTAAAATGAGGAGTAAGATCCACTCCTGTGACTAAATAAATGGGGGTCTTGTGCTGCATCTACAGCTATTTATTGTTACGTCCCGTATCAGACACTGTCGTAGATGCTGTGACAGCAGTAGCTGTTTGTAACCATAGTTTCACTTGTTAGAGACACGGAAGTGTAGAGGTGATCTCACAAGGTTTTGTATTTGTTATATTAAAGGGAACTCTAAACAGCCTTTATATTCTGCTCTTTAAGTTAAACATTCACTATAACATTCATCAAATGCCTTAATTGAAGGGGTTTGAGTTTAATTTTTTTTTTTTTTTAAATGTACGCCCTGTTTTTAACAGTTTTAAACGTTTGGTTTGTCTCAAGATTTACTTTAACATTGAGGAATATGGGCTTGGTCCTATTAAATTTATTTAAGTGCTGCATCTGTCTAAATGGGTGAGTCTTTGATTGTGGAGACCCTTCAGAGATGAGTATCCACCACACGACTGTGGGCTGTCTTCTGTGCTGTTCGGTTATACTGACTGGGGTGTTCCCACAGTGCTGAGTAGACCAGCATTAATGGTGTGATCTTCACACAGCTCCCTGGCATTGTCCTGGCCTGGCTCCACCCAGAGCCCTGGCCAGCATCATGCAGAGAAGGGCCCCCCCTCAGGTGCTTAGAAGGTCATTCAGAAGCCAGTTGGGCTTTTCTCCAGGGAACAAAACAAGTGAAGGTTAGAGTGAAACAGAAAAAAAGGGTTGAGTGGAAGGAAACACCTTGCAATTACCATGTGTGTAGGTTGGTATTGAGTTAGTTCTTCTTACTGTGGGTTTGATCCCTGGGTCTGGGAGATCCCCTGGAGGAGGAAATGGCAACTCACTCCAGTCTTCTTGCCTGGAGAATCCCCATGGACAGAGAAACCTGGTGGGCCATGGTCCATGGAGTCAAGAAGCAAATCTCCGTGACTTGGCAACTAAACAGTACTGGCTCACAGTGGCATAGCCCTTGGCAGAGGCCAGGCTGTGCTCCGAGCGCTTCACCTGTTACCACCGTGTGTTGGGAGAAAGCCTTCTTACTGTTCACATCTTACAAATGGCCTCATTGGCCAGCATCTTCCAGCCAGCATTCAGTGGAGTGGGGTCAGACACCCTGGCTGACTTCTCTGGGGTACCCCCTCCCCGTGCTGTTCTGCCCCCTGCTGGCTTGTGTTTGCTTTTCTAAAAGCATGCTGCTTAGAAGATGTGATGATGAAGTGCACTCTTGTGCCACCAGGGGAGAGAGTTTGGAGCCGTTAGTTTCTCCTGGGAACCTGGACGCTGGCCAGTCTTAACTGTTGGGTCGTGTTTGCTCCATGTTAAAACATTGGTGGTTTCATTAGAAAACTTAGCAGGGAACACTAACATTCTTCCTGATGAACGTACAACCTAGT
This sequence comes from Capricornis sumatraensis, assembly GCF_032405125.1. Classification (NCBI taxonomy): domain Eukaryota; kingdom Metazoa; phylum Chordata; class Mammalia; order Artiodactyla; family Bovidae; genus Capricornis; species Capricornis sumatraensis. The sequence continues at coordinate 69,258,346 of NC_091086.1, read as the reverse complement.
ATGTATCTCATCGTGAAATGGCCTCTGAAGTGGCTCGATTATTATTTACTACCTGTTGGGTGCAGCGTCAGAATGCATCGATTTCAAGTTTGGTTTCAGTGCAGACACAGACCGACTCAGATACTGTCTTGACCTAGTTGTCTGGATGAGTTGATTTACAAGGGCGGATTTCAGCCTGTGAAGAACATCCAACAGCTTGCTTTGAACCGGAGTCTCTTACGTGAAGCGGTTTGTGGTTGAGTGAAGACTTAACCACTCCAACAGGGAACCACAGACGTTCTTGAAGGGTTTTGGTTGAAAGAAACTGCGTAGTTGATGAACAAACTTGTAGATGTGTTGCTCACATGCTTTTGATTCTTTCCAGAAAAAGCACCTCTTCTAGGTACCACGTTGCCCTTTATCTTTCAATTCCAAGTGGCTTGTTTACATCCCTTGTGCTCTGGCTGACCCCCATCTCATGCCTGGAGGAGATTGCAGCCCATTCCAGTATTCTTGCCTGGAGAATTCCGTGGACAGAGAAGCCTGGTAGGCTACAGTCCATGGGGTTGCGAACAGTCAGACACAACTGAGCAACTTCACTTTCACCTTTCACTTTCATGTATTGGAAAAGGAAATAGCAACCTGCTCCAGTATTCTTGTCTGGAGAATCCCAGGGATGGAGGAGCCTGGTTGGCTGCTGTCTATGGGGTCGCACAGAGCCGGACACGACTGAAGCGACTTAGCATGCATGCATGCATAGGAGAAGGAAATGGCAACCCACTCCAATATTCTTACCTGGAGAGTCCCAGGGACAGGAGCCTGGTGGGCTGCCGTCTATGGGGTTGCACAGAGACGGACACAACTGAAGCAGCTTAGCAGCAGCAGCAGTATCTCATGCCAATAAAGCCCTTGACCCTGAGGCCACATCCCCACACAGTACCCAACACTGTCCTGTTGGTTCCCAGTTCCTGCACTTCCAGCTTTATTCAGTGTTTCAGGGGTTGGAGGCGAGTTCTTTATTGTTTTCTGGCGATGCCACTCAGCTGCTTTATTGTTTTCTGGCCATGCCACTCAGTTTCTAGGATCTTAGTTCCCTAGCCAGGGATAGAACCTCAGCCCCTGGCAGTGAAAGCAGAGTTCTAACCACTGGACCACCAAGGAAGTCCCTATTTGATGTTTGTTAAATGGCTTGATCTTTAATTACAAGCAATCACACAGAAATAGAGCTTCCCAGGTGACTCAGTGGTAAAGAAACTGCCTGTCAATGCCGAAGACATGGTTTTGATCCCTGGGTCGGGAAGATCCCTTGGAGAAGGAAATGGCCATCCACTCTAGTATACTTGCCTGGAGAATCCCGTGGACAGAGGAGCCTGGGGGGCTACAGTCCATGGGGTCGCAAAGAGTTGGACACGACTAAGGGACTGAGCACATGTTAGAAGCAGATAGGAGAACTTATTGTCTGTCCTCTGTAAAGAAAGGCATTGAGGTTTGTAAAAGTGGAAAATAATGCTGCTGCTCCCTTTTTTCATTTTGGAAAATATAAAATTACATTAACACATTGAATGCCAGTTAGTGTAACTGGCATAAACAAGCAGCAGGGGGTAGGGCATTTCGCAGGTCTTGATGAGTATTCCCGGATCTTGAAATCAAAATGTTTGAGAACTGCTCTGTTAGTACGTCTGATCTTCATGAGTAGTGCTGGTCATGGACAGATTCAAGAGGTGCTACATAATTTGCACCAGCCTGAAATAAACTCAAGTTCATATAGCAGATGTTTTGAAGATAAGCACTAAGAGCTTCATCAGTACTTGCATTATAATCTTCAACTCCTGTTTCAAAAACAACTGAAGTCGACCATGTGGACTTCCAGCTTCCGTGCTCCCACCTAGAGTCTCACGCACCCACCCCTTCCCTGTGGTAGGCAGGAATGTACACCAGGGTTCAGCCTGGTGGTGCAGTCAGTCAGACACTAATCCAGGTGCTGCTGTGAAGAGACTTTGCAAGTGGAGTCAAGTACTAGCTGGCAGACCTTAGAAAGCTGATGTGGGTGGGCCCCATGCAACCACAGCAGAAGCGGGGCCGGGTAGGTACGAAGGACTGGACGCCCACCTGCTGGCCCTGAAGGCCTCTAGGTCCTGAGGAAGGAAACAAGAGCTCGGTCCTAAGCTGCAAGGAACAGTTGGTCCTTAAACACAGGTTGGGGCGCTGACCATCTGTGCCGTTGAAAATGAAAGAAAAAATTACAGCCTGTCCTCCATGGGCTCGGTTCTGCATCTGAGCATTCAGCCAACATCAAACGTAGTACTGTTGGGTTTACTATTGAGAAATCTCGTTTGCAAAATCTGCAAGAGGACTCTTGCAGTTCAAGCCTGTTGTTGATAAGTGAACTGTATCTGGAAGCGAATCCTCCCCAGAGCCTGGCCAGCCAGCATCTGCACTTGGACCTCAGGAGACCCAGAGTGGAGAAACCAACATAAGCCAACCTGGGCTTCCAGTCCACAGAACCATGGGGTCATACATCTGTCCTTAAGCCACAGAGTTTGTGCGTGTCTGTCACACCAGCACTTTCTGGGCACCCGACAGGGTCACACTTCTGGATTCTTGTGGCCGGTGGGCCATGTAAGCAGCTCCGGCCCATGAACAGAAAGAAGCATCATTTCCAGGGCAAAGCACTGACGCGCCATGCAGGGCCCCATGGGGCACTTCCCTCTGGGCTCAGCCAGGGCCTGCTCCAGGGCGGCCTCCAGCCTGGCCGCTGGAGGTGACAGTGACAGGAGTTTCTGCCAGCAGCCACGGGCACGGAGCAGGAGTGAGCTGCCCTAGGGCAGGGCTGGAACCTCTCTGCATCCTCACCCTGCCCTCTTGAAAGTGAAAATGAAGTCGCTCAGTCATATCTGACTCTGTGATGCCATGGACTGCAGCATGCCAGGCCTCCCTTTCCATCACCAACTCCCAGAGCCTACTCAGACTCATGTCCATGGAGTCAGTGATGCCATCCAGCCATCTCATCCTCTGTCGTCCCCTTCTCCTGCCCTCAATCTTTCCCAGCATCAGGGTCTTTTCAAATGAGTCAGCTCTTCACATCAGGTGGCCAAAGTATTGGAGTTTCAGCTTCAGCATCAATCCTTCCAATGAATATTCAGGGCTGATTTCCTTTAGGATGGACTGGTTGGGTCTCCTTGCAGTCCAAGGGACTCTCAGGAGTCTTCTCCAACACCACAGTTCAAAAGCCTCACTTCTTCAGTGCTCAGCTTTCCTTATGGTCCAACTCTCACATCCATACATGACCATTGGAAAAACCATAGCTCTGACTAAACTGACCTTTGTTGGCAAATTAATGACTCTGTTTTTTAATTTGCTGTCTAGGTTGGTCATAGCTTTTCTTCCAAGGAGCAAGCGTCCTTTAATTTCATGGCTGCAGTCACTATCTGGAGATGGTACCCAAAAAATAGTCTCTCACCATTTCACCTCACAGAACAGAGCAAAGCCCTCTGGGTCCTGAGCGCGGGCTCCGCCGCCCCTCTCCTCTGCAGCACCCGTGAAGGCAGGTTGACGCACACAGTCAGAAGCAACCACAGCTCAGCCCCCTGACCAGCACCTGATGACAAGCCCACACCCATCTGCAAAATAATGTCACTTTCTTCATTTTGTAGATTTCCCATTGAGAAGAACTAGAGGGTGTGAGTGGTCAAGAATCCGCCTGCCAGTGCAGGAGATTTAACAGACACGAGTTTGATCCCTGAGTCAGGAAGATCCCCTAGAGGAGGAAATGGCAACCCACTCCAGTAGTCTTGCCTGGGAGATCCCATGGACAGAGGAGCCTAGCGGGCTACAGTCCGTGGGGTCACAAAGAGGCAGACAACTGAGCACCTAAACCACCACCACCAGAGGTCAGAGCATTAGGGCGTTTCCCAAAGCCACACGGGAGCTTGACACGCTGGGGCCTGGATACTGGGACCCCTCCCCGCCCACCTCACTCTCATCCTGCTCCACACCTGCCTCTGCCCACGTGGGGCACAGCCACCTGGCAGTTGGTTCCCAAATCCCAAGATCCACGTGGGGCTCCTCTACTGCCCACCCGCCAGGAGGCCTCCACTGGGCCCACCCTGGGGTGCGCCGGGAACCAGTCAGTCCTGACCATGGACCCCCTTCAGCTCAGGCTCACTCAGCCTCCTTCATGGCAGGAGGACAGCTAGGGGGAGGAGAGGCTGGGTTCTGGGAGAGCTCCCTCCTAACAGAAATTGACAGGATTTCCCTCCCTTCCCACGAGGCCTGGAGGAGAGAGGCCCAGAGCAGCAGGCACCTACCACATCCTGACTCCTGAGCCACTCCCGGTCCGTTTAAGGGTGTCTGGGGGAGACTTCACCATCACTCTCTTTACTGTTCAGTCACTCAGTCATATCCGACTCTGCAACCCCATGGACTGCAGCACGCCAGGCCTCCCTGTCCATCACCAACTCCCAGAGTTTACTCAAACTCATGTCCATTGAGTCTGTGATGCCATGCAACCATCTCATCCTCTGTCGTCACCTTCTCCTCCCATCTTCAATCTTTCCCAGCATCAGGGTCTTTTCAAATGAGTCCTCTCTTTGCACCAGGTGGCCAAAGTATTGGAGTTTTAGCTTCAACATCAGTCCTTCCAATGAATGAAAGATGGACTGGTTTGATCTCCTTGCTGGTTCAAGGGACTCTCAAGAGTCTTCTCCAGCACCACAGTTCAGAAGCATCAATTCTTTGGTGCTCAGCCTTCCTTATGGTCCAGCTCGCGCATCTGTACGTGACCACTAGAAACACCGTAGCTCTGACTGTCTGAGCCACTGTTTGTTAGTGGGCCTTTCTGTTATTTGCAGCCTAAGAAGACCTGATATTCCAGGCTGGACCGAAACCAAACTCTGCTCCCCACAGCTCCACTTCTCTGTGGTATCCCTGCTCCTGCATGGTCTCTCAGCGACTTCAGGTGACCCTGTGCCCTCCCAGCTCCCTTCCTAATGCTCTAGCGCCCCCTTCCCCTCCCCGCCCCCACAGGGTCAGGCTGGCACCTCTGCTCCCTGGCCCCCTCACTCTCCAGAGGGGCCAGCCCTCCAGCCCTGGCCCCTCGGGTGCCCCTCCAGGAAGAGATTCAATCAGCCGCCACCCCTTCCCTGGGTTCCTGCAGGCCCAGAAGAGAGGTTCCCTGGGGCTGAAGGGATCGTCTCACTCCCCGTCTTCTAGAAGAGAAGGGTCCCGATTCGCCCTTACCCCAAAACCCCAGCCCTGACAAGGAATGGTCTGGTAGCCCATGCACCTTGGGCCGAAAGCCCACCCGCAGCTCAGTACGTAAGCAAGCCCCCTTCCCCCAGCCTGTGAGGAGTACCGCCTGCAGGGCCCAGGCCCCCGGGAGAACACAAGCAGCCTTCAGTGTCTGCAGACCCCAGGGGCAGTGGGAGGGAAGGCTGAGGACCCGGTGGGGTGGAGAGTCTCCAAGTTGCAGCCGAGAAGGACGGCTGCAGGTCTCATGGCATCATGAGGGTGCAGCCATGGGATGCGGGAAAAGCCACAGATGCAGAAACTCAGAAGCTGTGCCACCCGCGGCTAACGAGGCTTGACTCGGGAGGCGGCTCTTGAGGAGCCAGGGCTTGGCTTATGATTTTTTTTAATGAGAATCATTTTTTAAAGCCCTTTATTAAATGTGTTACCATATTGCTTCTGTTTTGTTCTGGTTTGGGGGCCACAAGGCATGTGGGAATCTCAGCTCCCCAACCAGGGATTGAACCCACACCCCTCTGTGTGAAGAGGTGAATTCTTAACCTCTGGACCACCAGGGAAATCCCTTAGCTTTGATTTCATTTTAATGAATTTCAATGTAAACACTGAAGCTTCACCTCTGACACCGCCAGCCTCCTGGCTGAATACAGGAGCAGTTTTTGATGCAGCTCCAACCCCGGGGGCCCAAAAACGGCGTGTTTGAAAAACCATGAGACAGCCAGATGGCAACTCTCATCCACTGTTTATTAGATTTTAGAAAAAGCCACAGATTCAAAAACCCAAAAAATCAAGTTTATAAGCTTTATATAATTAGTTCAATGGAACCCTACTTTAATCTCAATATGTATATGATCATGACAAATTCATTCCTGTAAAGACAGAGATAAAAGTACAATGACGGTGGGCTTTTGCGCTACCTGAGTTTACATTTCATGCTTTTCATGCTTTCACTAATTTAGTTGTTCTAGAGAATGTGCTCAATTCAAGCCACGAAGGCCATACCTGAGTCGTCACGTGTTCCTTGGGGACCTCTAGGATTTTTTGCTAATAGGATATTACTCTATCGCCCAAATTCTTCAGGTATTGACCTGTTGTTAAAAATCTTATTTTGGGCATATGTTAAAGATGAAAGTATTTCATACATTAACTTTTCCTTCTGAATTTGTGTTTCAAATGACACGATGAATTTCAGGATTCCTTGATTTATTTTCTGTAAAGTGAAAGTAAAATGATCTAAACATGTCAAAGCATATTTCCGAATGAGAGCTACTTGTAGAAAGTTTGCCCTTGCCCGTGGCTACACATACTTGTTCAGCCACTCAAGTAAGTTCCTCCTCGCCTCGTCAATGTACGGCTTGTCTTCAGGCGAACAGTCTTCTCTCTTGCGATGCACAAAGCCATGCGTCTGCCCGGAAAACGTTTTAATTTGATATTCCACTTTGCAGTGCTCTTTCAGCTTCTGAGTCAGCAAAGAGACCTGGTGGGAAAAAGATGTCATGAAGATAGGATATTACCCCTCCAGCAGTATGTTCCAGTCTCCACTCCTTCCCCGAATGCTCATCACAGAGCTTTAATGCCTGTGCTTTAAGCACCAGAGCTAGAATGAAGCTTTCACTTTTAATTTTATAACTGACACCATCCTAACCTCTCGCAAAGGAGAGAATTCAGAGCAGTATGTTGATAAAAATGATACATCCATTATTTTGAAGTTATATTAATATATTCACATATTACTCAAAATATACTTCAATCTATTTGACCACACAATATTCAGTGGATTCAATCTGTACTTCAGTAGATTCAAATACAAGTTGTTTGAAATGTATATTCAACATTAATATAATGCATTGGTTGTAATATGATGTATTGTATTTGGATGGCATCACCAATTCAATAGATATAACTTGGGCAAAGTCCAGGAGATGGTGATGGACAGGGAGGCCTGGCATGCTGCAGTCCATGGGGTCCCAAAGAGTCAGACACGACTTGGTGACTGAACAACAACAAGGGTTATGAATAACTACAGTAATTTCCAAACAACTGCTTTGAACCACAGTTCCCTTCTGCCTTCACCTTATCAACATACTGGATTTAACAAAACCATGCCTTCAAGGACAGAGAACTTATGGTAATTGGAGGGTTACACACAGGGCACAGGGAGGCAGGGCCTGCTTACCAGGAGCCTCCATGCCAGCTCTCTCTCTCTCTACAATCCCCCCCAAAAGAAAACCACTTTTAAAATTTCAGTGTTGAAAACTATCTGGAGCAACACACAAATCCTTTGGGATATCTTCCCCGAAATGTCAAGTCATCCTCTTAAACAAGATGCCAGCTTACCTGCTCGAGAGGAATCACAGCATCGTTTTCAGCAAAGATGAACAGCGTGGGATTCTTCAGGCCGTACACGTCTTCAGCGTCTTTGATGATGCCTGGAGAAGGGGCAGACACGGGGGTGTGAATCCCGTACACGAGCCACAGAAAATGATGCGAGCTTGATTTTCCAAAGGAAGTCGTGCTTTGGGGGTTTTCTCTCTCTTCTTTTTTAGCAGTTCCACAGAAGTGGCCTGGCCCATACAACTGGGCTCAAAGAGAAGGCTGCTGAGTCAGCTCTCCCTTCTCTCCACCTCACTCACCAGGAATCGGGCCATTAAATGATGACTGTAGACCTTGCCGGCTGCCTGGCTGGTAAAGATGCGGCGGAGCAGCCTGAAAAATGCTCCCTCCCGGGGGTGTGCCTTCATTTACCAAGAACTGATAACTTTCTAACCTGGACCATCTGACCAGGGCTGTTCTGGAAGTTTCTCACAGTCTACTCAAGCCCCGAGGTTCTGACTTCAGTGTTCGACAGGGTATTTGTGCTCAAATAAGACCAAGCGTATGAAGTCCCCGGGGACAGTGCAGGGTCCTAGCGGGTCACTTATAATAATTAGCTTTTATCCTTCTAAAGGTGCCTTTAGAAATTTAGAGATCATTTAGTCAAAATCCTCATGGATTCAGACAACTGTGGGTGTGCTCAGTCCTATAGGAAAATCTCTAAAAGTTTTGCCATCCATTGATATTTTGAAATAAGAGAAGTTCTAAGTGAAAGTCACTCAGTCATGTCTGACTTTGCAACCCCATGAACTATGAAGTCCATGGAATTCTCCAGGCCAGAATACTGGAGTAGGTAGCCTTTCTCTTCTTCAGGGGCTCTTCCTGACCCAGGGATCAAACCAGGGCCTCACACATTGCAGGTGGATTCTTTATCAGCTGAGCTATCAGGGAAGCTCAAGAGGAGCTTTAAGAAAAGATTATTTTGGCACCTATTAAACGAGATATGCATGTTTTATTCAATAAGAATTTGCAGCGGGGGAGGGAGACCAGACTCAACCACACTGTAAGGACAAGAGGGATTTACTGACAATAAAGCAGAGTGAGGACTGGTGGATGGAAAGTCACAAAGGGACCAAGTGGAAAGGGGATGCTGGCCAGATAGCATTTGACAAAGCCTTCGCTGGAGACAGGGCTTCTCTGGTGGCATAGACGGTAAAGAATCTGCCTGCAGTGCCGGAGACCCGGGTCCGATCCCGGGGTCGGGAAGATCCCCTGGAGAAGGGAAAGGCTACCCACTCCAGTATTCTGGCCTGGAGAATCCCATGGACAGAGGTACAGTCCACGGAGAGTCCTTGGGGTCACAAAGAGTCAGACAAGACTGAGCAACTAACACTTTCTCCTTGCTGGAGGCAGGCCAGGGTGACAAGACATCAAGGGTGAGACATGAGGAGTTCGATCACATATCGAGGGTGGAGGACTCTTGCCAAGGACAGAGCCCAAGGTCGGGACCTAGGCAAACAGAGGACTCACAGAGGAGCCTGACTCAAGGGTAGTCATGGGGAATCCTGGTTAGGAGAGAGGAGATAAAATTTCCCCATTTTCTGTAGCAAAGTTAGGTAACCCGGAGAGCCTCCCTTCAGCTGCAGTTCTTCTCTAGAAGAGCCATGGGAAAGAGGGCCATGCTTTCTGCACTGTCCTGTTAAGCCCTGGTTGGGTGGCTGGACCGCCGTTTGAGACCCCAGGGCTCTAAGACCAGCTCGGCTCCGCAGTCGGCACTTCGCAGCAGCGACCACGAGGGGGCGTCGGCGAGCAGTCCACGCCGGAGCGCCTGGGTGGCCAGCCCCATTGCGCACAGCAGCAACTAGCTACTTACTAACACCTTTGTGTAAATTAACAGGTAAAGGGCTCTTTAAATGCTAAAAGTAAGTGAAAATACCACAGTAAGGAACCATTAAGCTAAATAAGAATCTCTAGCATAACTATGGAATATACGACTACGAAAAAAAGCCAAAATCAAACGTTTCACATCCTAACTTAATGTCTCTGTATATAGATGTTGAAGCTGAAACTCCAATACTTTGGCCACCTGATGCAAACAGCTGGCTCATGTGAAAAGACCCTGATGCTGGGAAAGATTGACGGCAGGAGGAGAAGGGGAGGACAGAGGATGAGATGGTTGGATGGCATCACCGACTCAATGGACATGGGTTTGGTTGGACTCCGGGAGGTGGTGATGGACAGGGAGGCCTGGCATGCTGCGGTTCATGGGGTCACAAAGAGTCAGGACTGAGAGACTGAACTGACTGACACAGATAACGTTCTTATGTCACTGCTGTGATACCTTTGGTCTATCTGGATGAAATGTTTATGTTGCTATTTACATTTTAGAGTGGGTTTTCCCTTTCTTCATGTGCGTGTGTTCAGCTGCTCAGCCGTGTCCAGCTGTTTGCAACACCATGGACTAAAGAGTCCGCCAGACTCCTCTGTCCATGGGGACTCTCCAGGCAGGAATAATGGAGCAAGCTGCCATTCCCTCCTCCAGGGGATCTTCCCGAGCCAGGGGTCAAACTGCATCTCCTCCATCTCCTGCACTGGCAGGCGGATTCTTTACCACTAGTGCCACCTGGGAAACCTGTGTGTGTGTGTGTGTGTGTGTGTGTGTGTGTGTGTATGTGTGTGTGTGTGCAGGAGGGCACACATGTATGAGTAGTTGAGAATTCATATCTTAGAAAAAAAATCTTTTCAAAGCTGTGGCTAACAACATTGTTTGATATTAACCTTATCGTGGAAAGAAACATTCTCCCCTCCATCCTAGGTGAAAAACTGAGCCCGTGGGTTAGGGGGTTTTCCCAAAGGCACGCTGCTGGGCCCTCGTTTCCTCTGGTCAGCTAGAACACACATCCGCCTCTAGCTTCAGATTCTTAAAACCGTTTCCTGAAGATCAGCACAACATCTCTACACAACTGGGTTTTGTGTTACATCTGAGACCCTCAGCTGGGGAAGCAGCTTGCGGCCATTGTCCCTCAACACCCGCTCCGGCTTTCACTGTGTAAAAACACACAAGGCAGATTTACCATAGACGGACACCCCTGCCCTGAGCTCTGGGTATTTCAACATCAGATGATGAACAGCAATTCCACCCCAGCAGAATCCCACGACGCCGATTCTCTTGGCCTGACACTGTTGCTTCAGATACTTCAAGACTGCATCGAACTCTCTAAGAAACAGAAAGGAAAGTCATTCAAGGGGAATAACCGGGTGGTTCAGTGGTTACGACTCAGCACCTCCACTGCCAGGGCCCGGGTTCAATCCCCGGTCACAGCACGACCCCCCACCCCTCCCCACAAAAAAAAAAAAAAAAAAATCGTGTGGCCCCTTGAAAGCAAGCCGGGCAGCAAGTGTCAATGGTTACAGGGCTTTGTCAGCAGCTGTTCTGGGAAGCTCTGAGATTCCTACCTTCAGAGCCCTGCCCTCCTGCCCAGCTGATGAGTAACCAGTGCCCTATCCCCCGGGAAGTCTCCCTGCCAAGCCCAGCCTCTTCCAACCACCCAACAGGGCGGCACAAACAGGACGAGTTTGAGCAACAGTCTCCCACAGCCTTGGAATCAAAGCCAACGACTGCAGCTCAGCTCGAGGGCCTGATCCAAGTCCTGCCCCAGAAAGCACCTCCAGCTCCTCTCTCTCCTCCCCAGGAGGGCCCAGCCGCAACCAGGAGACAGCTCCCCAGCCCTGTCTGACTGGGCACCTTTGTGCTCCCTGCCCAACACTTTAACTCTGCCTTGCCTCTTTCCTCTGGTGCCCAGGAGCCCAGCGGTGTTGGGAAAGCCACAAGGACAAGGCAAGCCCGAGGGGACCTGGGACAGCGGCCCTCCTCTCGCAAATGGCTCTTTTGCAAACTGGTCATTTGGAACTCATACAACTTTTTTTTTTAGACGCAAGATGCCAAAATGGAGGTAGGGCTGCAAGCCCTGCCCAGAAAGTTCTGCTTGTTCTGATAAGAAAGAAATGCTGTCTGTTTGCAATTAAGGATAAAAAAGAGAGAACGGGAGAGAGAAAACAATTCTCTTGCACTTTTTTTCTCCTTTAATCATAAGATATCTTGGAACATATTTAAACGTTTGTATCATACCATTCTGGGTGCAAGTAGTTTTCACAATGTTAGAAGGGCAGTAACTGAGTAATTCTGCAAAATGAAATGGAATAAGCCACTGTTTGTGTCATTTTGGTTTTTCTCAAATGCTCTGATCTTAAGAATAAGTGCCTTAATTGGAGGGGACAAGAAGGAAGAGGGCATTTCTGTAAAAATTCTTTAACCGACTCGAGTGACCCTATCTTTGCTTTTGTTGCTGCAAATATTCCCCACTTTCCCAGGAACACCAGGATTTAGCTTTAGACGAATCTCTCCTCCCCATGCTTGGTCCATATACCTTGCGGGCCTTGGTTCCAGGACGGTAATATGTGACTCAGGCCTGGCCAGTCAGAGTATAAGTGATCTCTGGCCACAATAAATGGTTCAAGGATGGACTTGTGACCCAATCATAACCATCAGGACAAAATGGGAATTTTGCTGGGTTGCTAGGAAAAGAGTCAAAAGGAGGCTGGAGCTGCTGCAGCCATCTTGTCATCCCGAGGCAAACGCTGCCCGAGAATGGAGCCAGTATCAGACAAGGGTGTGGAGGTCGAATCATGCGGATACCTTCTGAGCTACGGATCAACCTCTGCTCAGAGCCAGAAACTATCTCTTTTCAGTTCTGTCAGCCAACAAATCCCACGACTGCTTAAGCAGTAAGTTCAAGATGGCTTTTCTTTCAAACAAAAGACTTAACCAGGCACGAGGACTCCGGTCTACTTTCCAAATTAGTGCTTGCATTTTATGTCTCATTTTGATTGAAAAGGTGCAGTTCTCCTTATCCCCTGTGGAGGGCTCCCTCTGGGCTGCTCTGATGCCTGCCAGAAAGGACCACCCAGATCTGAACTCACGAACGGGAGGCAGCCCCGTGGGCTCTTCCTCAAAATGTCCTAACTAGTCTCTCCAGCCCACCCCCACACGCAAAGCTGAATTTCATAGTCACATCCCAGGCTCTTGGGTTTTCTTGTGTTTCGACTTCTAATTTACTCTTAACTCTTTGCTTATTTTGTTTTCCTTCGGCTTGCAGCTTGAACTCCCGGGAGGGAGGCCTGGAAATGGATAAATGTGTGGGAGCTTGGGTCCCCAGTGATCTCGGGGTCCACCCTGGGGAAGGGAGAAAGCAGGATGGGGACAGAAAGTGGGGAGTGGCAAAGTCTCTACAAAAGCCTCACCTGGCTCCTCGGGGAGCTTGGAGCTGGGGTGACCTCTGAGGGTCCCCCAGCTTGGGGCAAGGAGCCGGGGCTCCATAGCCCTGCAGTGAGATCTCCCGGGATGGGACGCAAGACAAGGTGCTTCACACCCCAGAGGCAATTCCAAAGGGAGCCGCTGGCCCTGGTCTCCCCCGCAGTGAGACCCTGAGGCTGTTACTCTTGCTGATACGCCCTGGCAAGAGGGGAGCTCCCAGGGCAGCCTCCAGCATCTCCCCAGCCTGACGGACTGTGCAGGGACCCGAGGGAGACCCTGGCCTGAGCCATAGAGCGTCGCGGCTGCTCCGCACAGGCACCCAGAGAGAGGGTGTCCAGAACCCCAGTGAGCGTGGGGAGGGGGGCCAAGGAGCTGCAGCGGACGGCGGATAGGCTGGGGAGGTATCTTCTGACTCTGAGCAAAGGCTGATCCACAGCTCAGAAGGTATCCCTGGGATGCCCATCTCCACACCTCTGTCTGATGCCAGCTCCATTCTCGGGCCCCTGGGGGCTGGGGGCAGGGGTCAGCGTGGGGTCCCCCAGGTCGGGGGACGGAGGGGCCCACAGCCCAGGGTCAGCTCTAGAGGAGCGCAGAGTCCGGGGACCAGGTGGCCACCGGTAGGGAGCCTTGTTATTGCAATTGCCCCAGCCTGGGCTTGGGGGCAACTTATCAAACACGAGGCTCACATGCGTGGCAGGACAAAGTCCAATGATGGGAGACGAGGCCTAGGGGTTGGTGGAGCCGTTTGCCCAGGACTCAGGTCTCTAACTCAGGAGGAGCTTGGCCCTGGAGAACATCCCGCCTCTTCCCCCGTCTCCATCCTTCACCCTCCAGACAGAGAAGGGATCCGAGTGGCAGCTGAGCACTCTGGTCCTTGCTTCTGGACTGGCTGGAGCCAATTCAATGAAAGGCTGCAATCTGGGAGATTTCCTGCCCCCCCCCCTTTTCTTCCCACTGCTCCCTGGACCCTGGCAAGACAGCAGCCCTGGTCTGGCAGGTCTGGTCTAAAGACCCGCAGTTTCCCCAGGGAGGTGGGGAGGCTCGCTGGGGGAGAACAGCACTCAAGGCTTAGTTTCCAATCCGCTGAGCAGAAACTGGCCTGAGGTTTTCTCGAGTCTCTCTTCTCTGCCTGTTGTTTCGAGCGGTTCTGCAGCCCGAGGAAGAGGAAGGCCTGTTGATCTATAGCCCCCGAGGGCCCAAGGGAGAGGGGACCCCAGGGACTTCAAGAAAGCTCCCTCAGCATCCGTGCTATGAAGAATTTCCCAAAAGGCAAAGCAAGTTAGCTTGCTGGTGGCAGGGTGCCTGTGCGGTTCTACCCCTCCACTGCATAGACCTTGTCTTCCTGCCTCAGGAAGGACTCGGTGAGCAGTAGCCTCTAAGGTCCTATGTGATGGAGAAGCCAGACCCACCCCTCCCTCCAGCCTCTTGCTTCCTGGGTCCCTGGGGGCTCCACCAAGACCTCCATGCCGGCTGGTGACACACTCGTTAACTTACTTATCAATCTTTCTGGCATTTCTGGTCTTCAACCACTCCGGGAAGGTGGACCAGTCCCCCGAGGGATGCCACGGTTCCTGCCCGACAAAGAAGTCTGGAACAATGGTTCTGTAAAATAGGAGAGCCACCCGTCTTAGTGTCAGAGCTGCTGGGGTTCGGGCTCTGTTTACCTTCCTTACGAAACCTACCGTGCTGGAGGTTCTGGACCACGGGAAAAGAAAAAGCAGTGGCCACCGGGTGGACTGTGATCACGGCCAACGGGCCAGCTGGCCCCAGGCCAGAGCATCTTTTCACAACCCAAGGTGCACGGCCACCAGCAGCCTGTTCAGAGCCCAACCCCTCCGAAACACCTGCCTCAGCACAATGCCCACGAGGTGTGACACCTGGGACAAAGGTTCTGGGTGGCACCTACCCCTGGGGAGCCGCACCTCTCAGCAGGCCTTTTGAGTTAGCCTTGGGCTAGCGGGCACACCTCTGAGCGGTCCAGTCACCATGACCAAGCAATTTCTCAGCCTCTGCCCAAGAGGCCAACGGGGCACAATCTCCTGCCTGGAGGGTCTGGTCTTGGGCAGGCTCTAAAAGGGCTGAGGAGCAGACAAGATGGCTTGTGGGGTCCACGTCAGCCCCTTCCACGAGCATCAGCCCAGGGACTGGGCAACATGGCTCCAGCCAGAGACCCAGTCCCTAAAGTAAAGGTCACAGCCATGGACAGAGAAACACAGCTCCTCCTCTTGCGGGGGCGGGGGGTGGTGGTGGGAGGAAGAACACTGAAATCGGGTCAGGAGAATCTAAGTTCAGGTCCCAGGACTGCCCTGTTCTGCCCTGAAACCTTCTGTTGTCACGAAGTCATGTCCAACTTTTTGCCTTTTGGTGACCCCATGGACTGTAGCCTGCCAGGCTCCTCTGTCCATGGGACTCCCCAGGCAAGAATACTGGAGTGGGTTGCCATTTCCTCCTCCAGGGGATCTTCCCAACCCAGGGATCGAACCCTCATCTCCTACATTGGCAGGTGGACTCTTTACCACTGAGCCACCAGGGACACCCCCCGGAACCTTAACAAGTCACTTAATCACTTTCAGCCTCTTTTTCTTGATCTGACAGAGATGGCGCCAAGCACCACCCAACCTCAGAAGACTATTCTGAAGGGAAAATAGACAAGTATGAAGGGACTTTGTAAGTCACAGGCATCTTTACCCAATTTTTATGTTCCGTCTCCAGCTAATGCACCCACCTGAACCAGTCCATCCTAAAGGAAATCAGTCCTGAATACTCATTGGAAGGACTGATGCTGAAGCTGAAACTCCAATGCTTTGGTCACCTGATGCGAATAACTGACTCAGTGGAAAAGACCTTGATGCTGGGAAAGACTGAGGGCAGGAGGAGAAGGGGACGACAGAGGATGAGATGATTGGATGGCATCACCGACTCGATGGACATGAGTTTGAGCATGCTCCAGGAGTTGGTGCTGGACAGGGAGGCTGGCATGCTGCTGTCCATGGGGTCGCAGAGTCAGACACGACTGAGCGACTGCACTGAACGGAACTGAAACAATAGTAGCCTCCATCCTATCCAGCCTCCTGGTCACAGCAGGTGACCTAGGGCCCCTGAGACCTCTGCCTTCATGCCCGTTTCCTGACCAGCAAAATGAGAACTGCGACAGCCCCACCTCAGCAGAGTTGTTGGGAGGATGAAGGAGAATCGCCCAGGACCCACCCTAGCCCACAGTCTGGCCGAGCCAGAAGGCAACCAGGATTGGCTGTTGTTTTTATAATGGGGTAGCCCCTGGAGAGTTAAGCTGCCTCATCTTCAAGAGGCTTCCCTGGTGGCTCAGCTGGTAAGGAATCCACCTGCAATGCGGGAGATCTGGGTTCCATCCCTGGGTTGGGAAGATCTCCTGGAGGAAGGCATTGCAACCCACTCCAGTGCTCTTGCCTGGACAGAGGAGCACGGAAGGTTACAGCTCATGGGGTTGCAAAGAGTCAGACACGACCGAGTGACTAAGCACACATCTTCAAAAAGAAACCTGAGGGCACGAAAACGGGAAAAGTCAAATGAAGACCCTCTCTCCGGTCAACAGGAAATCCACATCACACGTCAGTGGGCGTGCACCTTTTAAATGGGTTCTCCTTGTAGGAGAACAAGACAGGAGCTCCCTTTGCTTTGCAGCTCCTCTTTTTGAGAAAAGGGAATCGAGCGCACCACACTCGGGGCTTGCTGGGCGTTCCGCTTAGCGAAGCTGGACAGAGGAAGGGTCCCTCCCTCTCTCCTCCAAGCTTTATTGAAAAGAAAGTGAAAGTCGCTCAGTCGTGTCCGACTCTTTGCAACCCCATGGACTATAAAGTCCATGGAATTCTCCAGGCCAGAATATGGTGTGGGTAGCCTTTCCCTTCTCCAGGGGATCTTCCCAACCCAGGGATCGAACCCAGGTCTCCCACATTGCAGGCGGATTCTTTACCGGCTGAGCCACCAGGAAAGCCCAAGAATACTCTAGTGGGGAGCCTATCCCTTCTCCAGCGGATCTTCCCAACCCAGGAACTGAACCAGGGTCTCCTACACTGCAGGCAGATTCTTTGCCAATTGAGCTATCAGGGAAGCTTTACTGAAGCTACTACCAACACCAGGGTGGTGAGGAGCAAACAGATGACAGCATTCACCAAAGGTAGTCATGCCCACGCAACGTGACCAAGAGATGACCTTCAGGAGGTGAGGGAGGTCTCACTCTGACATGATAGTTTGTGTTTAGACCAGGATAATCATGGGCGTCCTGTGTGTGAAAGCTGACTCCAGGTGGAGATGCTTCGGGAGCCAAGTAATGGGTCCATTTCAGAGTTGCCGACTTCTGTCCCAGCTGTCCTGCACTAGTGTCTGTGTGGGGCCCCACATGGGGAAATAACTCTCTCAGCACTCGGCAGGTCTACACGGCCAGCCAACCAAAGGATCTGAAGGCAAGAGATTGAGTTGGGAGCAGTTGGCTTCCATTGGATATTGGCTATCATATGACATTCTCCATTTCAAGGGTTTCCCTGGTGGCTCAGACAGTAAAGCAGGAGACCCGGGTTTGATCCCTGGATTGGAAAGATCCCCTTGGAGAAGGAAATGGCAACCCACTTCAGTACTCTTGCCTGGAAAATTCCATGGATTGGAGGAGCCTGGTAGGCTACAGTCCATGGGGTCAGAAAGAGTCGGACATGACTGAGTGACTTCACTTCCTTTTTTCTTTTCAGTGAGATAAGAAAATAGATAATGTACGTCACAACACAGTCAGAGTTTTTTGGTTTTGTTTCCTTTGAAGGAAACAAAATACAGAAATTTACAAAAATTTAAGCCAAAAAAAAAAAAACACACACACACAGAATTTCATACGTACGTGTATCCATTTCCTGCAATCATGTCAGCCATATATCTGGTGTTGGGCAACTGCCAGCCAAATATATCCTGAATGACAACCACAGCTTTGCCAGCGTCCACGGGGGATTTGGTGAGATAAGCCTTGATGTGCTCCACTTGAACTTCATGCCCCAGCCCTCCATACTCTATTCTGTGGCCAATGTCACACGGACAAGGATGAGCTTCGTTAGCCATTGGAGATACTCAGCTCGGGCTACAGAGAGAAAACAGGCATTATACTCTGAGTGGTGCAAAGCCAAAGCTTACAAACAATAAGTAAACTTAAATCAAGAGCACAGGGAAAATTAATTTTAACTATGATGTTGTTTAGTTGCTCAGTTGTATCTGACTCTTTGCCACCCCATGGACTACAGCCTGCCAGGCTCCTCTGTTCGTGGCATTCTCCACGCAAGAATTCTGGAGTGGGTTGCCATTTCCTTCTCCAGGGGACCTTACTGACCCAGGGATCGAACCCACATCTCCTGCACTGGTAGGAGGATTCTTTACCACTGAGCCACTGGGGAAGTGTATTCAGGCAAGAAGTCAATGATCACTTCTAGTTCTGAGTAATAAGATGAAGGCTGATCAGAATCCACTCCCATTACAATCATGAGAAGTACAAGAGTATGTGCAGGCATGCTCAGTTATGTATGACTCTGCAACCCAACCCCATGAACTGCAGCACACCAGGCTCCTCTGTCCATAGGAAAGATTTCCCAGGCAAGAATACTGGGGCAGGTACCCAGCCCCTACTCCAAAGGATCTTCCTGATCCAGAGACTGAACCCGCACCTCCAGCATTGGCAGACAGATTCCTTACCGCTGAGCCACTAGGGAAGCCCCTGTGACATTCCAGGGAAGGTAAAATAAGAGAGAAAGAAATTAAACCACTATTGCCAGAGGCTGGGAGTGGAAGAAGACTGGCTGCAAAAGGACAGGGCGCTTACTGGGATGATGGACATGCTCTGTACCTTGGTTTTGGTGGTGGCTACCTAGTTCGATAACTTCAGCATCAATCAAACTGTTCACTTAAAAGGAGTGAATATATCATACTTCAGTGAAAGTTCCTTTTTAAAAAATGGCAGATTAACAGGAGAGAGAGCATACATGTTATTAATATTTTTAATGAGTACACAGGGGCTTTGCAGAAAAGAAGTGAAAGCCCAAGAAGCAGACACGTGGCTTATATACCATTTTAACAAAGGGTGATAAATTGTGGAGATGTGACCAGGAAAGACATGGGGAATTGATAAAAAGAGAAGGATCTTTGAGCCCAGTTTGTTCATGCAGACTCGTCTCAGTGGCAGCTCTTCATCTCTGGTGATAACAGTTGCTCCTCTCATTGCGGGGGAGCGGGGGAGGGGGTAGTTATGGCCTAATTTTAGGCAGAAAAGTAGAAAGTGGGAGTGAAAAACAACTCTTTTTTCATCTGCTGTTTCTCAGTTGCCTTCAGCTCAAAATAATCAATATGCCCAAGTGCCATATTTGAGGATGGCATTCTCTGATGCTCTTCAAGTGTATGTAATTGACAAAAGGAAAGAACAGAAATAAGCTAAGAATCCAATTCATGAAGTGAGAGAAGGGACTTCCCTGGTAGTCCAGTGGTTAGGACTCCAAGCTTCCACTGTAGGGGCCCTGGGTTCAATCCATGGTCAGGGAACTAAGATCCTTTAAAGCTCAGCTTAAAAAAAAAAAAAAAGTGAGGGGAAAAACAGAATAAACCCCAAAGAAGAAAATAATGAGATGAAAATAAACAATGAAGAAAACAGAAAATGATTAAAATCTGAGTTTTTTTGAAGAGTTATAAAATAGGTATATCTCCAGGAAACCGGATCAGTAAAAAGGACAGAATGATAAAGACACATAGCAACAACATAATCGCACAAGGAATGAAAAGATTACATATGTTTCCTTTTAAAACTCATAGATAGTAAGTACGAACAACTTCATGCTATTAAATTTGGAAACAGAAAAAAAACTGACAAATACACAGAATACAAGAGAGGGAAAGATTCCTAACTCCAGAAACCAATGGAAAAGAAAAAATAAAGGATGAGGCAGCAGGAGATTAAGAGATTAAAGAGAAAGAAAACCAAACGCACTGTGTGAATCTTGACTACATCCTGGTTCCAAATTATGAACAGTTATAGCGTTTCCCTGGTAACTCTGGTAAAGAATCCACCTGCCCATGCAGAAGACGTGGGTTCAATCCCCGATCCAGGATGACCCCACATGGCTCGGTGCAACTAAGCCCGTGCGTCACAACAGAGCCTGCGCTCCAGAGCCGGGGAGCCCCAGCTACTGAGCCCCTGCACCTCAACTCCTGAAGCCCGCGTCGCCTAGGCTTGTGCTCCATGCAAGGGAAGCCACTGCAATGAGAAGCCTGCACATCATCACAAAGAGTAGCCGCCACTCTCCACAGCTAGAGAAAAGCCTGAGCAGCAACGAAGACCCAGCAAAAATAAATAAAATAAAGAAAAAATAAATAAATAAGTAAAAAAATAAAAATATAAATAAATGAAATAAATAAAATGATTTTTAAAAGAACAGCTATAAGAGACATTTGGGGAATAATCGAGGAAATGGATATGGATGATAGTTGATATTATGAATTAATATTAAATTTCTACGGTGTGATAGTAGGAGTATATCAAGGCTATATATTGTCACCCTGCTTATTTAACTTACATGCAGAATACATCATGAGAAACGCTGGACTGGAAGAAACACAAGCTGGAACCAAGATTGCCAGGAGAAATATCAATAACCTCAGATATGCAGATGACACCACCCTTATGGCAGAAAGTGAAGAGGAACTAAAAAGCCTCTGGATGAGAGTGAAAGTGGAGAGTGAAAAAGTTGGCCTAAAGCTCAACATTCAGAAAACGAAGATCATGGCATCCAGTCCCATCACTTCATGAGAAATAGATGGGGGAACAGTGGAAACAGTGTCAGACTTTATGTTTTTGGGCTCCAAAATCACTGCAGATGGTAACTGCAGCCATGAAATTAAAAGATGCTTACTCCTTGGAAGAAAAGTTATGACCAACCTAGATAGTATATTCAAAAGCAGAGACATTACTTTGCCGACTAAGGTCCGTCTAGTCAAGGCTATGGTTTTTCCTGTAGTCATGTATGGATGTGAGAGTTGGACTGTGAAGAAGGCTGAGCACCGAAGAATTTATGCTTTTAAACCGTGGTGTTGGAGAAGACTCTTGAGAGTCCCTTGGACTGCAAGGAGATCCAACCAGTCCATTCTGAAGGAGATCAGCCCTGGGATTTCTTTGGAAGAAATGATGCTAAAGCTGAAACTCCAGTACTTTGGCCACCTCATGCGAAGAGTTGACTCATTGGAAAAGACTCTGATGCTGGGAGGGATTGGGGGCAGGAGGAGAAGGGGACGACAGAGGATGAGATGACTGGATGGCATCACTGACTCGATGGACGTGAATCTGAGTGAACTCCGGGAGTTGGTGATGGACAGGGAGGCCTGGTGTGCTGCGATTCATGGGGTCGCAAAGAGTCGGACACGACTGAGCAACTGAACTGGACTGAACTGAACTGATAGTTATGCAGGAGAACATTTTTAGTTTTAGAAGATGTATGTTCAAGTGGGCATGAAGTATCAACATCTTAAGTTTACCCTCAAATCATTCATCAAACAGACATGTAAGACACACATATAGACACGTAAAGCAGTTATGGCAAACTGCAAACACTTACTGAACCTAGGTGATCGGTACACAAGTTTGGCTTGCTTTCCGTGTGTATGTGTGTGTGTGTGTGTGTGTGTGTGTGTGTTTGCCCATTCTGGGTCTCCATTGCCGCACGGGCTTTCCTTTACTTGCAGTGTGCAGACTTCTCACTGCACGGCTTCTCTTGTGGACCACAGGCTCCAGGACATGTGGGCTTCAGGAATCATCGCACGTGGGCTCGGCAGTTGTGGCTTCTGGGCTCTATAGCACAGACCCAACAGTTGTGCCACACGGGCTTAGTTGCTCCATGGTACGTGGGATGTCTCCAAATCGCGGATCGAACCTGTCTCCTGCATCGGCCGGTGGATTCTTTACCACTGAGCCACCCAGGACGTCCCCTTTCTTTCAGTTTGTGAAGAACAACAAGGAAGAGTGTAACTGGAACAGAAAGATCAGGGAGGACAGTGGGGGATATGCCACTTCCCAGGATCCTCCAATAGCTCCCATCTCATATGGAGGAAAAGCCAAATTATTTCTGCAAGAGGGGCAATGGAGAAAAGAGGGAGAAAAGTCAGGGGCTGAGTAGATTTTTCAAGCGCAGCCAATTGGTTTTGTTGACAGATGGCATGGGTAGGGTACTTGACAGAAAAGAGTCAGGGGTGACTAGGTCTTTTGCTTGAGCAACTGGGAAAGGACAGAAGGTCTCAACAAGAAGGGGAGGGTGAGACAGAGCAGGTTTGAGACCAGGACTTCAGTCTGGGGCGTGAGAGTTTGAAATGGCTCTGAGACGCCCTGAGTGGGACAGTTGGATGACAACACACGAGCTCAGGGCCGGGGGCCAAGCTGAAGATATGCATTTGAGAGTGATCAGCACACACAGTCGAACCTCATGACCTGCAGATTCTATATTCATGAACTTGCCTACTTGGTACATTTACTCGGAAGGCCAAAATCAATATTTGCAGGGCTTTTGCGTCATCTGCAGGTCTGTGTAGAGGTGCGAAAAATCTGAGCCACCGAGACGCGCATGCCCAGCCAAGGCTGAACAAGGCTGTGCTCTCACTTCCTGTTTCAGCTCGCATGCTGTGAACAAGTGTCCTTCTCGTGGTCTATTTAGAGCCACGTCTTTTGTAATTCTGTTTTTTGCTGGTGGTTTCATGGGAAGTGCTGAAGTGCTGTCTGCTGTTCTAAGTGCAAGAAGGTGCCGATGTAACCAAGTCTAAAAAACACTTATGAGAAAACTGAAGGGACTTCCTTGGTGGTCCAGTGGCTAAGACTCCGAAGTCGCAATGCAGGAGGCCTGGGTTCAATCCCTTGATCAGGAAACTGGATCCCGCATGCTGCAACTAAGAGTTTGCATGCTGCAGCTAAGACCCGGCACAGCCAAATAAGTAAATACACACTTGAAAAAGATTGGAGAAAATCGACGGACTGGGTATTTGGTGATATTGAGAATCATTTTAATGGGGGGGGGGCGGCGGTGAGGGAAGGGAAAGAGGAATAGTATTATATCAGCAATAGTTTTGGTTTTAATGAGTCCTATCTTTTATAGCAACAGGCTAACACACATACTAATAAATGACCAGGAGTCTGGGGCTCTCCCAGTAGGCCATGAAGGTGGCAGAGAGTGTCCAAGTTCTGACTGTGCTGGAAGTGAGGGGTTCAGGAGTGTCTTTTGTACTAGTCTCTGGCCTTTCACACACCCTTCAGATGTTCCACAACAAAAAGCTTTCAAACTCTCATTAAAATTTTAAACACTAAGATAAAAGATTCCAAAAAAAAAAAAAAGTGAGGAAAACAAGATACAGACTAAATGAAGTTACTCTTTTCAAAGTAGAGGCTGTTGGATCCAGATAAAATACATGAGGAATTGTTAGAAATTAACAAGAAAAAGACAACTCCAGTAGAATATGCTCCAAAGATATGAATAGGCAATTCACAACAGGATATACCTGAATGGTCCGTAAACATATATGAAAATATACTTAACCTCAATGGTATTTAAGGAAATTATACTAAGAACAACACAACATACCATTTTACCTCTTGCAGATCAGCAATAAGTCTTTCAGCACCAAGAGATGATGCCCATGTAGGGAGGAGGAAGGGAGTAAAAACTGCTACACACTCTGGGAAGCAGGTCAGCAAAGGCAACAGTGAACGCACCCTGCAGCCCAGAAATCCCCCACTTGGTGTATTCCTTGGAGAAATTCATGCATATGTGTGTATGTGCTCACCACGCACACCCGCAGAGAATGTGGAAGACTGTTCTTGCCATCAAGATGTAGCAACAACTTCAAGCAACCTATGCAAGCAACCTAAGGACCATCAGGAGGAGAATGGGATACACTGTCATTTACTCACTGTCATGGGTTAAATCATGTTCCCCTCCAAAGATACTGTTCAAGTCTGAACGCACAGAACCTATGAAAGTGGCCTTATTTGGAAATAAGGTCTTTGCGGAGGTAACCAGGTTAAGAAGGGGAACTAAAGAACCTCTTGATGAAGGTGAAAGAGGAGAGTGGAAAAGCTGACTTAAAACTCAACATTCAAAAAATCAAGATCATGGCATCTGGTCCCATCACTTCATGGCAAATAGATGAGGAAAAATGGAAACAGTGACAGACTTTATTTTCTTGGGCTCCAAAATCACTGCAGATGGCGACTGCAACCATGAAATTAAAAGACGCTTGCTCCTTGGAACAAAAGCTATGACCAACTTAGCGTATTAAAAAGCAGAGACATTACTTCGCCAACAAAGGTCCATATAGTCAAAGCTATGGTGTTTCCAGTAGTCATGTACGGAGATGAGAGCTGGACCATAAAGAAGGCTGAGCACCAGAGAAGTGATGCTTTAGAATTGTGGCGCTGGAGAAGACTCCTGAGAGTCCCTTGGACAGCAAGGAAGTCAATTCTAAAGGAAATCAACCCTGAATATGCATTGGAAGGACTGATACTGAAGCTGAAGCTCCAATACTTTGGCCATCTGATGGGAAGAGTCAACTCATTGGAAAAGACCCTGATGCTGGGAAAGATTGACGGCAGGAAGAGAAACAGACGACAGGAGATGAGACGGTTGGATGGCATCACCGACTCGACGGACATGAGTTTGAGCCAACTCCAGGAGATAGTGAAGGACGGGGAAGCCTGGCATGCTGCAGTCCATGGGGTCATAAAATGTCAGACACGACTGAGAGACCAAACAACAACATCCTGGAGGAGGGTGGGTGTTAATATAATTAATGACTGGTGTACCTAGAAGAGAAATGAATTTGGGTACAGATACAGTCACGGGACAACACAGGCAGAGGCTGGAGTGAGGCATCTACACGCCAAGGATGCCAAAGACCGCAGCCACCACCAGAAGCCAGGAGAGAGACAAGGAAAAACTCTCCTTTACAGGTGTCAGGAAGAGCATGGCCCTGCCAACGTCTTCATTTCAGATTTCTGGCCTCCGGACAATGAGAAAGTAAGCTTCTGTTGTCTTAAATCACCCAGTTTGTGGTGATTTGTTACAGCAGCTGCAGGAAGCTAATCCATTCTTATAAACAACACTGCAAGTTCAGTGAACAAACTCCATACATATGTGCCAAAATGTTCAATCTCAAAATCTCATGTTTTATAAAAAGACAATGGCTTTTTGATGCTAAATAAACACTAAGACCTCCAAATAATAATACTCCATTAACAAATACACTGTAGGAAAAGTGTAACACATGGGAATAAAACACACCACGCATTACACAGTGGTTATTGGCAGGAGGTAAGAGACGGAGACTGTTGGTTTTAACTGTATTTGCTACATCTTATTTCCTTAAAAAGCTTTGATTTGGGGTTCCCTGGTGGCTCAGGGGTGACCAATCTGCCTGAAAATGCAGGAGACACAGGTTCAATCCTTGATCCAGGAAGATCCCACATGCAGCAGAGCAACAAAGCACATGCACCAGAACAACTAAGCCTGTGCTGGAGAGCCCACGGACTGCAACCTCTGAGCCCACGGACTGCAACCTCTGAGCCCACGGACTGCAACTTCTGAGCCCACGGACTGCAACCTCTGAGCCCACGGACTGCAACTTCTGAGCCCAGGGACTGCAACTTCTGAGCCCACGGACTGCAACTTCTGAGCCCACGGACTGCAACTTCTGAGCCCACGGACTGCAACTACTGAAACCTGAGCACTCTCGAGCCTGCGCTCCACAACAAGGAGCCATCACAGTGAGAAGCCCTCCCAGTGCAACTAGAGAGTAGCCCGCACTCACGGCACCTAGAGAAAATCCTGTGCAGCAACGAAGACCCAGGACAGCCAAAATCAAATAAATAAATAAAATTGTTGTTGTTTTTTTAAAGTTTTGGTTTCAAGTACACAGGACAAAATATTCATATCTTAAATCTGTGTCATATAACTATAGGTGGCTGTTACATGCTATCCTGTACTTTCTACCAGATTCTAAATGTTCATAACTAGCAATAAATACATTTTAAGGAAAGAGAAATTAAGAGTTAGTCATTTGACGACCTCCCTGGTGGCTCAGTAGGAAAGAATCTACCTGCCAATGCAGGAGACTCGGGTTTGATCCCTGGGTCGAGAAGATCCCCTGGAGAAAGGAACAACAGCCCACGCCAGTATTCTTGCCTGGGAAATCCCACGGACAGAGCTGGCGAGTTACAGTCCACAGGGCTGCAAAGAGTCGGGCTAAAAACAACAACAACAAAACTGCCTGCTAAGCAGAGCTCTGGAAACCAGAAAAAATACAAACAGAGTGGGCCACTGGATCGTAGAAAAATCTGACTGCATCTTTCACGGCTTTGCTTCCGTAAATAACATTATAGAACAATGATTAGTAACAGAAGTCAGAGCAATCAATAGCAGTGAATTTCATGTGCCACTGCACACTATTTCTTGAAAAGCAATTCCTCCAGCTAATTTCTTACCTGGACGGTCCAATGAGGAGGCAAGACAGCAGAAAAGCAGCAACCTCGAATCAGAATCTTTTTCCTTGACTTTCCACTGCTATCCACTTTCTGAAGGGAATGTTTACAGCCAAGAGAGCCACTCTCTGGGCTGATCCCGAAAGGTCTCTCTCCCGCAGAAAGGGCTGGTGGCCAGGGCAGGCTTGGCCATGCCACACACGAAGGCTGGACTCCTGCCAGAGCCTTCACGTGGCACAGCAGCCCAGCCCA
The DNA here is from genome assembly GCF_032405125.1 of Capricornis sumatraensis. NCBI lineage: Eukaryota > Metazoa > Chordata > Mammalia > Artiodactyla > Bovidae > Capricornis > Capricornis sumatraensis. The sequence goes on along the minus strand of NC_091086.1, from coordinate 69,231,740 downwards.
GCCTGTGTGCCCCAGCCCAAGGCCACGGCGGGCAGGGCAGACAGTTTCTCTGTGGGCAAGAGCCTTGGGAAACGTGCCCTTGACGCTCGACTGACTGTACTAGACATAAATTTTCTGCACAGACACTTTAGGATTTGGGCCCTTCCCTCACCCTACCCGCCAAGTACACACTTGTTACAACATAACTTTCAGGAAACAAAGGAAAACTATTATGACTCCTGAAGAGTTATCAAAATGACTTCATGTTAAGGCTTGTGTATTATTCGTGTAATAAGAGGAAATAAAGCAGATGTTGTAACTGGGCCTAAGGGGAAAAGGAAAGGGCACAGATGTCTACCCAGGAGAGTGATCTTGAGATGAACTGTATGTGGAGACCAAACAGATTTTTCCATCATAGGGGAGGAAGCCAATTAGTTTATCACCAGTCAGGACAAAATTTACAAAACTATCAGCAACCCCCAGCGTTCACAGAGCTGCAGAAGAGGTCAAATACAGTGAACAGGCCTGGAACCACACAGCTCAGAGGATGTGCTATAGTCAACGGGTACTTTCCCACTGAAACAGAGTTCCTTCAATGACATGACAAGGTCATGGTGAGTGATAAGGTTTCCTCCTGTAAGGGGATCAGACTGTGGGCTGACACCTATGGCGGGGGCCTCATAAAATGTACCGAGAAGGGCTTTTCTGGATCGTGGCAGGTGGGCTAAGCCACATGTGCCAGCCACGCCGAGATCAGACCTGTGGTCTTCACCACGGACGCCTCCAGAAGTCAGAGTCCTCTGTATGACACCAGGGGTGGCCAGGACAGACCCCAGCAGGGGAGACCTCGAGGAGCACAATTTTTTTGGCAAGGCCACCCAGAATGCTGCAGTGAAGCCCGCGATCCGCCCACCACATCCATGCAAGATCCCACACAACTGTGAATGACTGCAAGAGCCACCTTCTACAGACCGGTTTTCTCATCCCTCGACAAAGATGCTCTCCTTGATCTGACTCCAGTCAGGACCCTCTGAACTCTCTTCTCAGCCAGGCTCTGACTTTGGGCTTCGTGCAGTGTTATTAAGACTCCGGGCTAAGTCGGTTCAGCCCCCACTCTCCATATCTGACTCGGTTCCTCCTCCTCCACCGCCCCCCAGGAGATGTCTGCTCACCCTGGCTCATTTTCTGCAAGAATCCTGTTACGTCAGCTTAAGCCGGAATCCCCTTATTTTCAGCCACTGACCCCTACTCTGCTCTCTGGCTAGAAATTCCCACTTTTCCTGACACTTGGAGTTAAAGCCCCTTGCCTCTCTCCTACTGCAAAATCCTGCTGGACTGGTCCCTACAGCTATCACAATGGTCCTGAATAACTCTACCTTACCGTGTTTCAACAAGCATCACGAATGATTAATTTTTTCTTTAACACCCTCCAGTCCTCCTTCACACAGCAAATGTCTCCACCAAATTACAAGTCTAGACTCACAGAGGGAGAAGGCAATGGCAACCCACTCCAGTACTCTTGCCATGGACTGAGTCCCATGGACGGAGGAGAAGCCCATGGGCGGAGGAGCCTGGTGGGCTGCAGTCCACGGGGTGGCAAAGAGTCAGACACGACTGAGCAACTGCACTTTCACCTTTCACTTTCATGCATTGGAGGAGGAAATGGCAACCCACTCCAGTGTTCTTCCCTGGAGAATCCCAGGGACGGAGGAGCCTGGTGGGCTGCCGTCTATGGGGTCGCACAGAGTCAGACATGACTGACTCGACAGCAGCAGCAGCAGCAGACCCACGGAGATCCCTGGGGCGTGTTCCATCTGCAGAGTCCAAGGGGCTGCTGTGTCCTCCCTCTTCCCCTAAGATGCACCTTCCGGAGGCATCCTTTTACTCCATACGAACGTGTGCCTCTTGACTTCTTCTTTTGAACCAATGATAACACCTGCCTAGTTCCCTCTTTAATGAATAAATCAGAATCTTTAGCACATGCTCATGTTTGTATTAGAGTCATGATTTTGCCTTTCGCAGAAAAGTACCCTTTAACTGTGTAACTGAACACTCTCCTTTTCTCACTGGAGGGCAGAAGGCGAGAGAAATGGGTGGTAAAGCTGGTCTCTGCTTTCATCCTCCCAAGGATTTAAATAACTCAGGAGACACACTTCCCAAGCAATGAAGATTCTCTAACAGAGACAGAGAAGCAGATCTCAATGAGTGAAGCAAATGGGCATCGAGGGAAATGCAACTAGCAAAGAAGTCAAGGAATAAAGTGCCAGCAGCCTCAGAGATTTAGAGATGGAGATCCCTGCAAAGACATTGAAAGCAACACTGAGGAATGTTACAGGACCGCGAAGGTGGCTGCCGGGAAAGGCTGGGGGGCTTCCTTTAAGGGTCAACATTGGAATTTGCAGGGCAATCGATCTTCAGTCTCAACCCTTAGAGATGGTTCTGTGAACGTCAACTCCTCCAGTTATTTTTGTTTTTCAGTAATCATGGCTTTCCCTGGTGGCTCAAACAGTAAAGAATCAGCCAGGAATGCAGAAGACCCGAGTTCGATCCCTGGGTCTGGAAGATCCCTGGAGAAGGGAATGGCAACCCACTCCCGTATTCTTGCCTGGAGAATCCCTTGGACAGAGGAGACCAGTGGGCTACACGGATACCACCTTGCGACTGACACGCACACAGTCTGGGCTGTGTTTTCCAGAGAGCACACAGTCATGAGAACATTAATTAGAAAACAAGATGGGATGAGGATAGATTGGCCTGTGAACTTGGCAACCAGACACCTGCCTTTGGCCTTTTCTTGGACTGTGGCGAGGCCCAGATGGCATTCCCACTGATACCCACAAGGCTCACTTCTGACCACCTTACTTTAAATGGGTTTTGAAAACAACAGGTGGCATTCCCATCACCAAGTGGCCCTAAATCACAGGGCCCAGTGTCAGCAAGGCCTGGGCCTTCCCGACACACGTGGCCCAGCGGGAACTGTACAGTCTCTGCTGGCAGGACCCAGCCAGCACCCAGGATGCCACGCTCCTAGACCAGCCCCAGTCTCTCTTAACAGCGCACTAAGTCGCTTCGTGTCCAACTCTCTGCAGCCCCATAGACTGTAGCCCGCCAGGCTCCTCTCTGTCCATGGGATTTCCGAGGCAAGAATACTGGAGTGGGTTGTCACTCCCTTCTCCATCACGTGTTAATAAATGCTTCAAAGTGTGGAGAACCGACTGGACCCGGGTATGCTCATTCCCACCCCCCACCCCCCGCACCCCCACCCCCACTCCCCGCACACTTTTACATTAATAGGAAGAACTTTACAACCAAAATGTTCAACCGTAGGAACTCAGTCACGAAGAGTAGCATGCAGGAAAGGATTGTGACATGGTGTTTCATGGGAAAAAAAAAAAAAAGATTGCAAATTTATGCAGAGTATGAGTTCAACTTTCTTTTCAAAATGTATAGTGAAAGTGTAGTACAGGAAAACACTCCAAAGCAGGATGGCGGGGTGGCGGTCCTGCAAGGGACAATGTCCTGCTTTGCTGAAAGCAGGTGTCGGGAGTGAACTGGATAGGTTCATTCCCTGTGCACGTATGCCAAAGACCTCCTTTGCCTCCTGCGCGCGCACGCACGCAAGTCAGAACAGCGCCGACCTGCAGCGCAGTCCTCGGGCCAGCAAAGCACACTTACCTCCTCCAGCCGCCTGAAGACCGCTGTCCACCCCGCGAGAAGGAGGGGACTGGACAGGAGAGGGCAGCGCCGCAGTCCTGCGGGACCCAGGGGAGCCGGTCGGGGACCAGCCGAAAGGGGAGGCGCCTTCGGCCGAGACGGAAGTGGACGCGGTGACGAAGCGCGGCGGGATCCCGGCGGGCCAGTGGCCGTCCAGGATTCCAGCCTCCGCGAAGGCCGGAGTCGGAGGGCGGGGAGGGGCGGGGAGGCCCGGAGGGAGGAGAGAGGGAGGAGGGACGGAGGAAGGACGGGGGAGGGACGGGGGAGGGAGGAGGGATGGGGGAAGGAGGGAGGTCGACCGGGAGGATAAAGACCGCGAGCCCCTGAAATTTACATGTGTGCCTGGTTCTGGAGGCCTGTGACCCCTTTGTTGTTGTTTAGTGGCTAAGTCATATCTGCCTCTTTGCGACCCCGTAGACTGTGCAGCTCGCCAAATCTCCCTGCCCCTCACTATACCCCTGCTGCTGCTGCTGCTAAGTCCCTTAAGTCGTGGCCGACTCTGTTGGACCCCATAGACGGCAGCCCACCAGGCTCCTCTGTCCCTGGGATTCTCCAGGCAAGAATACTGGAGTGGGTTGCCATTTCCTTCACCAAGGCATGCACGCATGCTAAGTCGCTTCAGTCGTGTCCGACTCTGTGCGACCCCACGGACAACAGCCCACCAGGCTCCTCTGTCCACCGGATCCTCTAAACAAGAATACTGGAGTGGGTTGCCATTTCCTTCCCCACACTATCCCCCTGAGTTTGCCCAAGCTCGCCTCCATTGGATGGGTGATGCCCTCCAACCATCTCATCCTCTGTCGTCGTCCCTCTTCGCCTGTGGCTTCTTTGCTATAAATCTAAATTAGGCTCTTTTAAAAAGTAGGTGGCTAGGTATTCATACCTGACCTCCCGCCCTCTGCCTTTTCAGGTCACCTGAGAGTGTGATAACCAAGGCAACTGGCCACAGAGGAAGGTTGAGAAAGAAAACGGGAAGGAATGAGGGTAAAATAAGTGGCAGAGCGAAAAGGAACAGCAGTTTTTTTGACACCATAAGAGTTTCATCCAAAATCTGATGGCCAGAGAGACCAGAGCCTTGCTAATTAAGATGCTTCTAATTGGAAACCTTGTGAATCGAGATTAAGGGTGACCTTTTTCATAAGACATTTTTTCCACAGAGGGATGATGAGTCAATAATATAAAAGCCTGCAGCAATAAGGTTTGTGAGACTTAATCTGATTGTTAAAGAGTAATTTTCAAAAAAGGGAAAACAATGCTCACACAGATATAAAAATGACATGTGTTAAAGATTTTACTTATTCATGAATTAATGAGAACACCAGGCACATGTTAAAACTAGTTCAAAAGAAAGTTTTGGGGAGTCCACACATATGTGGAGTAAAGGAATGTTGAAAGGAAAATGCAGACGAAGGCAAAACTGGCTTTTTTCCCACAAGACAGAGGCAAAGGTCAGTTTGTTTATCTATCATTTCCATACAACTTACTGAATTGTAAAATAGCTCTCAGACACTGAAAGACAAAAATCAGACAGCCTGAAGGGTGACCTCTACACAAGCATATGTTTCCATGGAAACACAAAATTGTTTCTATAAGACTATTTCTAAGCATCTTGTAAGTACCATTTACAAGAAAGGATTAGAAGTGACTGATTAGGCATCATTTTTCCTGTATTTGCTGAGTTTTGCTCTTCAAGCATCATTAGTGACTTCTTATTTATTAACACTAGTTAACCAGTCCATTCTAAAGGAGATCAGTCCTGGGTATTCTTTGGAAGGACTGATGCTAAAGCTGAAACTCCAGTACTTTGGCCACCTCATGCGAAGAGTTGACTCATTGGAAAAGACTCATGCTGGGAGGGATTGGGGGCAGGAGGAGAAGGGGACGACAGAGGATGAGGTGGCTGGATGGCATCACTGACTCGATGGACATGAGTTTGGGTGAACTCCGGGAGTTGGTGATGGACAGGGATGCCTGGCCTGTTGCGATTCATGGGGTTGCAAACAGTCGGACATGACTGAGCAACTGCACTGAACTGAACATGATGGATTTCATATTCGAAGCTCTATGCATGTCTTGCCAAAACATACCAACCCAGTGCTAAATTGACATAGATACTTAAAAGTAGTTTTTTTTTGTTTTGGTTTTTTAAGTGTCCTCCAGGTCGATGTACACGTGCATGCTCAGTTAGCCTGCCAGGCTCCTCTATCCAGGGGATTTTCCAGGCAAGAATACTGGAGTGGGTTGCCATTTCCTGCTCCAGGGTAACTTCCTGACCCAGAGATCGAACACGTGCCTCCTGCATTGGCAGCCATATTCTTTATCACCTGGGAAACCTCCAGATCACTCCCAACTAGCAAAGTTGTGTGGCAGATTCAGATTTTACGAGACAGCCTTATAATGTGAAATACACCTCTGCTCCTACCTAAGCTGAAGCTCCAATACTTTGGCCACCTTATGCGAAGAGCCAACTAGCTAGAAAAGACCCTGATGCTGGGAAAGATGAAGGGCAAGAGGAGAAGAGGGCAACAGAGGATGAGATGGTTAGATAGCATCACTGACTCAATGGATGTGAGTTTGAGCAAACCCCGGAAGAGGGTGAAGGACAGGGAAGCTTCGCGTGCTGCAGTTCATGGAATCGGAAAGAGATGGACACGACTGAGCAAATGAATAACAACCACATTCAGAACGGTTTGTATCTACTGTTTTCCCACCTGTTTTCCTAAAATAATCTCCAAGATCCAGCCCACAAGCTTTCTCTTTGTCCTAACTTGCACCTTCCACTTCAGCCTGGCTGCAATTTTCCTTTCTCTGCCTTTCCCTCCCTGTGGTTTTCCCACTTTGGGGAAAGAGCCGCCTTCTCTTTTTCCATTTGTGCAAATCCTTTCCAGCTTTTAAAATTCTTCTCCATGAAGCTTCCCTTAGTGCTACAGCTCTTGATTTTTCCCTAATCAGTTCAGTTCATTTCAGTTGCTCAGTTGTGTACGACTCTTTGCAACCCCATGAATTGCAGCACGCCAGGCCTCCCTGTCCATCACCAACTCCCAGAGTTCACTCAGACTCAACGTCCATCGAGTCGGTGATGCCATCCAACCATCTCATCCTCTGTCGTCCCCTTCTCCTCCTGCCCCTAATCCCTCCCAGCATCAGAGTCTTTTCCAGTGAGTCAGCTCTTCACATGAGGTGGCCAGAGTACTGGAATTTCAGCTTTAGCATCATTCCTTTCAAAGAACACCCAGGACTGATCTCCTTCAGAATGGACTGGCTGGATCTCCTTGAAGTCCAAGGGACTCTCAAGAGTCTTCTCCAACACCACAGTTCAAAAGCATCAATTCTTCAGTGCTCAGCTTTCTTCACAGTCCAACTCTTGCATCCATATATGACCACTGGAAAAACCATAGCCTCGACTAAACAGACCTTTGTTGGCAAAGTAATATCTCTGCTTTTTAATATGCTATCTAGGTTGGTCATAACTTTCCTTCCAAGGAGTAAGCGTCTTTTAATTTCATGGCTGCAAGCACCATCTGCAGTGATTTTGGAGCCAAAAAATTAAAGTCTGACACTGTTTCCGCTGTTTCCCCATCTATTTCCCAAGAAGTGATGGGACCGGATGCCATGATCTTCATTTTCTGAATGTTGAGCTTTAAGCCAACTTTTTCATTCTCCTCTTTCACTTTCATCAAGAGGCTTTTTAGTTCCTCTTCACTTTCTGCCATAAGGATGGTGTTATCTGCATATCTGAGGTTATTGATATTTCTCCCGGCAATCTTGATTCCAACTTGTGCTTCTTCCAGCCCAGCGTTTCTCATGATGTACTCTGCATGTGAAAATAAGCAGGGTGACAATATACAGCCTTGACTTACTCCTTTTCCTGTTTGGAACCAGTCTGTTGTTCCATGTCCAGTTCTAACTGTTGCTTCCTGACCTGCATATAGGTTTCTCAAGAGGCAGGTCAGGTGGTCTGGTATTCCCATCTCTTTCAGACTTTTCCACAGTTTATTGCGGTCCACACAGTCAAATGCTTTGGCATTGCCAATAAAGCAGAAATAGGTGTTTTTCTGTATCTCTCTTCTTTTTTCGATGATCCAGCGGATGTTGGCAATATGCACTCCTAAAAAACGATTCCTTTGGCATCTTGGACGACAAACTGGTTCATTGAATCGTGTATTATATTCTAGTTGATGACAACTTTGCTTTCACAAGTGTAGTAACCCGAGGTTTCTCCAAACAAAGGCTGTGAGTACTCTCTCCTCAAAATACCTGAGTGCCATAAGAGGCCGCTTATTCTTCTCCTCTCCCTGTTGTTGTTGTTCAGTCACAAAGTCATGTCCAACTCTGCAATTCCATCCACTGCCGCACACCAGGCTTTCCTGGCCGCTATTTCCTAGAGTTTGCTCAAACTCATGTCCATTTAGTCAGTGATGCCATCCAACCATCTCATCCTCTGTCGTCCCCTTCTCCTCCTGCCCTCAGTCTTTTCCAGGATCAGGGTCTTTTCCAGTGAGTCAGCCCGTCACATCAGATGGACAAAGTATTGGACCTTCAGCTTCAGCATCAGTCCTTCCAATGAACACTCAAGACTGATCTCCTTTAGGATGGACTGATTGGATCTCCTTGCAGTCCAAGGGGCTCTCAAGCGTCTTCTCCAACACCACAGTTCAAAAGCATCAATTCTTCAGAACTCAGCCCTCTTTATGGTCCAACTCTCACATCCATACATGACTGCTGGAAAATCTGTAACTTTGACTCTATGGATCTTCCTGAGCATAGTGATGTCTCTGCTTTTTAATACATAGTCTAGGTTTATCATAGCTTTTCTTCCAAGGACCAAATGTCTTTTAATTTCATGGCTGCAGTTACCATCTGCAGTGATTTTGGAGCCCCCCAAAATAAAGTTCTGCCACTGTTTCCAGAAAAATGGAAAGAGTGACTTGTCTCCTTATATTGAGCCAAAGATGTGTCCTTCTCTTTAGACTCGGTTTCATTAACTATGAAATGAGGGATTAAACTCGATTTGGTTCTCAAATTTTATCATGCATCAGAATCCCCTGGTGGGTTTATTAAACCACAGAGTGCCAGGCCCCCAAACACAGAGCCTCTGATTCAGAAGGTCCAAGGTGTGGTTGGGAGGTGGTGCAGAAATTTGTGTGTCCAAAACAAGATTCTAGGTGATGATCCTCGTACTCCTGGTCCAAAGACCACACTTTGAAAATTGCAATGACCAACAAACCCACTTAGATGACCATTCTAACCACCTAAGGACTTCATAAAGTTAAGATGTCCTGAGCTCAGATTTACCGACCTGGAATCTTCCAGGGTGGTACTAGGGAAACCACATTTCAAAAAATACTTCCCAGATGAGTCTTACAATGGACCAACTTTAGGATCCAATTGAACTACGTAATCTGTACAGGCCATGTCAGTATTAACCTTCCATGATTTTATGTTTGGCAAGGAAAGCCTGGCTGGAGGAAGGCAGGTGCAACTCTCAGGATAAAATATCTCTTATAGCTCAATTAGAGATCATTCCCAGGTGGCGCTAGAGGTAAAGAACATACCTGCCAGTGCAGGAGACATAAGAGACGTGGGTTCGATCCCTGGGTCAGGAAGATTCCCTTGGAGAAGGGAATGGCAACCCACTGCAGTATTCTTGCCTGGAAAATCCTATGGACAGAGGAGCCTTGTGGGCTACAGTCCACGGGGTCACAAAGAGTCAAACACAACTGCACAACTCAATAGCTCAATCAAACTGGAAATATAGAAGAAAAGGAATCCTGGGAAATATAGCTGAGCTAGCAAACCATCACCCCTGGCTGGTTCCCTTCTGATCTTCCCCGCTGCAAAGGTGTCCTGCTAGAGATACACCAGTTTAACATTAAACAGAACCCTTCACATGCCAATCTGAAACATCTGCAGTTGAATTATTTCAAACTTCCTCAGGATTTCTCCAAAATAATGTGTAGGTATTTTTTTTAATATCTGAATAAGTAAAAGAAGTCACCACAGTATTATCACCCAGGACAAATTGAAGGTCAACTCTAAACATAAATTTTTGCTTCTATCTCAAAATGTACAAACTGCTCGCAACACCCCAAAGGGCAGTTTTTCACCTTAACCAATTTCAGTTTCAAACTCCTCTGGAAAATTGATCACCAGTTAATATTTAACTCTAAAAAGAATTTCTTTTTTAACTCTATTCTTATAGAAACTCTTACTGAACACTGGGATTTCACAGAGTTCCTTAATAAATTAGAATTGTGACTCAACAGTCACAGCTGGTTATCCCTCCAAAGTTGTTTTATTTATTATTATGAAATCAGGACCGAAATTCCAGGAACTAAGTGAAGCCAAGCTGAATTAACAAACAGGGCAAAGGCAACGTTAAACAAGACCGCTGACTCTGCTAAAGCCCCGGGATCAACACTGACCTTGAAGGCAAGGTCAGGAAAACTATTCTGTGTAACTGCTCCTCTAAAGAAATTTAGGAGCAAAATCACATAAAGTGCTGGTGTGTTTGAGAACATCTCCCAGGAATACCCGGGGGAGAGCGTCTTGCGGTTCATCTGCTCCTATTTCTGGGCCGTGTTGCTGACTCAGCTCGCCTGCCAAACCCCCCTTTGTGTGCAGCTGTAGGTAGCCAGCTGGCAAAGCATTGAGTCCTCTGTGCAGCGCAGGCTTTGCTGCTGAATGTCGGAAGGCTGGGGAGAAAGGAAAGCTGGTTTCTAGGTGATACTTGAACCAGTAAGCCATCTGGTTACCCCCACATGGAAAACCTAAATTGGTGTTTTCTCTTTCTCATTTTTTACTATGAAAATATGCGAATATGTAGAAAAGTAGAAAGAAAAGCTCAGTGAAGTCCCATAGATTTAGATATAATTACAGGAAGTCCCCTGGGGCTTCCCAGGTGGAGATAGTGGTAAAGAACTCGCCTGCCAATGCAGGAGATGCAGATTGGATCCCTGGACTGGGAAGATCCCCTGGGGGAGGACATGGCAACCCACTCCAGTATTCTTACCTGGAGAATCCCATGGACAGAGGAGACTGGTGAGCTACACCCATAAGATCACAAAGGGTCACATACAGTAACGCCTCTACAAACAAAGGATCTCCATGCCAAGAGTAAGTGAAATCTGTTCACAAGTCCAAAGTGTTAGCCTAGGTACCTGACTAACACAATCGGCTGTATAGTCCTGTACTATTAACAGGAGCTTCCAGGTGGCGCTAGTGGTAAAGAATCCACCGGCAATGCAGGAGATGTAAGAGACTTGGGTTTGATCCCTGGGTTGGGAAGATCCCCTGAAGAAGGGAATGGCAACCCACTCCAGTATTCTTGCCTGGAGAATCCCATAGACAGAGGAGCCTGGTGGGCTACAGTCCGTAGGGCTGCAAAAAGCCAGACATGACTGAAGTGACTGAGCATGCACGTAATAGGTTTATAATACTTTTCACACTAATAATACATAGGAAACAAATACAAAAAATGAAGGAAATGTTGTAAATCTTACCGTACTGTATCGTGAAAAGTCCAGTGGTGCAGGACAACAGCTGGCACACAGGGGCTGGCATCAAGAGAACAGGCAAGAAGGGGGTACTGATTGGAGGAGGGAGAAGAGGTGAGAGATGGCAGGGCTGGAGAATTACCAGCAATAGGAGACGGAGGGCCAGCTGTGATTTCACTCACGCCCGATGACCAGGCTACATCGCTGCTGCTGTTATGCTTGCTTCTTAACATCCTGGGCCTGAAATAAAGATACTGCACTACTGTACCCTAATAGTACTGTGCAGTAAAGTACACAAAAGCCCAACCACTTGTCGGATGCATGCGTACGACAGCCTGAAATTCTAGGAGCTGAGTGAACCCGATGTACATCAGACACGTGAACCAGCTAACATGATTGGGCATATGAATGCACATTCGCATCATTAAAGTTTACAACTGGAAGGTTCATATGAAGGGACTTAACTGTATTGTTACTAAGTTTGCTTCTTCTTTTTTTTTTTGTGGAACTATGTAAGTTATAGACAGCATGACATTTCACCCCTAAATAATTATGTGATCATCAGCCCCCAAAATGACCCATAATGCTCCGTGCTCCTGGGATTTCACATCCTTTCACATCGTATGGGGTTGGTCCAGTAGAATACAGAAATCGTGATGCCGGTCTCGTCTGGAATTATGTTACAACAGACACGTGGCTACTTCCATCTTGTCTTCACTCCCTCCCCTCCCCATCACTTGCTCTGGGGGCAGTCAGCTGCCAAGTCACTAGTAGCCCCATGGAGAGGCCCTCGTAGCAAAGAAAGCCTCACTGGCATAGATGCTCCAGACCCAGTCAAGTGTCAGATGACCGCAACACCCACCAACGTCTGGACGGGAGCTTCCTGGGAGACCCTGCATGGGAACCACTAGCTAAGCCACTCAGATACCTGAGCCTCAGAAACTGCAAGGTAATAATTTCTACTGCTTTAAGCTGCACAGTTCAGGACTAAGTTGGTAGCACAGAGAGTACCCATTTGTAGGTGGGGTCCTGTGATGGAAATTCAAAATGTGGGGGTGGCTTTGGCAGCTGCCAGTGGCCTTTGTTGAGAGTATTGGTGAGAGCTTGGAGCCCCTTGAAGAAGCTGCAAACAAGAGTCAAGTTCTTGAGACTTCCCTGTGCTCCAGTGGCTGAAGTGAAGGTGAAAGTCACTCACTTGTGTCTGACTCTTTGCGACCCCATGGACTACACAGTCCATGGAATTCTCCAGGCCAGAATACTGGAGTGGGTAGCCTTTCCCTTCTCCAGAGGACCTTCCCAACCCTGGGATCGAACCCAGGTCTCCCGTGTTGCAGGTGGATTCTTTACCAGCTGAGCCACAAGGGAAGGTCCAGTGGCTAAGACTCTGCGTTCCTAACGCAGAAGGTCTGGGTTCAATCCCTGGTCAGGGAACTAGATCCCACATGCCACAACTAATTGTTCTCATGCCTCAGCTAAAGGAGCCTGCATGCCATGAGGAAGATCAAAGTTGCCGCCACTAAGACCGAGTGCAGCCAAATAAATAAATACATAGTTTTGGAAATAATTTTATTTATTTTTACTTTTGGCTGTGCTGGGTCTTTGCTGCTGCATGGGTTTTTTCCTCTGATTGCAGTGACTGGGGGCTACCCTTCACTGAGTGCAAGGGTTTCTCATTGCAGTGGCTTCTCTTGTTTCGGAGCACGGGCTCTAGGGTGCTCGGGCCTCAGTAGTTGCAGTATGTGGGCTCATTAGCTGTGGCGCCGGGCTTAGTTGCTCCAGGGCATGTGGGATCTTCCTGGCCCAGGGATCAAACCAGTGTCTCCTGCATTGTCAGGCAGATTCTTCACCACTGAGCCAGCAGGGAAGCCCTCTAAATATTTTTTCAAGGCAAGCATTTTTTAAAAGTAATTAAAAAAAAAAGAAGAGCCAAGGCCTTTAAAGACTCAGGTGAGAGCTGGCAGGAAAGTGAGGGACGTGTTGTCGGAAACTGGAGGAAGGAGATGCTAGTGATGCCACTGCCTGCAGTCACGTGGACGGAGGAGAACGCATCCAGCGGGCTCGTGATCTAGTCAAGGGGATTTGGAGCCAGGGATGCCTGGTTTCCACTAGTTACTCATAATAAGATGTCAGAGGGAGAGAGAAATGAACAGAAAGGCCGTTAAGCTGAAAGGAGCTCAGACTGGATGGTTTTCAGCTCGGCCAGAAGACAAGTTATGCTAGAATCAAGGAATGGCTTCCAAGCAAAAGGTCAAATTCAAAGCCCTGCCAGAAAATCCGTCGTCCAGTGATAGACCTTAGACTGTGCTATAAATCATTTCGAACAGTTTCAGAAAGACATAGAGCCCTACCCCCAGAGCACTTTTTTCAGACAAAAAGCCCTCTAACGAGATTAAAAGTGCCTCATTGCTGTGACCTGAACGCTCCTGTCTCCCCCAGATTCCTACATTGTAATCCCAACCCCGCAACATGATGGCATTAGGAGGTGGGGCGTTTGGAAGGTGCTTAGGTCAACTTAAAAAATGCATGTGGGAGTTTCAAGTTAAGTTTTATCTGGGGCAAAATGAGGACTGCAGTCTGGAAGATAGCACCTCAACTAGCTCTGAGAAACTGCTCCAAAGAAACAGGGGGGAAGGTCAGTATATGTGTGATTTAGGTGAAGGCAGAAGACTCTTGAGAGTCCCTTGGACTGCGAGGAGATCCAACCAGTCCATCCTAAAGGAAATCAGTCCTGACTGTTCATTGGAAGGACTGATGCTGAAGCTGAAACTCCAATACTTTGGCCACCTGATGCAAAGAGTTGACTCATTTGAAAAGACTCTGATGCTGGGAAAGATTGAAGGCAAAAGGCGAAGGGGACAACAGAGGATCAAATGGTTGGACGGCATCACCAAGGCAATGGACATGAGTTTGAGTAAACTCCAGGAGTTGGTGATGGACAGGGAGGCCTGGTATGCTGTCCATGGGGTCGCAAAGAGTCGGACAAGACTGAGCAACTGAAATGAACTGAACTGAGAATACATGCGATCAAGCCTGTTTACTTTTTAGAACATTTCTACTGGTCTCGTGAAGCTTCTGCTAGTCCTGAGAAACAGTCATCGCCATGGTGGATTTTAGTGCTCTTCTAGATATGAGAAGATACAAGAATTGGGCTCATAAAGTCAGCTCCTGAGAATATCTGATTATCTGAAGACCCATCCTGCCAGTTTTCTGGGAGCCCAGAGTGCCTCATTTCTGCTCTCCGCCCTGAACCCCTTCAGGGGTGGTAGGAGGTCAGCAGCTACAGTGGTACATGACCTAATCCTTGAGGAAGTAGATGGCAAGCGCCATGAAAGTGAAAGTCGCTCAGTTGTGTCTGACTCTTTGTGACCCTATGGACTATAGAGTCCATGGAATTCTCCAGGGCAGAATACTGAGTGGGTAGTCTTTTCCTTCTCCAGGGGATCTTCTCGACCCAGGAATTGAACCAGGGTCTCCTGCATTGGAGGTGGATTCTTTGGTGGCTGAGCTATGAGGGAAATCCAGCAAGCACCATGCCCAGTGCCAATTTGTGGTTGACAGGGTGGAGCCCCCTGAATGGTATTAGCATTCTTATAAAACAGACCCCACTGAGTTCTCTAGCCCTTTTCACCATGTGAGGGCACAAGGAGACGTCTGCAACCTGGAGGAGGGCCCTCACCAGAACCCAACCAAGCTGGTACCCTGGACTCAACCCTTCCAGCCTCCAGAACTGTGCGAATAGATATCTGTTGTTCATCAATTACCCAGTCTGCGGTGTTTTGTTACAGCAGCCCCAGTGATCTGAGACACTCACAGACCCTTGCAATCAAAGGATGGTGCTCCTTGGCACTTCCCTGGTGGTTAAGATTCTGAGCTTCTGCTGCAGGGCGCACAGGTTCAATCCCTGGTCGGGGAACTAAAATCCTGCATGTCAAACGGTGCAGCCAAAAAATTACCTAGTGCTCCCAGAAGCTTTAGCCCATTGCCCCTCAGCTGTCTTCAGAAGCCCTATCTTTGTGGAGAAGATCTCATCTCGAAGAGATGTGGGCGTGTTGCCTTTGTCTAATGGAGGAGATCCGTGGAGATTAGCAGAGAATCCATACAGTTTTTGTGAGAATTACATGCACAGAATCATTACCCATTTGGACTGAAAGGGACAGAAGTAGTGCAAGAAGAAAGGAGCTCTTTGGACCCTCAAAGTTCTACTGACAAGAAGCAGGCTGAGAATATTCCCCAGTGCTAACACATGATACCTTCTTGAAAAAGGAAAGATGAGTCACAGGGAAGGATCAAGAGCCCAGAAGGCAGTCAGGAGCCTTGGAGTATGGTTTCTAAGCCCTGAGACATGATCAAGGAACTTATGACATTTGCCTGGCTTGGAATCTTCATGGACCAGCAACTGCTTCCTACTCTCATCTTCTCCCTTTTTAAAAAAAACTTTTTATTTTGTGTTAGAGCACAATCTCTGGTGGCTCAGGTGGTAAAGAATCTGACTGCGAATGCAGGAGACCCAAGTTCAATCTCTGGATCACAGAGATCCCCTGGAGAAGGGAGTGGCTACCCACTCCAGTATTCTTGCCTGGAGAATTCCATGGACAGAGGAGCCTGGGGGCTACAGTCCAGGGGTCGCAAAGAGTCGACACAACTGAGCAATTAACACACATACATAGCTGATTAGCCAATTAGCACTGTTGTGATGTTTTCAGGTGAACAGCAAAGGGACTCAGCTATACGTATACCAGAGCCTTGTCGTCTGGTTCCCAAACCATGAGACAAAAATTAAGGAATTTAACAACAGTTGCTTGGCTTGAACCTGTATGGACCAGCAACTGCTCCATGCTCTCATCTTCTCCCTTTTTGAGCAGGATTGTCTAGAGTGGTTATTCTGTTTCTGTCCCACTGTATGTTCAGTAGGGCAGGGTGTATAAACTGAATATCCGTGGCCCATTAAAGTTCATTATGAAGCCCTGACTCCCAATGCAATGGCATTTGGAGGTGGAGATTTTGGAGGTAATTAGGTTTAGATGAGACCACAAGGGTGGGATTCTCGTGATAAGATTGTAAAGAGACCAGAGAACTAGTTCTGTCTCGCTCTCTCTCTTCCATATGAGGATACAGTAAAAAGGCTATCAAAAAAAAAAAACAAAACAAAAAAAACAAGCTCCAAGCCAGGAGGAGAGCCCTCACCAGATCTTAACCACACTGGTACCCTGATCTTGGACTTCCAGCTCCCAGAAATGTGAGACATAAATGTCTATTGTGTAAGGCCCCCAATCTATGGGATTTTGCTACAGCAGACTGAGCTGACTAATACACAAGGGGTTGGGGTGGAGCAGACAACTTAGCAAGAAGAACTGGAATGGAGCAATTGGATTTAAGGAACTATGACAACACCCGGACCTGCTGTGCACTGTGAGATTGTGGACATTGAGCAGATGCTATCGCAGGGTGAGATTTCTGGGGACTCTGGGAGGAGCTGACTATATTCTGCACGTGGGAAGGATACAAATCTTTGGTAGACCATGGTGGTCTGCAAGTTGGCACACGGAGATCCCGCCTGCTTGGGATTCATATCCTGTCCAGCCCTTCCCCTCACAAGGGTTAGTCTGACCAACAGCACACGGCACAAGTGATGGTACATCACTTCTGATATTAACTGATTTTTATGTGTTATCTCTTTCACCGTCGGATCGCTTGCCCTGGGAGAAGCCAGCAGCCCTCTGAAGAGGCCCATGTGGTGAAGAACCAAGGCTGCTGGCCAAAGTCAGCAAAGAATGGAGGCTTCCTTCCAACAGAGTAAACAAGATGCCTGGGCCATCTTGGATGCAGATCCTCTGGCCCCATCCAGTTTCAGATGACTGCGGTCTGGCCAGCATCTGGATGATAACCTAGAGACCCTGAGCCAGAGCCACTCAGCTAAGCCACTCCCAGATTCCTGACTCTCACACTAAAATTTTTAAATTCACTATGTGTATTAACCATTTGTATTAAGATGTTTTGATTTTGGGGGCTCCAAAATAACTGCAGGTGGTGACTGCAGTCATGAAATTAAAAGATGCTTGCTTCTTGGAAGGAAAACTATGACCTACATAGACAGCATATTAAAAAGCAGAAACATTACTTTGCCAACAAAGGTATGTCTAGTCAAAGCTATGGTTTTTCCAGTAGTCGTGTATGGATGTGAGAGCTGAACTATAAAGAAAGCTGAGCACCAAAGAATTGATGCTTTTGAACTGTGGTGTTGGAGAAAAGTCTTGAGAGTCCCTTGGACTGCAAGGAGATCCAACCAGTCCATCCTAAAGGACATCAGTCCTGGGTGTTCATTGGAAGGACTGATGCTGAAGCTGAAACTCCAATCCTTTGGCCACCTGATGCAAAGAGCTGGCTCATTGGAAAAGACGCTGATGCTGGGAAAGATAGAGGGCAGGAGGAGAAGGGGACAAGATGGTTGGATGGCATCACTGACTCAATGGACATGAATTTGAGCAAACTCCAGGAGTTGATGATGGACAGGGAAGCCTGGCATGCTGTAGTCCATGGAGTCCCAAAGAGTCGGACACGACTGAGTGACTGAACGAAACTGAACTGATCTCTGGGGCCTGGAAAGACTGCCCCTCCCAGGGCTAGCCAATTACTGGGGATAGAACTCGGCTTTCACAGGCATGTGTGAAAAGATGCTCAATATCATTAATCATCAGGGAAATGCAAATCAAAACCACAGTGAGATATCACCTCACAGCTGTCAGAACCGCTATCATCAAAAAGACCACAAATAACAGATGTGGAGAAAAGGGAACCCTCATATGCTGTTGACAGGAATGTTAATTGGTGCTGCCACTGTGGAATATAGTACGGAGGTTTCTCAAAAAATCAAAAATAGAGTTACCATATGCCCAGCCATTCCACTCCTAGATATAGATACCCAAAAAAGAA
Source organism: Capricornis sumatraensis (assembly GCF_032405125.1). Classification (NCBI taxonomy): domain Eukaryota; kingdom Metazoa; phylum Chordata; class Mammalia; order Artiodactyla; family Bovidae; genus Capricornis; species Capricornis sumatraensis. Next base: position 69,213,621 of record NC_091086.1, on the reverse strand, counting down.
AAACACTAATTTGAAAAGATACGTGCACCCCAATGTTCATAGCACTGCTATTCACAGTTGCCAAGACCTGGAAGCACCTTAACTGACCATCAACAGATGAATGGATAAAGATGTGCTGCATATACAATGAAATGTGACTTCGCCATAAATTTTGCCTTTTCCAGCAACATGGATGGCTTTGGAGGGCATTGTGCGAAGTGAAATAAATCGGACAGAGAAATACAAATACTATATGATATTACTTATATGTGGAATCTAAAAAAGTACAACAAGCTAATAAAGGGAATCAGACTCACAGATAGAGAGAACAGACTGGTGGTTACCAGCAGAGAGGGGAGGAGGGGCAATGTAGGAATGGAGGACGGGGGATTCCAGCCATTGGGTATAAGATAGGAAGCCCCATAAAGTGTTAGTCGCTCAATTGGGTCCTACTCTTTGCAACCAAATGGGCTGTAGCCCACCAGGCTCTTCTGTCCATGGGATTCTCCAGGCAAGAATACTGGAGTGGGTAGCATTCCCTTCTCCAAGAGATCTTCTTGACCCAGGGATCAAAGCCGGGTCTCCTGCATTGCAGGGAGATTCTTTACCATCTGAACCACCAGGGAAGCCCTTAAGATAGGCTACAAGGACCTTTTGTACAACACAAGGAATATAGTCAGTATTTTGTAATAACGTAAATGAAGCTTAACCTTCAGTTCAGTTCAGTTCAGTTCAGTCACTCAGTCATGTCCAGCTCTTTGCAACCCCATGGACTGCAGCACGCCAGGCTTCCCTGTCCTTCACTCTCTCCTGGAGTTTGCCTAAACTCATGTCCATTGAGTCAGTGATGCCATCCAACCATCTCATCCTCTGTCGTCCCCTTCTCCTCCTGCCTTCAGTTTTTCTCAGCATCAGGGTCTTTTCCAATTCATTGGCTCTTCGTATCAGGTGGCCAAAGTATTGGAGCTTCATCTTCAGCATCAGTCCTTCCAATAAATAGTCAGGAGTGATTTCCTTTAGGACTGACTGGTTGGATCTCCTTGCAGTCCAAGGGGCTCTCAAGAGTCTTCTCCACACCAAAGTTCAAAAGCATCAAATCTTTTGCACTCAGCCTTCTTTATGGTCCAACTCTCACATCCATACATGACTACTGGAAAAACCATAGCTTTGTCAATATGGACCTTTGTCAGCAAAGTGATGTCTGTGTTTTTTAATACACTGTCTAAACTTGTCATAGCTTTTCTTCCTAGGAGTAAGTGTCTTTTAATTTTGTGGCTGCAGTCACCATCCTCATTGATTCACTTTTAATAAATGGAATATGGCAGAAGTGACGGCTTGTGCCATCTGAGACTAGGTCATATGAGACATTGTGACTTTCTCCTTGTCTTCTCTTGGACCACTGTGTGAGATACTGTTCATTGTTGTTGCAGACTACTTTTTTTTTTCCCTGTTGTGCAGCATATGGAATCTTAGTTCTCTGATTAGGGGTTGAAGCCACATCCCCTGCCTTGAAGTGTGGAATCTTAACCACAGAACTACCAGGGAAATCCCTGTTCACTGTTGTTTAAGTAGCTCAGGTGGGCTAATTAGTTACTCAGCAATAGTTAACCAAGCCAGTGTACATTTAACTACCCTCCCCTCTATTTCCTGTAAACTGTAGGGTAAGTTTAGAGGGTTGATGAGGTTCAGGTTGAACATTTTTGGCAAGAGTCTTCACAGGTTGTTTGAAGAATTTCATGTTCTAGGATAGCAGGGGGAACATAATGGTAGATGCCCCGTGGTGAGTCATTTTAAGTTTAATCACTTGTTTCCTTTACTAAATATCTTGTACCATGTGGTACAACTAAGAGTAAACCCGGTGGGCTATGGTCCATAGCGTCGCAAAGAGTTGGGCATGACTGAAGCAACTTAGCAGCAGCAGCATTATATAGACTTGGTCTTTACCTTGAGTTGTCATAATCTGTGGGGACATACTAAGTCATAAAGATGTCGCTCACTTCAATTCAGTTCAGTCACTCAGTCGTTCGACTCTTTGCGACCCCATGAATCGCAGCACGCCAGGCCTCCCTGTCCATCACCAGCTCCCAGAGTTCACTCAGATTCACGTCCATCGAGTCAGTGATTCCATGTAGCCATCTCGACCTCTGTCATCCCCTTCTCCTCCTGCCCCCAATCCCTCCCAGCATCAAAGTCTATTCCAATGAGTCAACTCTTCGCATGAGGTGGCCAAAGTACTGGAGCTTCAGCTTCAGCATCATTCCTTCTAAAGAAATCCCAGGGCTGATTTCCTTCAGAACGGACTGGTTGGATCTCCTTGCAGTCCAAGTGACCCTCAAGAGTCTTCTCCAACACCACAGTTCAAAAGCATCAATTCTTCGGCACTCAGCCTTCTTCACAGTCCAACTCCCACATCCATACATGACTACTGGAAAAACCATAGCCTTGACTAGACGGACTTTAGTCGGCAAAGTAATGTCTCTGCTTTTGAATATGTTATCTAGGTTGGTCATAACTTTTCTTCCAAGTAGTAAGTGTCTTTTAATTTCATGGCTGCAGTCACCATCTGCAGTGATTTTGGAGCCCCCCAAAATAAAATCTGACACTGTTTCCACTGTTTCCCCATCTATTTCCCATGAAGTGATGGGAATGGGACTGGATGCCATGATCTTTGTTTTCTGAATGTTGAGCTTTAAGCCAACTTCTTCACTCTCCTCTTTCACTTTCATCAAGAGGCTTTTTAGTTCCTCTTCCCTTTCTGCCATAAGGGTGGTGTCATCTGCATATATGAGGTTATTGATATTTCTCCCGGCAATCTTGATTCCACCTTGTGTTTCTTCCAGTCCAGCATTTCTCGTGATATACTCTACATATAAGTTAAATAAGCAGGGTGACAATATACAGCCTTGACATACTCCTTTTCCTATTTGGAACCAGTCTGTTGTTCCATGTCCAGTTCTAACTGTTGCTTCCTGACCTGCATACAGGTTTCTCAAAAGGCAGGTCAGGTGGTCTGGTATTCCCATCTCTTTCAGAATTTTCCACAGTTTATTGTGATCCACACAGTCAAAGGCTTTGGCATAGTGAATAAAGCAGAAATAGATATTTTTCCGGAACTCTCTTGCTTTTTCCATGATCCAGCGGATGTTGGCAATTTGATCTCTGGTTCCTCTGCCTTTTCTAAAACCAGCTTGAACATCTGGAAGTTCATGGTTCATGTATTGCTGAAGCCTGGCTTGGAGAATTTTAAGCATTACTTTACTAGCGAGTGAGATGAGTGCAATTGTGCAGTAGTTTGAGCATTCTTTGGCATTGCCTTTCTTTGGGATTGGAATGAAAACTGACCTTTTCCAGTCCTGTGGCCACTGCTGAGTTTTCCAAACTTGCTGGCATATTGAGTGTAGCACTTTCACAGCATCATCTTTCAGGATTTGAAACAGCTCAATTGGAATTCCATCACTTCCACTAGCTTTGTTCATAGTGCTGCTTTCTAAGGCCCACTTGACTTCACATTCCAGGATGTCTGGCTCTAGGTGAATGATCACACCATCAAGATTATCTGGGTCGTGAAGATCTTTTTTGTACAGTTCTTCTGTGTATTCTTGCCACTTCTTAATATCTTCTGCTTCTGTTAGGTCCATACCATTTCTGTGCTTTATTGAGCCCATCTTTGCATGAAATGTTCCCTTGGTATCTCTAATTTTCTTGAAGAGATCTCTAGTCTTTCCCATTCTGTTGTTTTCCTCTATTTCTTTGCACTGATCGCTTAGGAAGGCTTTCTTATCTCTCCTTGCTATTCTTTGGAACTCTGCATTCAGATGCTTATATCTTTTCTTTTCTCCTTTGTTTTTCCTTTCTCTTCTTTTCATAGCTATTTGTAAGGCCTCCTCAGTTAGCCATTTTGCTTTTTTGCATTTCTTTTTCTTGGGGCTGGTATTGATCCCTGTCTCCTGTACAATGTCATGTACCTCCATCCATAGTTCATCAGGCACTCTGTCTATAAGATTTAGTCCCTTAAATCTATTTCCCACTTCCACTGTATAATCATAAGGGATTTGATTTAGGTCATACCTGAATGGTCTAGTGGTTTTCCCTACTTTCTTTAATTTAAGTCTAAATTTGGCAATAAGGAGTTCATGATCTGAGCCACAGTCGCTAATGGGTGCTTGAGTTGTTTTTCAGAAATTGGACAGCTTTCCAAACTTGAATCAGTTAAGACTGGTTGGGACCACTAACCCTCCAGTTGAGCCTTTGAGTCAAAAGCATGAACGTTTAAGGTCAGAAGGCCAAGAATTCCACCCTTTGATCAGGCTAACACTGACGTTTCCTGAACATGCATCCCATAAAGAAGTACGTCGTAACTCACACATACATGTACAGTTACGCCTGCGTAGAAAGAACACCAATTACATCACCTTTTTCTTGCCTCCCATCATCACTCCCCACACCTCAGGCCAGCCTCCTTCTTTTTCCCATAAAATCTCCAGCCCCTCGCCTTTGTGGGGAGCAGAGTCAAGACTTGTTTTCCCCTCTCCTCGCTTGACTGCCTCTTGAACAAACCCTTTCTCTGCTGCAAACCCCTGCATCTCAGCATTTGGCATGTTATGCATCCATCTGGCCAGTGAACCAGGTATTGGGAGATGCATTTTAATTTAAATTCCTGCAAGTGAGAAAAGTCAGTGTCAGGGTGAAGGTGCAGTATCTACCACACGGTGTCAGTGTGCAAAGAGGCCAGAAAGGGACAGCCCAGTTCTGCTCATTCAAAGTCAGGTGCCAGGAGGGCAGGTTCCAGATCCTTTGAATTGGAAGCCAGCAAAGCACTGACCAGGCCATCATGGAACCCATTTACCAATTTCCTTTTCTTTCTCCCTGACTATTCCCTGATGGCTCAGATGGTAAGAGACTTTACCTACAATGCAGAAGACCCAGATTTGATCCCTGGGTTGGGAAGAAACCCTGAAGAAGGAAATGGCAAACTACTCCAATAGTCTTGCCTGGGAAATCCCATGGACGGAGGGGCCTGGCTGGCTACAGCCTGCGGGATCTCAAAGAGTCGGACATGACTGAGCCACTAACACTTTCACTACAACCATAATAGCTCTTGGTCTGAATAATAAATCTTAATTTTTAAAAGTGGATAAATATTATATTTTGGCATTCAAACTGGAAGGCACAGAGATTCTTGAATGACTGCTTGCTAGCTTGCTTTCTTTCTTTCAAAGGTGAAAACGCTACTTTACCTTACAGGAAAGCAGGGAAATGTGTTTAGGATTGAGATCTATATTTCTAGAAAAGGACTGCATTCTGACACCATTTAGGGACCTAGCTGTATTTGCTGTCTCTTGTGTGTAACAAACATCCCTAAAATTTAATGGCTTAAAGCAACAAGATATTGTTTGTCAAGTTTCTGCCGGCCTCCCTGGGGTTAGACTGCTGGTGGAGATGCTGAGGCTGGAGTCAAAGGTGGCCTCAGATCCCAGGACCTTGTTTGGGCTGCGGGATGGGCTTCTCCCTCCACATGGTCTCTGGCTGTACCACGACATTGAACACGAAATTTACAATACCTCTGAAGGCCTCGCTCCGACATTGCACAAAGTCACTTCTGCTGTATTCTATCAGCCAGAGTAAACCAGGTGATCCGTCCAGAGTCAAAGGGGTGGAGAAAGAGGTCTCCTCTCTTGATTTAGGGAAGAGCAGCAACATCATACTGCAAAGGAGGGAGGCCTCAGGACCCCGTTTTTGGGCCCATGAGCATCACAGTGCACCACGCTGTTGGAAGTAACGTTTAAAGCTCATGTAAACATGAATTAAATTAGCTCTCAGCTCTGAAACTGTAACCTGGATGAAATCAGACTAAAGGTCTATTTTGGATCAGGAGCTTGCATTCAGTCCAGCTTTGATGCAGTTAATCCTTATTTAAAACTATCAGAAACCACTCATAGAAGAGCCAGAGAAATCTGACCCTGCAATTTTTATGGAGCGTTTAACCATCAACTGAGAGAAAAGTAATGCGAATCCATCAGCTATTTTTAAATGTACTATTATTATCTAATTGTATGTCAACTCCCTTAGGTTTCCTGATGTCCAAACATTTCACAATGTTGTAGAATAATGATGAGATCCCATTCCCAAGAGGATGTGAGCAAAGCTGAACATAAAAGTGAACTGGGACTGTGATGCTGGAAGGTCCCTGGAGCTGCAGGTACAGAGAAGTCTGGGATAATCTTTGTGCCCACTGCTCAGACTTGGCACTTCATCACTGTGGGCTGCCAAATCTTGTCACACGCTGGCACTAAGGAGGAACCCTTGGGTGAGGATCAGTGCTATACCGACATCTGACCACCTCTACAGTCTGGGCTTCCCAGGTGGCGCTAGTGGTAAAGAATCTGCCGGCCAATGCAGGAGATGTAAGAAATGCAGGTTCGATCTCTGAGTCAGGAAGATCCCCGGGAGAAGGGAATGCCAACCCACTCCAGTATTCTTGCCTGGAGAATCCCATGGATAGAGGAGCCTGGCAGGCTACAGTCCATGGGGTTGCAAAGAATCAGATACGGCTGAAGCGATCTAGCACAAACTAGCACTTTGGAATTGCTGCTGCTGCTGCTGCTAAGTCGCTTCAGTCGTGTCCGACTCTGTGCAATCCCAGAGACAGCAGCCCACCAGGCGCCCCAGTCCCTGGGCTTTGGAATTAGTTTGGGCTAATTCCAAAAATTCCCTGGGAAGAAAGCACCATGCAAAAACATCGAAGTTGGGAACTGTCCCCACACCTGACCCGTTACTCACCCTCACCAAGTTCATCATGCTCCCCTCCTCCACTACAAAGCCTTTGCACTAGCAGTCCTTTCTGACCTCGAAGTTGACCCCCAAGCGTAGGTAATGAAGCATACCTCGAACCTTAGCAAGAGCTCCGGCATCCTGGGAAGTGCTTTGCTTTGCTCCTCTGTTGTCTCCAGCCCAGATTTTCTGCCTTCATCCATCCTTAGGAAATTTTTTTTTTCTCTGTTCCCTTGAGTCAGGGGTCCTTTCTGCAGCTCCCAACCTGTGCCTGAACCTTAGTGCTGGAGAAGAAATGACAGCACTCTGGGAACAGCTGCTGCAGAGATACTGGGCAGCTGGACTTCTGAGTGCTTGCCGACGAACAGGCGAGCAGAGAGGAGAGGCGCAGAAACAGATGAACGCGGAAAGAAGGAAGAAAAAGCAGCTTCTGGAGACAAGCATTTTCTTTTCACATATCTGCTGATCCAAAGGTGACCCTTAAATAGTTGTCCAGTAGGAGCCTGAAGGGGTTTCGCAAATGTGGGGCTGGGCGTGGGTTCGGGGTGTTTGTGCCACAGAAGGGGGTGCCCCATGTAATGGGCACTCCCACTCCCTTGACGCAGATGGATAGTGAAGACTTTGTCCCAAACCAGAAGAATCTGAGTTTTCATCCGAAGCTATTTTCTTATTGTGGCTCAGTTGGAAGACACAAACATGTGCGCGTGTGCTCAGTCGTGACCGACTCCATGCACCCCAAGGACTTTAGCCTACCAGGCTCCTTTGAAGTGGAATTTTCCAGGCAAGAATACTGAAGTGGGTTGCCATCTCCTCCTCCAGGGATCCTCCCAAACCAGGGATTGAACCCACCTCTCTTGTGTCTCCTGCACTGGCAGGCAGGTTCTTTGCCACTAGCACCACCTGGCCTGTATGTGCCCTGGGCACTGCCAATGTTCAGCCATTCTCTCTCCCTGGGAAATAAACGACTAACCCTTTATGGCTTCAGGTGTCTCTCAGCTGTGTTGGTCCCCATCTGCCTCCTCATCCCTTTCCCCACCCTCCCTCTCAGGTCTTTGCCCCCGTGTTTTCCTGTCCTCTCTCCTGATGGCAAAACCCCTGCCCTCTTCTCCTCCCAAGGCTGGGGTCCAGGTCATGGGCTGACCACCCTGTCCAGCTCCAAGTCCTGGGGTGGTTCCCAGGACTCAAGTTCAAACTCCCTAGTGTGACATCCCAGTCAGGTCTCAGTTTGCCCTGCGGGACTGTCTCCCTGTCCCCACCCCCTGGCCCACCTCCCCCGCTCCGGTCCTCCTTTTCTCACGGCCAAGTGCATCAAGCGCTCTCCCACGGCTGGGCTTTCACCCATGCTGAGCCCCTGTCCTGCTGCAAAGTCTCCTGGAGGTGGAGGCAAATATTATTTCAGCTTTCAGCTTGCTTTCCCCATGCCGTCACCAGAACCCCCCTCTCCAACCAGCCACTGCTGAGCATTCCTGTGGATTTCTGCCCTCTGTGTGTAAAAGGGTGACAGCTGAAAGTTGGAGTGTCAGCCTCCCTCCCCAATGCCGGAAGGAGGATGTCCACACTGGACAGGGTCCTCCCTGACCAAGGTCTTATTCCTCTCAGTATAGTGAGCTCTTCCTCTTGTAGGTCCCCGTAGAGTACGCTTTTCGTATAGGAGGCTCTCTGTCAACACCTGGGAGGTCATTTATTCTGTGCTGTTGCAGGTCTATTCATCTGCTTTTTGACCTTGCCCCACCTCCTTCTTCCCCAGATATCTAGAATTAGGTCTTTGATGGTTACTTGAAATGTCAGAGTTACCATAGAGCCCAGCAGTTCCACTCCCGGGAATATAGCCAAGAGAACGGAAAACACATGTCCACACAAAAATGTATACATAAATGTTTATAACAGCATCATTCACAATATCTGAAAAGTGGAAATTATCCAAATGTGTATCAACTAATGAATGGAGAAAAATTAAGGTTCTGTATCCATACAGTGGAATATTCTGTGTGTGTCAGTCGTTCAGTCGTGTCTGACTCTTTGCAGCCCCATGGACTGTAGCTCCCCAGGCTCCTCTGTCCATGGGATTCTCCAGGCAAGAAGACTGGAGTGGGTTGCCATTCCCTTCTCCAGGGGATCTTCCTGACCCAGGATCGAACGCTGATCTCCTGCATTGTAGGCACATTCTTTACCTTCTGAGTCACCAGGGAAGATTGCCGGGGTCCAGCCCCGGTGGATCCAGGGAATTCGAAGGGAGGACAGAGTCGGCATCTGAGGAATTAATTGCTTAATTAAAGATATGGAGGGAGATTAGAAAGAAATAGTGTAGTAGGAAAATTAGTGGAGGAAAGAGGCTGATAGTCCTTGGTTTACACGGAAAGCTAATAAAGTCTCAAGACAAGAAATTTGCACCGTCTACGTTAGGCCACAGGCACCCGCTTGAATAGTGGAGGGTGCCCTGCCTTGGGCTCCCTCTCGCGTGGGTCTTAGAAGCCCAGGCAAATAAGTAGACATGGAGAGCCTCCGCATTCCAAGGGATCAGCCTGAAAAGGAGAGGGAGGGATAGGGAGAAAGAGAGAGAGAGTCGACATGGGGGAGGCCAAGTTTGTGCAAAAACCCCCATAACTTTATTTTTAAAAGGTGTTTATATACCCTAAATTTTACATAATGGAAGATACAGAGTCCTGCAGGGGCAGCAGTCCTGACCCTTTCTGTATATCTTTTTGTATACAAAAGGTCTCAGGTGATTTACATTATCTTCTGGACAAGACGCCTGTTAGCACTTTATGGCTCTCTTCCTTAATGAATGTTAATCTCATTTCCCCTGAAGTGTTTTTAATCTGCATCACCCTCAAAGCACTAAAGTTACATCCCTATAGAACAAAGGTGCAGTGGGTTATAACAAAGAAGGTACTTAAAGATCTATGTTGCTACTTGGTTTTTTTTTTTCTATATACCAACTATATCAACAAATAAAAGATATGAAAATTTGACAGCAAGTATTGGTTCAACAAATGAAACCCTTAATCAGTCCTATTCTAATGATTTTGACTCCTCGGAAGCCCCTACATTCCTAGGATGTTTTGAGCTTCCTGTGCCACAAACAATCACATGCGCAGCTGTTAAGAGTCCTGTAGGCAGGCTAGAAAGCCATCAGAGGGGTTTTTGGATTGAAACACTCTTATTATGCCCAGGAGACTTATCATCTAAAAGCTCTAAATTAACTTTTTCCAGAAAAAGGTGGTGGGGGGACAGTTAATGTCAGAAAAGTAGGCAAAAAGCACAATGCAGTAAGGCAGGCAGACTGGTTTTGGGGCAGATGCATGAGCAGATTCAGTGAGGCTCCCTTAAGGCCGGACTCGCCTTTGTCTGTCGGACCCCTTAACCTCATGACCTTTGCCACGGGCGGGACTCCTCGTGCTGGCTCCCAGCAAAAGATTATTTGCTGATAGGAAGGAAGTGGTGTTCCACGCTACAGCCTCAATGGACCTTGATAACATTGTGCTCAGGGACAGAAGGCAGCCACGAAAGATCACGTGTTATATGATCTCCTTTAAGTAAAAGATCAGGAGGAGAAGGGGGCAACGGAGGGTGAGATGGTTGGATGGCATCACCGACTCAATGGACATGAGTTCGAGCAAACTCCGGGAGATGGTGAAGGACAGGGAAGCCTGGCGTGCAGCAGTCCATGGGGTTGCAGAGAGTCGGACACGACTGAGAGACTGAACAAGTCAAATCTATAGACACAGAAAGTAGAATAGAGGTTGTCAGGGGCTAGGGGGGATGGAGGAATGGGAAGCCACTGCTAATGGGTATAGATTTCTTTTCATGGGAAGGAAAATCCTATAAAATTGATGGTGATGGTGAGGGCACAACTCTGTGAAGGTATAAACCACTGAAGCAGACACTTGGGTGGATGAATGGCGTGGTTATGTGAGTTGTCTCAGGAAAGGGATTAAACATAATTGTCCTCTGAGCACTGAAGATGGGTATTCTGGTCCTTGGAGGGACGTGCATGGTCTAACAGTTCTAAGTGCAAGAAAATCATCTTAGAAACAGCCTCCCGCTGTTGGTCACCTTTTCTGCAAGGCTCCCTTTTCCCTTTTCTCTCTTCCCCCACGTGGGCTGGGGTAGGGTGGGGTTGGGGGCGGCAGGGGGTGGTTGAGGAGCCTCTAGCCGCGTTCCCTGGGGGGCAGGATGCCCGGTACAGGGGGGCCCTCCCCCCTGCCAAGCCCCAAGGGCTGCGGTCGGTGGCCAAGGGGGACAGAGACACTAACGAAGGCGTTTGACCCCAGGCGCAATCCCAGCTGTCCTGGGAGACCCCTGGAACCAGCCGTAACTGGACGCCCATTCCAGAAAGGGCTTCTCGAGGGCGCAGGTGGTGGCGGCAACCCCTGGATCGGGTCCTTGCGGGGTGGGTGGCTGCCGATCTCCGGCTGCGGGAGGAGAAAGGATACCCGCGGGCGCCTTGGGGCCGAGAGTGGTGGTGTCCTCGGGTGGGTGCGATGCCCCCAGGAGGGGGGAGGGCCGCAGGGAAAGGGTCGCAGAGTCAGCGGAACCCTCCCGACTCTCCCAGCCCGGCCGGCTAAAATCAAAGGGGCGGCCGAGGGGCGGGAGGTTCACGGAAAGACAATGTTTGTTTGAGGGAGAAAAGCAAACACAGCAGCGTCCGGAGCACCACGGATTGGGGGCCGCGGAGAAAGAAAAAGCGAGGCGGACGGGAGCTAGAGTTGGGGGGTTGCTGTGGGGGCCCCAGGATCACGTGGGACCCCAGCCGGGCTGGTGGGCCTAGGAGGGCCAACGGAGGGGTTGCGTAGGGAGACACCAGCGTGGACGACTGTAGACGCAGCGTACAGGTGCAGGTTAAACTCCACCACAGTGCGCCGGCAACCCCGCCACTCAGGTAGAACCCAGCCCCAGGCGCCTAACAGGGTCCTGAGTTTGCCTCTGAAATGCTCGCCAGCCACGAATCTGAGACAGGAGAAGAGGGAGCCACTGGTGCGCCGGGGGGCTGAAAGGAGAGCCTCTCCAGGTCTGGGGTCATTCAGCCCGGTGGTGACCCTGGGGCTTTGCCTCTGAGGCCAGCTTGGGCCCCCTTGTCACAAGTTGTCACAAGTTGCCGTCTCTGCTGCCCTCCAAGTGGCTGGATGCTTCAGGAGCTGGTGGCAGATTCATCAAGACTTGAGGGAGGAGCATGTGGGCGGCTGTCTCTTTGGTCTTTCTTTCTTATAACTTTTTTATCACCACAATAATTTGTGTTCATTATTTATTAATAACAATACATAAACTATACAGAACAGAACAATGAGGCTCCAAAGATGCCCACCAACAACCAGTACATTTGCTAAAGGTCCTGCCAACCCTACCCCACCCCCAACCCCTCGGGCAAACCAAAAAACTAAGAGACTTTGCAGATGTGATTGAGTTAAGGATCTTGAGATGGGTGATTACCCTGGACCATCCAGGGGCAGACAGAGCAGCCGGTGTGGTGCTGAGCAGGGGGAGGCAGGAGAGTCAGAGTCAGAGGAAACAAGAGGACAGAGCAGAGGCCGGAGTGACGGAGTGATGCGGTTGCCAGCTCGGAGGACGGGGGACAGAGATGGCAGACAGAGACTTTTGCAAATGGCTTCTTCTTCTGCTGCTGCTAAGACGCTTCAATCATGTCTGACTGTGCAACCCCATAGATGGCAGCGCACCAGGCTCCTCTGTCCACAGGATTCTCTAGGCAAGAATACTGGAGTGGGTTGCCATTTCCTTCTCCAGCAAATGGCTTCTAGAAGGTGGAAAAGGCAAGGAAAGATTCTCCCCTAGAGCTTACAAAGGAAACCTAGGCCTGTAGAAATCCTTGACTGCAGGACAGGAAACCCATTCATACTTCCAATCCCCACGACTAGAAGATCATGAATGTGTGTCATTTTAAGCCACTGAGTTTGTGGCAATTTGTTACAGCAGCAACAGGACATAAATACAGGAATGTTTTGTTTTGTTTCATCACTCGCTAAGTCGTGTCTGACTCTTTGTGACTCCATAGACAGTTGGCTAACAGGCTCCTCTGTCCATGGGATTTTCCAAGCAAGAGTACTGGAGTGGGTTGCCATGTCCTTCTCCAGGGGATCTTCCCGGCCCAGGAGTGGAACCCACATCTCCTGCATTGGCAGGTGGATTCTTTTCCACTGAGCCACCTGGGAGGTCTGAAAACATGAATACATATACCTTGAAAATGAAGAAAATTAGTGACCTCCTTGGCTGTCCAGTGGTTAAGACCTCGCAAGTCCTGTGCCGGGGGCATGGGTTCAATCCTACTCAGGGAAGTGTGATCCCACATGCCCTGTGGCCAAAGAAAAAAAGAAAATCAGTTACCGATAGTCCACCTCCTAGAGCGAACTCATGATTTATAGTATCTGCAGCTCAGCAGTCAACTGAGGACCAGAAATGTAAAAGCTAAGTGTCGCAGAGCTAATGCTGGTATCTCCCATTCTACCCACTAAGAGGGACTTGATGCTTACCTAGTGCCCAAATCTGGTGGTTCCGAATACTGTGCTCCATTAAAAGGAATCAGAACTCCATAGCGAAATGGCTGGTTTCAAGGTTCAGGCAGAAAAGATAGAAGAAGTGACCCCCAAGTATTGTTCCTCCAGACAGTGAGGAAGTGCCAAAGAATCTGAGGAACATATTAGAAGGACAAAAGCTTGGACAGCTCCCATTGGAAAATCTGAGATAATGATATTATTAAATTATAACTATTCTTCCTTGATTCTATTATAAGCATAACCCAAAGTAAGAATCCACATGTCCATATGGATATCATTATGTAAATTAAAAAAATAAATACATAGGGAGAAGGGAAAGTGCTTCCTTATGGTAGAATGTTGACTAATGAAGGGATAATAGGATTAGACAATACTATTTGGAGCTACCATAGTAACAATCCTGTCAGGAAGAATCATTTAGGTATGCTACAGTGGGAGGTGAAAATTTAATGAGAAACAGGATTTGTAGATGGTCTCAAGTTCTTTCCCCAAAGGATACTACAAAAGGCAAAACTATAACTTCAAGGTGGAGAAACCTGGCCACCATCTTAACTGAGTGATCAAAGTTAATGTGACCAGTGATGAGACAGACTGACAACAGGCAGCTCTGATACGATTGCAACACAAGGACGCAGCACGCCCGAAACACATAACCTGAGTTTCATTGTGAGGAAACACCAAACAACTCAAAGTGAGAGATGCTTTACAAAGCAACTGGCCTGCACCCTCCAAAAGTATCTAAAAGTATGGCAATTGTTCCTTATTCAAGGGGACTAAAGAGGCATGACAGCTGAATGCAAGATGAATTCTGGATTGAATCCTGGACCAGGAAAAAACATTTTTTCCTCCTTTCTTTATAAAGGACATTAGTCATGCCATAGCATGGATGAACCTCGAGGACATTATGCTTAATGAAATAATCCAGCCAAAAAAATGACAAAAATTGTGTGATTCCACTTTCATGAAGTATTTGCTTAGAAGAGTCAGATTCATACAGGCGACATAGACAGTGGTTACCAGGGGTGGCGGGAGGGTGTGTGTGGCGGGGGGCAGGGATGGGGAGTCATGGTTCAGTCAGTACAGAGTTTCAGTTTAGGACGACGAGCAAGTACTAGAAATGGATTGGTGGTGTTCTTTCGTGTTTGACTCTTTGCAACCCCATGGGCTGCAGCACGCCAGGCTTCGCTGTCCATCACCGACTCCCAAAGTTTGCTCAGATTCACATCCATTGAGTCGGTGATGCCATCCAACCATCTCATCCTCTGTCATCCCCTTCTCCTCCTGCCTTCAATCTTTCCCAGCATCAGAGTCTTTTCCAATGAGTCAGCTCTTCAGATCAGGTGGTCAAAGTATTGGACACCTGAGAAGTATCTAATATTGCAGTGTCTCACTGTCGGGCACAGTGAGAAGATGGCAGTCTGTGAAACAGAGAGTAGGTTCACCAGCTCCTTGGTCAGCGACTTGCAGCTTCTAGATCTGTGAGAAGTAGATTTCTGTTTCTAGCCACCCAGCCGGCCTGTGGTATTTTTATTTTCATTGTAGCATTCATTCCACATGGACTAAAACAGTGGTGATAGTTGCATAACATAAGAAATGTACTTAATGCCACAAATTGTACACTTAAAAATGGCTAAAATGGTAAAATGTAATGTATTTTACCATAATATAAATAATTTTTTTAAATGGCAACTTAGTAAAAGGATATTCTTAATGGCAAAACGTGTATAAGGTCTGTAGGTTATACAACAATGGTGTACCAATGTTAATTTTTTCTTTTTGATAAGTGTTCTACGGTTATGTAGAAAGTGTCCTTTAAAAAAAAAAGGGGGAAACATATGGTGAAGTATTTAGGGGTAAAGAGGCAACATGTCTACAATCTACTTTCAAATGGTTTATATTATACATATTTAAAAAGTACACATTTAATGTATACACTTATATACAAATTATCCATGTCTGGATAGAGAGACTGGCAAAGCCAGCATTAACATTTGGGGAATGTGGGTGTAATGTATATGAGAATTTGTACAATTACCCAGACTTTTCTGTAATGTCTAAAATTATTTCAAAATTACTTGTTTTTTAACTTAGAAGAGGGACATAATTGGAAAGAAATGAAACACCGTCTGGGGGAAACACTTCTAATGTCTGCAGTCGAGATGCAGTGAGCTGTCTGGGCCCTCCTGGCCCTGAGATGCCCTAACTCTCAGGCTCAGAAGTGACTGGTGGGGAAAAAATAAGGCAGATAGAGAAAGACAAATACTCATATGTGGAATCTTAAAAACAAACAAACAAACAAGCAAAATAAAAGCCAGCTCACAGATTACAGAAATCAGATTAGCAGTAACCAGAGGGGAAGTGGGTTGGGAGTGAGCGAAATGGGTAAAATGGGGTCAACTGTACAGTGACTAATGGTAACTATTATAATGGTGATCACCTTGTAGTGTATGGGGCTTCCCTTGCGGCTCAGCTGGTAAAGAATCTGCCTGCAGTGCGGAAGACCTGGGTTCCATCCCTGGGTTGGAAAGATCCCCTGGAGAAGGGAAAGGCAATCCACTCCAGTGTTCCTACCTGGAGAATTCCATGGACTGTATAGCCCATGGGGACGTAAAGAGTCGGACTCGACTGAGCGATTTTCACTTCACTGTAGAGTATAAAATTATAAAACGTCGAATTGCAATGCTGTACACCTGAAATATATAGTAATAATAATAGGCAGAACAAATGGATGGTGATGGAAATCCCACCCATGTGCGGGGCAGTGGGCATTGACTGGGAAGGCAGGAGTGAATTCTGAGCGGTCCTGGAAATGTGTCTTGACCTGGGTGCCCAAGTTACAAGTTTCCAAGACGCTGCACTTAAGCTCTGCTCACTTTTTACCCTGTTGCGTGTATGCTCTATTTGAATAGGTTTAGACCGCCCCCATCCCCACCTCGACCATGCGCGCTGAGATTGAGTCCACGTAAACAAGACTTTCGCTCAGACTCGATAGAGATTCGATTTACGTTGTTTGTTGTTTCGTTGCTAAGCAACACGGTCTAAACGGCCCAACCAAGCGACGCCTACCTTTGATAGTCAACCTAGGGGATGTTGCTAAGCCAAGGATCCTAGAGTGCTCCGCACGAACAATCCCCACCCCCAGCCCCTTTGTGCTCTGTGGTAGGGGGCGGGGAGGAGGTGAGGACCGGGTGGACCAGCTCGGTCGCCCCGGCGGAAGTGGGCTGGTTGGAGCTAGCCGCCATCCCGCCTGCCTGCTTCATCTATCGCTATGGCAACTGTTCGCTGGGTTCTGGGGCTAAAATGAGGCTCCGTGGGTGTCAGTCCGTGATTGGTGGTCTCACCTGCCTGCGGAATCGTGGGGCCTGAGGAGGGAATTGATGAGTCACTGCAGGGAAATTGATGAGACGCTTCTTAGACTGGGTCATTTGTGCAGAAACGGGACAGATTTGAGACTGGGGGGACCCAGGCCTCAGAGTGGAGAAGGTTATCTGAAGGGCAGGGGCCGTCAGGGCATCAACAGGAGGTGAGGGCCAGCTAAAACCAAAAAGAGGTGGACATAAAGCAAAGATCACCCAAAGGAGAAAAACAAAGGCTGCTTATTCAGAGCTTGCTAATGGAGCAGTCAGCCACCCTCCAGTGTTTGGCAGAGGCTCAAAGACACGGGGAGGAGTGGCCAAGCGCTAAAAAAGAAAATGGGAAGCCTGCAGGTGCGCCCTGATCCGAGGCTGTTGTCATGGGGAAACTGGAGGCTGCCTAAGGGGGTGGGGGTGGGGGGTGTCATCCTGTATGATTGGCTAGGATTGCTTATTTGGCGTTCTCTGATTGGTCCTGCACTGGAAACAGGGCCAAAAATTAGGGATGCTGACCGTCTGGGTTGCTTGCTGCAGTGGTTGTGGTTTGGCTTCCCCCGGTTGTTTGCAGCAGGTTGTGGTCAGAGTTCTATTGTCATATACGGCCTGGCTGTTGTCAGTTTGTATATTCAGGGTCTCAATGAATACCTAGATGGGAGATAGTCAGGAGAGGAGTCCTTGCGGTCCTGTTAAGGAGGGAGTGAGGTACTGCGCAGTGTAGGGGGGGCACCTCTGAGGACCACCCGGGAGAAGTGGGTCTGAAGCATCACAGGTTAAACACCCATCTGAACTCAGAGATACAGGGTGTAGGGCACCTCTGATGGGGACTCACAGAGTCTCTTGTGAGTCGGGAACTCACAGCTTGTTACTGACACAGGTTGTAAACGCCATGTGAGGCCACTTCACTGAGTAAGTCATTGGACCTGAGTGTTCCCTTCAGACTGTGGAGAATTGAATGAGTTAATGTGGGTCAAGTTCACTGGATTGTGCCTGGCACTCGGCAAGTGATTGGTCAATGTTAAAATGTTTTTCAATATTATTTTAGAGTTTCTGAATAATTGGTGAAAAAATGAAATTAAGTGTACCATTAAGATCCATGTCAGTAGAAGTATCTGACATCTAGCCTCAGACTAGGGTGAAGAAGGGTGGTGATGAGTGGATTGAAGGGGCCAGCAATGGAAACACGTCATTCGTGGGCACGAGGAGGGTATATGTTTGGTTCAGCCTAGACTGCATGCCTTCCCCAGGGGCAGAGGAGAAAATGGGGCATAGGCCAGTGGGGAGCCTGGCAGGTCCCCTAAAACTCTGAGTTTAGAGAGAAGAAGGAGCCATTCTCTGAAAGAGAGGCAGATCTCGTTGCTAGGAGAAGGGGGGATGAAGAGCTTTACACACACAGATAACACGTCTGTGTGATCATATGCTTAAAGTCTGTGCAAAAAGAAGACGTCAACCCAAGAAATCTAGAAATTTAGAACCTAAGAAGTGTAGAAATTCTAGTTAGACCCCAGAGTTACATTTAAGCAGTCAGAATGTTAATCATGGCATGGGTTTCCAGAGTGAGGCTGTAAAAAGTTTTTTTTCCTAGTAATGTGTGAGTGTGTTTGTGCACGCACGCTAAGTTGCTCAGTTGTGTCCTACTCTTTGCAGTCCCACAGACTGTAGCCCACCACGCTCCTCTGTCCACAGAATTTTCCAGGCAAGAGTCCTGGAGTGGGTTGCCATTCCCTTCTCCAGGGCATCTTCCCGATTAAGGGATTGAACCCTGCTCACCTGCTTTGTAGGCAGATTCTTTACTGTCTGAGCCACCAGGGATGCCCTTAAAACCAGATAGTCGTCCTGCTGCTGCTGCTAAGTCGCTTCTGTCGTGTCCGACTCTGTGCGACCCCATAGATGGCAGTCCACCAGGCTCCCCCATCCCTGGGATTCTCTAGGCAAGAATACTGGAGTGGGTTGCCATTTCCTTCTCCAATGCATGAAAGTGAAAAGTCAAAGTGAAGTCGCTCAGTCATGTCCGACTCTTCGCGACCCCAGGGACTGCAGCCTACCAGGCTCCTCAGTCCATGGGATTTTCCAGGCAAGAGTACCAGAGTGGGGTGCCATAGATAGTTGTCCTAATTCAGTGATAACCTTTGAGCACAGGAGTCCGGTCTTAGACATACCAGACGGGCTTATCTTCTGGGTTTAAAAACATATTTCACAAAATAAATGCTCAGTAAATGTTTAATGGTAATGAAGGCATACAAGAAGACAACATAAGAAACTCAGCTTAAGAGCATAATGGTGTCCATAAATACACTAGTGAGGGGTGCCAGGTAACCCCTGAAGTTTCCTTTGGGCTCCACACTACCTAAGATAAAAATTTCTGGGAAGAACTTCACTTTAGGGCCACTACACAATTTCAGATTAGAATCCAAAGTATCAGAGGAAAATGCATATTTCAGCAGACTCATCGATTAAAGAGACCACCATCCCTTGGGGCCCCGGGAGCTGCCTCTGGAGGCTGCGCGTAACCACATGTGGCAGAGGGGTTGACCCTGGAGATTTGGTTGTAGACCCTGGAGATTTGGTTGTAGCCCCTGGAGCCAGTAAGTCAAGACTGAGGTTCAGATGGGTGGTGAGGCATGCATATTAGTTTCCTGTGGCCGCTGTAGCAAATTGCTGCAAACTGGGTGTCTTAAAACAATGGAAATTCATCTCTCACAGGTCTGGGGTTGAGAAGTCTGAGATTAAGGTGTTGGGAGGGCAACGTTTCTTGCAGAGGCCCTGAGAAGCATTCATTCCTTGTTTCCTTCAACTTCTAGTGGTTGCTGGTGTTCCTCGACCTGTGGCCGCCCCACGCCAATCTCTGCTTTCATCTTCACATGGCTTTCTTCTCTGTGTGTCTCAGATCTCCCTCTGCCTCATTCTAATAAGGACACCTGCCAGTGGATTCATGGTCCACCCGGATAATCTAGCTCAGATGGCAAAGAGTCTGCCTGTGTTACGCCCAAGTGGCGAAATCTCCCAATGACCACCAGGGAGCCGGTATCCGATGCAAAAGCAAGAGAGTTTTCATTACCAAGCTCGAGGTGGGGCTCCCACCGGCACCGACGCAGCGGCTATAGGGAGGGAGCCCCGAGTTTTGGGCTACACTGCTTATATAGGGAATATCCAGGTAAAAGGGTAAAAAAAAGGGGGTGTTCAGGCTGAAGGGCAACTGACTGGTTACTTTAGAGGGTGTTCAGGCTGAAGGATAACTGATTGGTTACCTTCTTCTATAGGGTTGTGTGTGGATTCCTGATTGGTTTTTACTTCCAAGGTAAATCACAAGTTCCTGAACGTAAAGTCAGGAGGTTTAACCTAAGGGCCCATTGGCTCGTGAGCAGGGGGGCAAGTTAGGTAATATCCAAAGTCTGAGTCTGTTTGCCCAGAACCTTTACAAAATGCAGTTCTTTTACAAGATGGAGTAGCTTAGGGTCTTCACCTACAGTGCAGGAGACCTGAGTTCCATCCCTGGGTTTGGAGGATCCTCTGGAGAAAGTAGTGGCTACCCACTCCAGTTTTCCCATGGACAGAAGAGCCTGGTGGTCTGTAGTCCATGAGGTTGCAAAGAGTTGGACATGACTGAGCGACTAACACTTTCACTAACACTTGGATAATCCAAGATGATCTCATCCCCAAATCCTTAATTACATCTGCAAAGACTTTTTCTAAATTAGGTGACACTTACAGGTTCCAAGGATGTGTTTTGGAGGGCCACCCTTTAGCCCATGACACTCATCTTCCCAAGGTGAGAACATTAAGACATTCAGAGTTCACCCCTGAAAATGCTTGTTGTGTGCTGTGGAGCTCCTGGAATGTCCTAGGGCTGAACCGATGAGCTCAAATGGAACAGCCCATCATCCATTCACCCTTGGAGATAGCATTCGTTGCCAGCCTGTGGTAATCTGACATAGCTGGGATATCCAACAGGGTTTCATGAAATTCCTGGGCTAAAGGATCCTCTGGATATGGAAGTTTTCATGGCCAACATAGATGCTTTTCTACTGTCAAAGATGGACTTCTTGGTCCATTTATCCTTGGGGTCCTTGGGACTTGTATGGTTCAGCATTTTGCAGAGTGCGTGCCAAGGCACTCCAGCTGTGTGAGATGGCCTCTGAGAAAAGAGTTCAGTGATCGAGGATGTGTGAACAACACTGGTGACCGTATCCTCTCTCTGTGGATCCTCAGCAGATTTAAATAGATTAAAGGCACTCAGAAATCCTATGGTGGAGAAACCCAGTATTTACCCCTCAGAAATCATACTTGGCTTTGGAAGGGAGACCTATTGAAGAGGAAATGTACCGGCAGGTGTTTGCACTGTGTCTTCTGTGTTGGCAGAATGAGGGAATGTCAGATTCCGTCTCCTTCCTGGCTTTATTTGCAATCTCAGAACTTGTGCCAGCTGCTGACTGTAATGGACTCTGGTCTCTGTTAGCCACCAGCTCGCCTGCTGACACTTTGCTTTATCCCAGGGTTCAGCCGTGTTTGCCCAGGACTTACTGACTTGTTTGAAGTTACAGCAGAGAGTACAGAATCCTTTGTCGTGCACGTCCTCTGTGGTCCTCCTCACATTCTGCTCTTTTACAATCACTGAGGGGCATGTGGGTGAGCTTTTGTGGCCAGAGTACCAAACAGAGCATCTCCTTTAGCTGCTTCATTGAGTCGTAAGGTCAGATGTGGCAACTCAGTGTAAATTTGTGGGACTTACACTCAACTTCTCTTTTTCTACCGTTGGTCTCTTCAGAAGGAACTTTCAAGGCCCGGTTACATCACATGGACAGTCAGGATGCTGTCCCTTGGGAAGACCTGGAGGAGTCAACAGTGATTATCCTTTCTTTTTCTCTCTCTCCTTCCTTCCTTCCCCTTTCTTTCTTTCTCTCTCTTTTCCTTTCTTCAGTCTTTCTTTGCAAGGATTAGGAGGTTGACACAAACAGAACAAGGTTGTCTTTCACTGGGAAAATTACAGGAGAAGTTTTTAATAAAGAGCTTAGGAGATTTTGTAAAAATACCCTTGTCATTGTGAATATCAATAAGAATGTTTTCAATGATAGCATGCACTTTCAAATTAAAGAATAATTTAAAAATTTGATTGTCCTACTCGTGAAAAAGATGTAAGTGAAGGACTATAGCTTTTGTGTTTTACTCCACAGATTTTGTTTTTACTTAAAAAATATGTTTTGGGGGCTTCCCTGGTGGATAAGTGGTAAAGAATTTGCCTGCCAAAATGCAGGAGACACAGGTTTGATCCCTGGTCCAGTAAGATCCCGCATGCTGCAGAGCAACTAAGCCCGTGTGCCCCAACTCTCGAGCCTGTGGTCTAGAGCCTCTGCTCTGCAGCAAAAGAAGCCACCGCAAAGAGAAACCCGTACATCAAGCTAAAGAGTATCCCTCAATAGCCATAAGGAGAGACAAGCCTGCACAGCAAGGAAGACCCAGCGCAGCCTAAATAATAATAATAAAAATAGGTTTTTGATTGTGCCACAGGCATGTGGGATCTTAGTTCCATGACTGGTGATCGAACCCAAGCCCCCTGAATTGGAAGCACAGAGTCCTAACCACTGGACCAGCAAGGAAGTCCCTACTCCACTGATTATTAATGAGTGGTGAGACTCAGTAACCATTACTTCAACCAACTGATCGACTCAGTAACAGTAATCATGGTCCAATCTGACATTCTGAATTCCTGATGTGCTACCATATGAAAAACACATTATCTTTGAAATCTTCTTCTTGACAGTGAAAGTCGCTCAGTCGTGTCTGACTCTTTGTGACCCCATGGACAATACAGTCCCTGGAATTCTCCAGACCAGAATACTGGGGTGGGTAGCCCTTCCCTTCTCCAGGGGATCTTCCCAACCCAGGGATCGAACCCAGGTCTCCCACATTGCAAGCAGATTCTTTACGAGCTGAGCCATAAGGGAAACCCAAGAATACTGGAGTGGGTAGCCTATCCCTTCTCCAGCGGATCTTCCTGACCCAGGAATTGAACCGGGGTCTTGAGTTGCATCAAGTCTTTAGGCTAACTTCCAGTTTATAGGAAATACAGAGGCTAAAGGAACAGTTAAATGAAACCAGGACAAATCAATCAGACAAATCTAGAATGAAGAATATTGTATAAAACAACTGTCCTGTGATTTTCCAACAGGCATTGTCATTGGAAAACGAAAAGTACAAGGACCATTTTAGATTAAGGGAGACTACATAGGCTTAAACTAGCAGCAATGTATGAAGGTCAGTTGGATACTTGTTTGAAAAAATCATAACAAAACTATAAAAGACATTCTTGGGAAAATTATAGAGACTTTAGGTTCTAGATATGATGGCTTTAAAGGACATTAACTATAGGAGATACACGCTAAAGTGCTTAGGGAGAAAGTTGTTCACACACATTTTTTCAAATGACACAGAAAAACGCTATGATTAAAATACATGGCTTCAACTTCCCTGGTGGTCCAGGGGTTAAGAATCCACCTGCCAATGCAGGGGACATGGGTTCAACCCCTGGTCTGGGATGATTCCACGTGCCATGGGGCGACTAAGCCCGAACAAGCACTGAGCCTGTGTAACCTAGAGCCTGAGCTCTGCAAAAAGAGAAACCACCGCATAAGAAGCCCCGTGCTGCAACTAGAGAGCAGGCCTGGCTCGCCGTAGCGAGGGAAAGCCCACAGACAGCCACGAAGGCCCAGTGCGGCAAAAACAGACAAGCAAACGAACAAGAAACTGTTTTAAAAATCCTTATGACTAAATGTTAAGAATAGTTGAATTTAGGCTGAGAGCATGTAGGTGTTCATTGCACTATCCCTTCACATTTTCTGTATGTTTGGTTGGTGGTTTAGTCACTAAGTCGTGTCTGACTCTTGCGACCCCATGGACTGTAAGTGTAGCCTGCCAGGCTCCTCTGACCATTGGATTCCCCAGACAAGAGTACTGGAGTGGGTTGCCATTTCCTTCTCCAAGGTCTGTACGTTTGAAATGTTCATAATAAAATGTGCAGGAAAAAACTGGTCTTGAGGGCCTTCATCTCAGTAACACTTTGGCTTAAATTGCAAGTAATTTTTATGTGAATGTTGTATCTGAATGTGTTAGGAATAAGAAACACTTGGTACTTTGTTTTGATGATTTGATTTGATTCAATGTACCTCCTTATTGAGACTGTCTGAAGCACTGAAATTGAATTCATTATTACTGAGAACAGATATGAAAGTACAGACACACAAATCTAATGCATCATTGTTGCTCAGCTGATATTTCAGCTGCCATATAATTGAATCTCTTGCTAAAAAAGGCATTCATACACATGTTGCTATTTCAGCAACAAAAAGTACCTCCTGGAATATTATGCTTTGTTTATTCAGCCAATATTTATTGAGTTACTGCTACATGTCCACACCTGTGTTGGCCTAAGGGAAACATCAATAAATGAAAGGTGGGTGGTTGCGGGTGGGGGTGGGTGGGTGAAGGCATTGCTGTTGAAGATCCAAGGCCACAGACTTCCAAATGCACAAGGGCAGATGTAGCCTCATTTATGCTAAGTTCAGAATTCTCTAAAGATTTTGCTTGTGCATACCTTAAAAAATTGTTAACTTCATTGCTTGATAAATAATGTGTCTCATTGTATTTTTAAATGATAGCAAAGATATAATTCTGGAGTAAAATTGCTATTTTTAAGTTGTTCCATCACTTTAAGAAAAGATCCAAGTAAGTATGATTTCTTTATAATCTTTTAAAAATTATTAATTGGAGGATATTTACTGTACAGTGTTGTACTGGTTTCTGCCACATATCAAGATGAACCAGCCATAGCTGTACATATGTCCCCTCCCACTTGAACCTCCGCCCACCCCCCAGGTTCTTTATAATATTTGTCTGGTAATCCCCATATCTGAAGTCCTTGTTGGATGGGTTCTGTTATCTGTTGTCAGTTCTTCTTCACACATATATTTGGTCATGTTTAATGTGCAGCTCAACTTCTTTGTGAGTCCATTTGTGAAAGTTCTTTGAAGGCTAGTCTTACGGACTGAGCTGGCTCCCTCAAATTAATTTGTTGAAGCCCTAGCCCTCAGTGTGATTGTCTTTGGAGATGGAGACTTTAAGGAGGTAATTCAGGTTAAAGGAGGTCGTAAGAGGAGGACCCTCATCCAATAGAACTGGTGTCCTTACAGGAAGAGAGACACCAGACACGCGTGAGCACAGAGAAAAGGTCATGTGAAGACACACAAAGAAGGTCTCCATCTGCAAGTCCAGGGGCGAGGCCTCAGGAGAAGCTGACCTTTATGGCACCTTGGTCTTGGACTTCTAGCCTCCATAACTGTGAGAAATACATTTCTGTTGTTGAATCCCCCAGCGTGTAGTATTCTTTTAGGGCAGCCCTAGCAGACTAAGGCAGCGAGAAATCAAGTGCTTTCCTCTGGAGAGAATTTGTGTTTGCTTCTGCCAGATCCTTAGGGGTCCCAGCAGTACAAGATCATTTTCAATGACGTTTACTGCTTGAGATTATTTGGTCACTGGGGTGTTATGAGTTTGAGATGCAGTCCATGCCAGGGCTGGTTCATGGGTAAAATTTTCATAAGGCTAAGCAAAGCCAGCTTTTCTTAGAACTTTCGGAGAGGGGCTTGCCTTTTGGTTCACTAATACTCTTGAGATAGCAGCTCTGTGGGCCTTGGGGGAGGATCCCGGTAGAAGGCCTTTTAATAGTTGTTTCCCCTTGGGCAGGCTCTGGGCTTTGATGTTATTCTTGCCCCTGGAATCTGTCAATACACAAGTTCAAAGTTTGCCTGTATCAGCAGAGCAAAAGTCACGGCTGTGTTGCATTTACATCAGGTCCTTAGATTCTGGCCTGTTAGTTGTTTTACTATTTTTTGTCAATGCATCAGTGGTTTTACAAATATATTTTTAATATTTTATCAAGTATTTTCAACTATTGGTCTAAATAAATATTCTTAGGAAGGGGAAGTGAACATCATCATTTTTCTCAATACTTTAAATGAGAAGTGCTGGGTTTTTTTCCCCCTCCAAACATATTTATTTTTAATGGAAGGAAAATTGCTTCACAGTACTGTGTGGTCCTCTGCCATACATCCACGTGGGTCAGCCACAGGTATAGGTGTCTCCCCTCCCTCTTTAAACTCCCTCTCAGCTCCCACCCCTTCCCATCCCTCTAGGTTGTTACAGAGCCCCGATTTGAGTTCCGAGTCACACGGCTAATTCCTGTTGGTTGTCTGTTTTACATATGGTGTATACGCTTCCATATTACTCTCTCCATTTATCCCATCCTCTTCTTCCCTCTCCCGCGTGTGCTCACAAGTCTGTTCTCTGTCTGCGTCTCCATTTTGCTTTGCAAATAGGTTTATCAGTACCATCTTTCTAGATTCCATATATATGCGTTAATACACACTGTTTTTCTCTTTGACTCACTTGACTCTGTGTAATAGGCTCTAGGCTCATCCACCTCATTAGAACTGACTCAAATGCATTCCTTTTACAGCTGAGTAATATTCCATTGTATATACGTACCACAGTTTTTTTATCCATTTGTCTGATGACGGACATCTAGGTTGCTTCCATGTCCCAGCTATTGTAAACAGTGCTGCTATGAACGCTGGGGTACATGGGCCTTTTTCAATTTTGATTTCCTCAGGGTATATGCCAAGAAGTAGGACTGCTGGGTCATATGGTAGTTCTACTCCCAGTTTTTTGAGCAGTCTTCATACTGTCTTCCAGAGTGGCTATATCAAATTATATTCCCACCAACAGTGCAAAAGTTTTCCCTTTTCTCCACAGCCTGTCTAGCGTTTATTGTCTATGAATTTTTTGATTAAGGCCATTCTGACTGGTGTAAGGTGGTATCTCGCTGTAGTTTTGATTTGCATTTCTCTCATAATGAGCGATGTCGAGCATCGTTGTGTTTATTAGCCATTTGTATGTCTTCTTTGGAGAATTGTCTCTTTAGGTCTTTTGCCCACTTTTGGATTGGGTTGTTTGCTTTTGTGATATTCAGTTTTAAGAGCTGCTTGTACAGTTCAGAAATTAATTCGTTTGTTCGTTGCTTCATTTGCTATTATTTTCTTCCATTCTGAAGATTGTCTTTTCACCTTGTTTATAGTTTCCTTTGCTATGTAGAAGTTTATAAGTTTAATTAGGCCCCCCTTGTTTATTTTTATTTCCATTACTCTGACTGCTGGGTCATAGAAGATCTTTCTGTAATTTATGTCATAGTGTTCTGTCTATGTTTTCCTCTAAGAGTTTTGTAATTTCTGGCCTTACATTTAGGTCTTTAATTCATTTTGAGTTTATCTTTGTGTTTGGCATTAGGAAGTGTTTTAATTTCATTCTTTTGCATGTAATTGTCCAGTTTTCCCAGCACCACTTATTGAAGAAATTATCTTTGCCCCACTGTATATTCTTGCCTCCCTTGTCAAAGATAAGGTGCCCACAGGTGTGCACGTTTACGAGAAACTCTTTTAACCTGAGGTTTTCGCATAGACTTGAAGGCATCCATGAACTCTCAGAAAACTTTATGCAACATTTTGAGTTTATGCAATTTTTCTGGGAAAAAAGCCTGCAGATTTTGTCAGATTGTCAGAGGTGCTTATGACTGAGATTCCCCAAATTTGAGAACCACTGCTTTACAGTTCTGTCAGAACTTGGCAACTTTCATTTAAAACATGATATCAGAATAATTTCAGACTCACAGAAGAGTTTCAAGTACAGTCCAAAAAAGCTCCCATATTCCTTCACCCAGATTCACCAGGTTTTAACATTTCTCTCTCTCTCTCACACTTGCACACACAAACACACATTTAGTCTTTTTCTGAACCATGTGACAAGCTTCAGACCTGATTCTACATCACCCCTAAATATCTTCATGTGTATTTCTCTAAACGAGGACACCTCAAGAGGTCGAGAAATCAACACTGATACAACGCTATTATTCAAAGAACCTATTCAAATTTCAGTTTTGCTACTTGTCTTGAAAATGTCTTTTCCGGTCTTCAGGCCCAGGATTTTCACACATTGTGATTGGTTGCCATGTTTCTTCTGCCTCCTCCAGTCTGGAACTGCTCCTCAGTCATTCTGTCTACCATGTCCTTGAGAGTTTAAGAGAATACAGGCCTGCAGACTGGCACTCAACCCAATCCCACTGGATGTGTCCTTATTCCCAGACTCAGGCATGCATTGCTGATAAACTTTGGTTTTCTCATTATGTCAGTCTTTCCCATAGCTGATGACGGTAACCTTGATCATCTAGTTATGTTGGTATAGTCACTGAAAAGCTATTATTTTTCTTTTCAATGATTGGGAAACGTTGCAGTAATATGCTAAAATGCTCTTCCTCATTGAAACTTTACCTGTTCTTCACCTTTATTGACAACTCCAGTCTGAACCACCGTCAGGTTGGTAAGTGGTTTTTCCGTTTGTATCATTCCTTTTTACACTTATTGGGTGGGGTTGTACTGCAGAGGAAGAAGTTTCTTCTCTCCCTACTGGTTTATATCACAATGAGCTCATGGATTCTTGTTTTATTCGATAGGCTATAATCTGTTACTGTAGTATGTATTTTCATGTTCAAATTGTCCCCAGTATGGCAAGTGGGAGCCTCTCTGGGCCAGTTTCTATATCCTTTTAGCATAACCCTGTTAATTTTTGAGCATTTCCTTAGTTTCTTTACAATGTTCTAGGCTTATCTTTAGTTTTCCTGCTCTAGCCCTAAAATTTGACATTTCTTCAGCGTCTTGGTTCCTCTTTTTTCCCCATATAAATCTTTTTCGGGAAAATTTTGAACTTTATTTTTTTTAGAGCAGTTTAAGGACCCAGGATGCTCACGATGGTACCGATGGCTGAAACCTGCCTCTTTGTCTCTTTCAGGAAAGTGCGCAAGCATCTAAGAGTGACTTGTTGTGTGGCTGACTTTGTCTACAGCAATTTATTCTCTGAGTAAAGCATTTCCAGTGGAGAAGGAAATGGCAACCCACTCCAGTACTCTTGCCTAGAGGAATCCTGTGGACGGAGGAGCCTGGTGGGCTGCTGTCCATGGGGTCGCACAGAGTTGGACACGACTGAAGCAGCAGCAAGGTTCACAGACAAAGTGAGAGGAAGGTACAAAGATTTCCACGTACCATGCTTGTTGTTGTCGTTCTGTCACTAAGTTATGTTCGACTCTTTGTGACCCCATGAACTTTAGCACACCATGCTTCCCTGTATAGTGCCCCCTGCCATCAACATTCTCGCATGGTATATTTGCTACATTTGCTAGAACTGACACATCATAATCACCTCAAGTCCATGACTTGCATTACACTTCACTCTATGGGTTTGAGCAAATGTATAATGACATACGTCTATCATTATGGTATTGTACAGTCTTGGTTCCTTTTAGTGGAGCATGGTATTAGAGACCAAAGTCTGTATTTTCAGTGTGCTCATAGCTACTGGGACATCACTGCATGGAAATCCTCTCAGGGGACAGAACTAAGAAATATATATAACATATATATAACATTACATAATATATATTTACCAGTATATGTACTTAATATCTGATATGTATTACATGTGATGTTTGTAGACATACATATGCATTTGAGCTTTGAACAACATGGCTTTGAACTGCATGGGTTTACTTAGACTTTTTCAATAAATATGTACTATAGTATTATACGATCCGAGGTTGGTTGACTCCAGGGATGTGGGACCACAGATATGCGGGCTGACTATAAAGTTATAGTTAGCTTTTGGACTGAGTGGAGGGGGTGTGTCAGTGCCTCTAACCCCGTACATTGTTCAGAGGTCAACTGTATATATTTTTATATCTGTTTATATGTTTAAAAATGAGTTCCTAAGGAAATGGCAATCCACTCCAGCACTCCTGCCTGGAAAATCCCATGGACGGAGAAGCCTGATAGGCTACAGTCCATGGGGTCCCAAAGAGTCGGACACGACTGAGCGACTTCACTTTCACTTTCACTTTCAATGATATCTATCGTTCCAATCCAAGACTCAGGGTTCTTCCTAGCCTTCCCCTTTTCCACATTAGTATTTTCTCCAACAATGGAAAATCTGATCATCATCATTATTCAATGTAATAAATTTCCAACCCCACCAGTCTTCCTCTCTGCCAGCTGCATGCCTCTCCCTTCAGCACCCATGATCTTGCCCACATTACTGTTGCGTCTCATCACAGGAAAGGAAGAGAAATGGAATAGAAAAATGGAAGGGAAGATAAAATAAGAGGAAAAAGAGAACAGGAAGGAAGGAAAGTTTAATGTTAAGATAATGCCTTCAATAATTTGTAGATGTTAATAATGTTAAGCTTATAGCAAGGCATTTTGCTTAATTACTGTATCAGCAGCAATTCTGCTTAGCTGTTGCAAAGTCTTGGGTTCTCTATAAACACAGGCTCACAGTAAAAAGTTGAAGGTGTAATGGTAGTGTTAAGAGTATGGCTGTTAATGGGAAACAGGTGAGGTTTAAAAATCAGAGGTTTGGAGTCAGAGAGACCTGTGCTTTAATTTTGGTTCCTCTTCTGCTGCTGCTGCTAAGTCACTTCAGTCGTATCCAACTCTGTGTCACCCCATAGATGGCAGCCCACCAGGCTCCTCTGTCCCTGGGATTCTCCAGGCAAGAACACTGGAGTGGGTTGCCATTTCCTTCTGCAATGCATGAAAGTGAAAAGTGAAAGTGAAGTCGCTCAGTTGTGTCTGACTCCTAGCGACCCCATGGACTGCAGCCTACAAGGTTCCTCCATCCATGGGATTTGCCAGGCAAGAGTACTGGAGTGGGTTGCCATTACCTTCTCCTGGTTCCTCTTCTACATATGGCCAAAAGCAAGTTACTTACCAACTGTGAGTCTCAGTTTACTCATCTATAAAATGGATATAATATTTTCTTCACAAATTGCTACTAATGTTCATTCATAACAGGGGTTAGGGTTAATTATTGTTATTGTTAGTGTGTTAGAGTTAGTGCTCAAAAATTTTTAGTTGTCTTCCCATACAAGCTCTGTTGCTCATTTTATTGCTATATGGAAACCCAGAATTACTACAGTTTTCTCATGGCAGAGTAACACACACACACACACACATTCAGGCTAGAATCACATATATGCTATACCTTTAAGTGTCTCTTTTGACTAAAATAACTCTTCTCAGGGTGAAATTCTGTATGAATTCTAATTGGTTTCCTTGGATAAAAGTGTGGCAAATGAAAATATTTCTTTACAATCTTGGTGTACTTGTTTGAAAACAATGAGAATTCTAACGATGATGCCTACCTATAGTTTTGGGCTCCCTTTTCTCCTGGGAAATGCTTTTTCTGCACTTCAGTAACGGAGTTCCATGGCAGCGTACATATTCCTACAGACCCTTAACATTGGGTTCAGGGATATGCACCTCGCTGGACCAATTAACTGTCCTTCCCTGAGCATTACTGGCTTGGGGCTAGAGAGCGTCACCCTCAGCCTGTCTGATGGAGAAGCTGAAGCTATGACCTTGAGAGCTATCAGTCCCCAGCCATGTGGAGGAAGCTGGTCTGACAGCAAGAAGCTGATGTACAGAACGAAGCAGAGCTGAGGGGTGCGGGCAGAGAGAGGACTCTAGTTCCAGCAGTTCCGGAGGCCCACTGGACCACTTCACTTGTCACAGTTTGTTCATGTCAGCAGTACACTCCTCCCTTTTGGCTACAGGCTTAGTTGGGTTCCTGTCGATGGTTAACTGCATCTGATGCCTGAATGACTTTATTTCCAAGGCCCTGTTGTAAGGACCACTGCCTGACACATAGTAAGGACTCAGCAGATGTTGGTTGATTACTCTTATCTTTAAACTCCAAAGACTGAATGAAAAAACACTGGGGCACTGCTTGATTCTTGAAGTAAGTTTCCTTAGAGCACCACAGAAAGACATAAGAACAAAGGCAAGGAGCCCTCCACCCACACCACATACATTCCAATTCTAACCCTGTTCTACTGCCTGGAGGTTCACATACCTGCTCTGACAGACCGCTAGCACGTCCCTCAGTAAATCTTTAAGTCTACCTCTCAGAATCCTCCCCTCTTTTGCTTTATGACCCCTGAGACTGGGTCTGAACTGGTGGTGGTGAGCTGCGCCCCTGGTCTGAGCTGAGTGAGATGTGCCCTGCCACAGGCCATGGAGGGGATGTGTCTGCTCCACATGTTGGGTGGGAGGAGTGGGGACTGAGGTATGAGCCTCCTTCAGATACAATTTCTTGGGAGACAATACAGTCCAAATAAATTTAAGGAAAAGTTTAAATACGTTCAGCTCTCAAGGTCAGCCCTTGAAATTAGTGGGCCTCCATTATTGCATCAAGAATTTGAATTCTTTCCCACCTTGGGCAACAGGAGTGACTGGAAAAATCAATGGCATTGGTCTTCAAAGGCTTCTGTTTTTCTGGAAGGCCTTCATTATCTTTAATCTAAGTCTCCTGATTGATGAGGCTTGCAGGAAGCGGGGATCTTCCCAATTCCTTCTCTCTCACAGAAAGTCTTGCTAGCATTCTTAATTTATCTTTGCAATTCATTTACATAGTCTTTAAAATATATTTTCTTGGGATTACCAATATCTCTAGTTCTACTCAGGCAATTCAAAGATGGTGACATAACTTGTATCTTTTTTTTTTTTTTAATTATTTATTTACTTTTGGTTGCGCTGGGTCTTCATTACTGTGCGTAGGCTTTCTCTCGTTGAGATGAACGGACTTGTTGTTGCAGTGGCTTCTCTTGTTGCAGAGTACAGGGTCCAGGGTGCGAGGGCTCAGTAGCATGGGTTTAGTTGCCCCACAGCATGTGGGATCTTCCCGGACCAGGGATGGAACCTGCGTCCCCTGCATTGGCAGGCAGATTCTTATCCACTGTACCACCAGGGAAGTCCCTGTATTTTCTAAATAGGTTTTTTTTTTTTTTCTTTTAAATTGGAGTATGGTTTATTTACAATGTTGTGTGACAGTTCTTCCTTTAGAGTAAAAAGCAGGAATTACAGTGAGGAAAGCTGTGTGCTGATCCAGGCAGGGCTGTCTTTCATCAGGCAGAAGCAATTCACCTCTGGCCAGGTAAACATCCACAGCTCAATGTATCAAGCCCTGTGCACAACTTGTCGACTAAAACGATGTAATCACAACCTGAAAATAGTTACCTGGTGGGAATACTTAGGACTCGGAGCCAGGGAGAAGGCATCTCAGTAGCTCTGAGAAAACTGCTCCAAGGAGGCAGGTGGGAAAGTCAGGCTATATACAAGTTTGCAACCAAGGGAACACGCTGTCTGATCAAAGATTAGGTTATCAGGTTAAGGAATTTAGCATTCCAGGTATGGGAAGATGTAACCCTTTGGGCTCACTGAATTCATTCCTTTCACATGCACCTCAGCTATGGGGGGCGGGGTGTCAACTCCGTTTCCTTGTTCACCTTGCATTTTCCCCAGCTCCTGAGCAATCAAGGGCGGGGTTGGGGTAGCAACATCCAGTGGGTTGCAGTTTGGGATTCATATTTAGAGGCCATAAATCGCTGATGGCTGTGACACTTAATAACAAAGTGAGTGAAGTCGCTCAGTCGTGTCCGACTCTTTGAGACCCCATAGACTGTAGCCCACCAGACTCCTCTGTCCATGTAATTTTCCAGGCAAGAGTATTGGAGTGGGTTGCCATTTCCTTCTGCTGGGGATATTCCCGACTCAGGGATCAAACCCATGTCTCCCGAATTGCAGGCAGACGCTTTACCATCTGACCCACCATGGAAGCCCCCTTAATAACAAATTCTCACTTCACAGTTTGAACCAATTTCCCTTAGAGGCGGATGTTACAGCCTCCAGCCTAAGTAGTTTATTGAAGCGGTCCTTCCAGTCAAATGAAGAAGTCTCCTGGGGGAGGGATCTCGTTAAAGTTAGGACTTGCCTTTCTCATACTAATGATTTTAGCACTTCTTCAAAACGTGCACCAGAACTGCCCACAGGTGCGGAACAAAAGTGCCTATTCCTGGACCGACTCCAGACACGCGACACCAGAGTCTCGGGCAGGAAGAGGGGAGTGGAGCCGGGCGCAGGACTAGTCTTTTCACAGGCGCCCAGGTAGCTCTTCAGCCCCGGGGCCCGCCTGTGTGGTGCACCGCGGTGCGGCGGCGGGTGCAGGGCTCGCTCCCGCTGCCCTCTTCCCTTGGCTCCGTGCTTTCTCTGTCGCCGCCCCCCCGTCCCCACCTCGGTGTCATTAGAGTTCAGCTCCTTCTAAGGTTTCAGCCTCTCCGGCCGCGCAGCCCTCTGGACAAAGCCCAGGTGGCCCGCGGCCCACGACTGTGGCTACCCGGCGGCCTGCGGAGGGAGTTGGGGCTGGGAAAAGAATGTCCCGCAACGCCGCCGCGGCCGCCGCCCACTGAGCATGCGCACAGCGGCGCTGCCGGAAGTGACAACACACGTCGCGGAGGCGCCCCGCCCCTTCCGCCCGCACGCCCCGCCTAGGCCTCGCCCCTCCGCTCTCCCCGCCCCTCCCCCTCCCCTCTCTCGCCCGCTTTCTGTCAGCCTCTCTCCCTCTCCCTCTCCCCCCTCTCTCTCTTCCTCTCTCGCACCTGAGCACACGCACCTGCCCGGGCCCGGCTCCGCTCCCTCCTCCTTCCTCCCCTTCCCTCCCCCTTCCCCGCCCCGGCCGGAAGGCTCCGGTCGCGGCCGCTGGAGCCTAGCGGCTGCGTCACCGCCGCCCCCCCAGACAAGATGGACACCGCGGAGGAAGGTAAGTCGGCGGCGCCCGCGCCCTGTGCTTGCGGCCCCCGCGTTCGGGTCGGGCCCGTGCCGGTTCCGTGCGGCGCTCGAGGAGGGCGGCGGGGCCTGGGCGGCGCGTGAGGTGGCGGGGTGGGCGGGGGCGCCTCCGCTCGGGTCAGGGGCTCGCGGTGACAGCGTCGCGAGCGGGCGGGACCGGCACCCGGGCCGTTTGCCCCACGGAGCAGCGGGGCGCGAGGGGCGGCGGGGAGCCTGCGGGGGACCCGTCGGCGCCTCCAGCCGTTCCCCGCGCGCCCGCGCCGGTCGTGGGCCGGGGGCGTCGGGCTGCGGTGGCCGGCGTGGCTCCCCGACCCCCCCACTCCGTCCCGCCAGCCCCGGGGGGCGACGGCGCCGTCGTCGCGGCTGGAAGTCTGAGGGGGCGTTTTCTACGTCCTTCTCCCCCCAACCCTGCCACACTCGGTTTTGTCCGTCTTTTAACGTTGCTTCGCCCGCCCGTTCCAGCGGCCCGACCCCTTCGCGACGAAACTTCTTTGTTGACTCTGAAACTTCGCGAAAAACACCTCGCCAGGTGACGGCCGAATGACCCCTATTTGAAGCCCTCGCCCTCTTGCTTGCGTGCCCCCCACCGGTAATTTGTTTACAGACGAGGAAGGAGCAGGCCCAGCGAGGTTATTCGAAGCAGGAAGGCTCTGAAGAGACTCCTTTTGTTTGGGTGCGGTTTATTTTGTGCTCAGCCCCTGACACCGATAAGCAGAGTTTGTATGTGTGTGTGTGTGTGTGTGTGTGTATGTATGTGTGTGTGTGTGTGTGTGTGTGTGTGTGTGTGCGTGTGTGCGTGTGTGCGCGCGCGCCTGGTGGGTGCGTGTGCTTTGACACCAGCAGACTCGTAAGCAGTATACAGAAGTGAAGACACAACTGAACATCTGTGGCTATTGACATGCGTTTGCTTTATTCAGTGGAGGTAGTTAGGTTGTTTCTAAGCAATTTTATCTTCCTAGAGTCTATCGAATATTGAGTAAGTGTATAGATGAATTTACTAATTTGTTTCTTGTTTCGATTATCAGTGGAGATACGTTTATGCTTGAGGTCTTATGTGGGGATGTGATAAGCGTCTTTCAGCCTTTCAGATTGTGACTCTTGGTGATTTTAGATGAAGATCGTTGAGGACTGTTGTGGTATGCAATAATTAGTGGTAGAAAATATGATATTGTCCATATATTTAATGAGTGGAGGGGATCAGTGTATCATTTTTTTAAAGAAGTCTTTCCTTGGATAATAAAAGAACCTCAGCCGTAATGATATTTGCATGTTATACTTGACAGTTTACAAAGCATAGTTACATGCCTTCACATTTGATCTTACTAAGAGCCCTGTGGAGTAGGTAGGTATTATTATCTTTTATAGATGTGGAAGTTGTTGGTAGTTATTTTAGTTAAAGTTTGTCCAGGTTTCACACCCGAATAAGAAAAATTTGGTATTCTGATTACAAATAATTTTCCTTTCATTGTGTTTCGGCTGTTTCTATTATGTACTGTGAGTGAAAGGTCATTGCCACAGGAGACTCCTTTGGAAACAGTCAAGTGAAACTGCTGAGATTAAGAATGACTTTTTTTGGACAGGTGGTCCTAGTGTGTAAATTTCGGTCTACATCCATACATCCTTTTGGGTTCAAATTTTAATGACTGAACCTAGTAATACATGTGTTTATTGATTTATCACTTGATATATACCGGCATGTTTTATTAAGTTCTCATTCTTTGGGCTTATGCACTTAGTACCTGTATACACTTACCATATGATAGTGGTGATTCAGGAATTGCAGAATCTCAGTCTGTGTGGAATCGTGGAAGACATATTTTCAGTGTGCTTCTTAGTGCACTGTTTTTTTTTTTCTTTTCTGTGTAAAATTATAATCAGGATGAGGTATAAATGATGTTTATGTACTAACTCGAACACTATTCTCTATTGAAATAACTAACATTTACTGAAGGGTTGATGTATGGCATGTCCTTCACTAAACATTTTACACACAACTCACATTTTACACACAAACACTTACTGGTAGGTAGCACTCTCTTTTCACAGATGAGGAGACTGAGGATTAGTATGATTAAGTAACTTCGCCAGCGTCATAACAGGTGACCGATGTCAGAGGCAAGATTCAAACTCAGTCCTGTTGGACTTCGTGATTACGTTAGATATTTCAGACTTCATGTTTAAATTAGATATTTATAAGTGGCTACGCTGTGTCTCCTTGCTGGCTCAGGTGGTAAAAAATCTGCCTGCAGTGCAGGAGACCTGGGTGTGATCCCTGAGTGGGCAAGATCCCCTGGAGAAGGAAATTGCTAACCACTCCAGTATTCTTGCCTGGAGAATTCCATGGACAGAGGAGCCCGGCGGACTGTAGTCCATGGAGTCACAAAGAGTTGGACACAACTGAGCAACTTTCACTTCACCTTGTATCCAGTGTTGAGAAAACTGAATTTTTGTCACTCCGTTTATAAGATGAATTATTTACATGATTGGCAAAGTGTCACTTTGCATTTGTTTTATGACACAGTTATGAAAGTGACTTTTAATACTTCTCATGCCTAATTTTGCAAAATTCCAAATTAGAAGTCTTCTGAAATTTTCAAATTAATGTAAACTTAACTTGAAAAAAGGCTGGAAAGAGTGGGAGCATTACAGATTTCATGAAAAAATGATATAGTGATGATACCAAAAAGCTTGGAAGCAACTTCTGTTTGCTAAATGAGTCACTACAGGTTATTTCTTAAATTAAAAAAATGCAGTTGGATTTTTATCTGATTATAAAAGAAACTTTCATTTTGTAGGAGACTTGGAAAATATGGCTAAACATAAAGAACATAAAAATTTTTAAAAATCTTTAAATTTTATCATTCATTGTTAATAACACCGAAGACATTGTTTACTCACCTGTTTTTGAAATACCAACCAGCAAATAGTGTTAACTCTTCCATCTCTTTTAAAAATGCTTGCTGCTTTCCCCTAATGGTACCATATATGATGGTATATTCTCAGAATGTTTCATATTTGTAGTTAAAACCTTGAATCATTACAAAATTGATTATTTGCCAGATTTTGACGCTTCATATTTTTGTTTGTTCTGTATTAAAGTGTTCAGTATATTAAATCTTATTTTTGCAAAACCAACAGGTTTATCATCATTCTCATAATACAGGCATGCCTTGATTCTATTGTGTTTCACTTTATTGCGCTCTGTAGATAATGATTTTTTTTTTTTTAATTGAGGGTTTGTGGCAACCCTGCACCAAGTCTGTAGGTGCTGTTTTTCTAAAAACATTTGCTCACATGCATGTCTCTGTGTCACATCTTAGTAATTCTTTCCGTATTTCTTTTTTTTTTATTTCCATATTTCAAACTTTCTCATTATTACTGTATTTGTTATAGTGATCTGTGATTTACTACTATTACAGTTGTTTTGGGACACCATGAACTGTGCCCACAAAGAGAGCAAACTTAACTGATCAATGTGTGTTTTCTGACTGCCCCACTCAACTGCTGTTGCCATTTCTTTTTTTTTCTCCTCAGGGCCTCGCTATTCCCTAAGACACTTGAAATTAGGCCGTTTAATAACCCTGTAATGATCTCTTTTAAGTGTTCAAGTGAAAGAATAGTTGCCTGTCTCTCACTTTAAATCACAAGTTAGAAATGATTAAGCTCAGTGAGGAGAGTATGTTGAAATCCAGGATAGGCCGAAAACTAGGCCTTTTGCTCCAGCTAGCCAAGGTGTGAAGGCAAAGATAAAGTTGTTGAAGAAAAGAGTGCTGCTGCAGTGAACATACAGATGATAAGAAAGAGAAGCAGCTGTATTGCTGATAGAGTCTTAGTGGTCTGGAGAGATCAGACCAGGCCCACACTCCCTGAAGCCAAAGCCTACCCAGAGCAAGGCTCTCTTCAGTTCTCTGAAGGCTGAGAGAATGGAGGAAGCTGCAGAGGAAATGTTTAAAGCTAGCAGAGCTTGGTTCATGAGTTTTAAGGAAAGCAGTTCTGTCTTTAACGGCAAAGTGCAGAGTGAAATAGCCAGATATCTAGAAGATCTAGCTGAGATAATTCTTAAAGGTGGGTCACACCGAAAAGCAGATTTTCAATATCCAGGAAACAGCCTTATATTGGCAGAAAATGCCAACTAGGATTTTAATAGCTGGAGAAGGGAAGTCAGTGCTTGACTTCAAAGCTTCAAAGGACAGGCTGACTTGTGTTAGGGGCTAATGTAGCTGGTCATTTTAAGTTGAAACTGTTGCTCATTTACCATTCTGAAAATCCTAGGTCTCTTAAGAATTACGCTAATTCTACTCTGCCTCTGCTCTGTAAATGGAACAACAAGGCCTAGATGACAGCACAAATGGTTTACTGAATATTTTAAACCCACTGCTGAGACCTACTGCTCAGAAAAAAAAAAGATTCCTTTCAAAATATTGCTGTTCATTGACAATGTACCTGATCACCGAAGAGTTCTGATGGAGATGTGCAGTGAGATGAATGTTGTTTTCATACCTGCTGACAAACAAAATCCATTCTGTAGCCAGTGGATCAAAAAGTACTAATAATTTTGACTTGGAAAGTCAAAGTCTTATTATTTAAGAAGAAATTTCTTAAGCCTATAGCTGCCATTTGTTGTTGTTGTTCAGTCATAAAGGCATGTCTTACTCTTTGCAACTCCATGGACTGCAGCGTGCCAGACTCCCATGTCTTTCACTGTCTCCTGGAGTTTGCCCTCATTCCTGTCCATTGAGTTAGTGATGTTATCGAATCATCTCATCCTCTGTCGATTCAGCAAGCTGACGTGGAGATGATGATTCCTTTGATGGATCTGGACAAAGTAAATGGAAGACATTATGGAAAGGGTTCACCATTGTAGATGCCATTAAGAACCTTTGTGATACTAGAACAACATTGTAAATCAACCATCATTCAATTAAAAGAATAAATAAAAATTTTAAAAGAGAACATTTATGATTCACAGGAAGAGGTGAAAACATCAACGTCAACAGGAATTTAGAAGAGTTTGGTTCCAACCCATGTTGATTTTGAGGGGTTCAAGACGTCAGTGGAGGAAGTAATTGCAGATGTGGTGTAAATAGCAAAAAACCTAGATTTAGAAGTGGAGCCTGAAGATGAGACTGAATATTGTAATTTCATGGTAAAATATTAACAAATGAGTTGCAAAGGGGTGAGCAAAGAAAGTAGTTTCTTGAGACAAAATATACTTGTAGTGAAGATGTTATGAAAGTTGTTGAAATGACAACATACATTTAGAATATTATGTAAACCTAGTTGGTAAAGCAGGGGCAGGGTTTAAGAGAATTGATTCCACTTTTGAAAGACGTTCTGTTAGGTAAATTGCTCTCTCATTAAATCTTTAAATGTCAGAGCTTGAGAAGACCTTGTATCTTTCTCATTTTGTCAGTCAGGAGTCTGATTCTGCAACGCACTGAGGTTTTTCAGTTTCAAAGAAAAAATGCTGTCCTTTGCCAAAGGGTATGCACTTTTAAAAAAAGGACTGCAATATTGGAATTGATGTTGCAAGCAAGTATTGATGTATGAAACTCTCATTAAGATATTAAACATTTTGCTATAGAAGAGTGCTCTTATTTCAGCCCAGTGATACATAGAGGTGACGTTTTTCTTTTTCATTTTTCTAAATTACTGCTCAAACTAGCAAAACATAATATAAAATCTTAGCAGTTTTTTATGGACTGCCGAAGCAATTCTTCTTAATGCTTTGTGAATTGCATTCATTGGGAAGGGATGAAGCTCAAGTGTATCATATTGATCATGTTATGTAGTGTGGCAAAACCTTGACATGACTTAGATTTGGAAGCAGTGAGTTCAAAGGATAGGAAGTTGTCAGAAGCAGACAGCTAGTTATTGTCTTTCTAGAACCACATGGTCTTTTATCTGCTTCCAGTAATGTCTACATTGTTTTTGCCACAAATCAGCTGTCACTGCTTTGGCATGCCTATGGCCAGTCATACATGCAGTTATTTGACGAGTGCTTACTGATCAGCTGTTGTGAACCAGGCACTATTTTATGCACCTGGGGTAGGCGGGTAGCAAAATAGACAAAATCCCTTTTTTCATAGAGCCTGCAATCTTGTCTTTGGCTTCGTAAAGGAGGAAGGGAGAACAGAAAATAAACATGTAATAAATTATATGGCAAGACAAGACAGTTATACGTGCTGTGGAGAACAGTCAGTTCAGAGGGAATGAGATGGGTGAGAGAAGGATAAGAGATGAAGGAGGATTACAAAGGGGCCTGAGTTAATTCTGGTAGTGATGGATCGGTCATTATCTCGAATGTGGTGACAGCTTTACCAGTGTCAAGCATGTCAAGTGGTATCCTCTTAAGTGCATCTGATTGTATGTCAGTTATCCCTCAGTAAAGCTGTCTTAAAAAATCCATTGTCTTTTACTTACACATGGCTTTGTATCATCATGTAGTGATCATTTGGTAGCTATTGGATCAAGTTATGCAAATCTTCCAAATGTTGACATGTTTTCCTGTATAATATAAAAGTCATATTGATTAAGGACACCACTTATCTCAGAAGGGCTTTAGATATTTGGGAAACTGTATGCTTATTGTGGTGGAAACAGGTTTGCTAAAATCCTAATTTTTTGCTTGAAAGTTGTGTCATTGGCAACAAATATTGTTAGTTGGTTTCTCTGGTTCTTAGACTCACTTCATTCTTTTGTGACAGTGCCTGCCACATACCTGCTTGAGTAACTGTTGTCTGTCAGGCTTTTTTTTTCTTCCATAGTAAAAATGGTGTTTCAGTGGGGTAAACGCAGTTCCAACTTGTCACACTAAAGAATAATCCAAGTGCTTTTTCTTGAGACAATCATTGCTGTTGAGCCTGAGCCCAAGAATGAGCCTAGACTCCCTGTATTTTTCAGTTCTTAAAATTTTCACTTGGTTCTTTAAATCCTCTTTTTTCTTTGTACTTTGGATCCAGTGAGGAGACTGAAAACACAGTAACTTAATTAGAGGAAGTTGAAAGAATTATTAAGCTGTGGTAAAAGAATAATTATAAAGATGCCAGGACTGCTGTAAAGGGTACGCTGGACCTGAGGGAAAGTGCAGGTAGGAAGACTTGGGAGGGGTGGAACTCTTCCTCACAGCTGTGGTTCAGGTTGCATTGGAGAAGAGAAGGGTGGAGTCCAGGCCAAAGCCAGGCCACAGGTTCTGGGTGAGCAGGAAACACCCCCTCTCCCTCCCCCTGCCCCAGGGCGCATGCGGGAAACCCAAGGTTGGTGGGTGGGTAGGCATGCATGGAGAGTTAGGGTACCGCTGTGAGTGCAGGGCCTGGAGTGTGTTGAGGTCTTATCAGTGGGGCTGTGAGAAGCTGGCAAACCCACTGAGAGTGCAGCAGGAACAGCTTGCTCCAGGCCTCTTGTGTTGTCCCTCCAGCACCCTCTACTGACAAATCCTTTTCTGAGAACTGTTTAAGAAAGTCAGTCTCTTATTACTGAACAGGTAGTACTGAAGGGTAAGTTTGGAGCTGAGAAGAATCAGACTGATACTCCGCACACTCCTACTGACACTTGGGAATTACTGCCTGTGCTGCTGAACTTGAATTTGCCCACTGCTGGGCAAAGCCAGAAGTAGAAAACGACGGTGCCCCTTCCCTCCGTCTTCTGATCCCACAGAAGAGCATATCACTGACA
Organism: Capricornis sumatraensis; assembly: GCF_032405125.1. NCBI lineage: Eukaryota > Metazoa > Chordata > Mammalia > Artiodactyla > Bovidae > Capricornis > Capricornis sumatraensis. The sequence continues at coordinate 69,171,570 of NC_091086.1, read as the reverse complement.
GACGTAACTCAAGCCTAGTAGTAGTTTTCAGGCTGGAAACTAGTTTTGGGCTTCCAGGAGCAGTAGTGCAGGTGAATGTTAGTTCTGTAATGACCTGTAATCTGAAGGGATAAGAAATGACTAAGCTTTGGGATATATGGATTGGAATTTTAAATCCAATTTAAATTGGAATTTAAAATTTTCAAGGCCTAATTACCAAATCCACATTTAAAAAGTATGTGTGTGTGTATATATATATATATATATATATACACACACACATACATACACACTTCCACAGTCAAAAAGGAAGTGTTTTCCACAAAATTTTAGTTCAATTTTTTTTCTTATAGTTGTAAAAGTAGCAATGAATCAGTAGAAACTGGGGAAAGAGGAGAAGAAAATCACCCATATTCTCATCTAACCAATTATAGTGACTCTCATTTTTTGTGTGTGTGTTTTCTCTTTTAGGCTGTTTTAGGTTTCTTACCTAGTGGGAAGAACAGTGTATATTCATTTTTAAGTTTGTGCTTTGCTTATTTAACATTATACATTTTTTCTATATTGTTATATAGTTGTTAAATTTGCTGTTTTTAAGGGACTATAGACATTCCAAGTCGGACATGACTGAGTGACTGAACAGCAACAAATAGACATTCCAAGTACTGAATGTACCACAGTTTATGTAGCCACACTCCTGATCTTGGCTGTAATGTTTTGAGTATTGTGGCCCTGCCAAGAGACGTGGGATTTCCCCAACCAAGGATCGAACCCACACCCCCTGCATTGGAAGCACGGAATCTTAATCACTTGACTTGCAGGGAAGTCTTGAGTAACACTTTTCAATAATTGTTTACTGTAATCATAGCTGCTAATTTTAAGATTTTTGTCGATAATCAGATATTGAAAATCCCTGTTACTGCAACCAAGTGAATCAGCATCAACTTTAGCAGTCATACAAATCATGTTGATAATATGTACCCTCTATATTATGTGATGAAATGGCACTCTGCCTGTGAGAGTTTCCTTCCCAAAATACATAGCTCCACTCTAATCATGAGCAAAAACCATAAACAGATTCTGATAGAAGGGCATCTTGCAATACTCCTTGAAATGATAAAAGTTGTCAAAGACAAGCAAAGTCTGAGAAACTGCCAGAGCAAAGAGGAGCCTAAGAAGACCCGACAACTAAATGTAATGTGGATTCTGGAACAGAAAAATCCCTTTAGGTAAAGATCAAGGAAATCCGAATAGCCTGTTGACTTTAGTTGATGAGAGTGTGTCAGTATGGGTTCATTAAGTGTCATAAAAGGAACACCCTAATGTAATAGAAGTGTGACATCCTAATGTAGGATGTTAGTAATAGGGGTACTGGGTATGTGGAAACACTGTAGTGTCTTCCCACATTTTCTGTAAATGTAATCTGTTCTAAAAAATAAAATATATTAAACCATTGTTTATTAAAATCATCACTCGTTTATCACCAGAAGGAAAGTGGAAACTTTTTGAAGTCTTAAAGAGCTTTCCAGGTAGACAGTGGTTTCAGAGTTAGGATGTACCCAAAGCTATGAGTTGGTCTGTATTTTTCCTTAGAGTAGATGCTTAGAATGTATGTGGTGAACTGGATTGTTGGCTAAAAAAACTAAAGGGATGGGCTAGCCCTAAATGGGTACTGACTTGGTAACCTCTCACACTATTGGGCTTTCCCTCTCTCTTTCCTCTCCTGGGCTGTCTCCTTGCTCAGTCACCCAGGATTTGAAGGTTTCATTCAAAGTACCTTAATTGAGCTAGGTACTGGGCTAGAAACTTTCAAAAGGTATGCTTTGTGAAGATACTTGTTGTTCAGTCACTCAGTTGTGTCTGACCCTTTGCGACCTCATGGACTGTAGCACACCAGTCTTCTCTGTCCTTCACCGTCTCCCAGAGTTTGCTCAGACTCATGTCCATTGAGTTGATGATGCCATTCAACCATCTTGTCCTCTGTTGTCCCCTTCTCCTCCTGCTGTAAATCTTTCCCAGCATCAGGGTCTTTTCCAATGAGTTTACTCTTTGCCTCAGGTGGGCAAAGTATTGGAGCTTCAGCTTCAGCATCAGTCCTCCCAATGAGTATTCAGGGTTGATTTCCTTTTGTGAAGATACTAAGTATTCAAATAGGCAAACCAACTAAGCAACAAAAGTTGCTACAGGATTTAACAGAAGTTTGCCCTTGAAAACCACTAAGAGCTTTTTTTTTTTCCTAGGTAGGTTTGCAGAGCTTTGATTTCTAGGTAGGTATGTGTTCATAACCAGCAAAATGCATTGATTTTACTTTGGCCTGAACAAGATGTGTAATTTGACTGTGTGCAAATTTGGTGGAGCCTTACTCCACCACATTTCATTCTTAGGGAAGGGCCTCAGGCTGCCTCTTTTGTACACTTTGCTCTCCTTTTGTACCGTTGGCCTTGTTATTCTGTTGAAGTTTCAGGTGGTGGGATTGATACTACTAAACAAAATAGATTATTCTTTTACTCCCTCTCCCCCCCTTCCCCTTTGAGGCATTTTATTTGCATGTGTTAAACTCCTTTAGGAAAGAAATTCCAGGATTTCTCTCCTGTGTGTTTTTGTCTTGTTTCTTCATGGTCCTCATGCCACCTGAGGTGGTCAGGACAGTGAAACCAAGCTAACAGAATGGAAGTAGGTTATTTTGCCATTTTTCTAGGTTTTCAAGTTGCACTTCCAAATCTAGGGCTGGTCACTCCACGCTTGTTACCTTGCCTGTGAGATTCACTCTAGTTTTCCCAGATCATCAGTGATTGGAAATTCACCAGTGTAAGCATGCTTCATCATCACAGTCAGAAACCAGATGACGACTTGTGAGCATAGCCTGATAAGGACCTAGTATTGGTCTTTCTTTTCAGCATTGTTAATACTCTTGAGAGCATGGAAAGATGGTGGAAAGAGTTTTCTTTGAATTTCTCTGTTGGTGGTAGTTATGCTTGTTTTAGTTTTGTGAATCTGCTAAGATCTTTTATAAAATAGGAAAGGTTAATTTGTGTCTTAGTCACAAACTACCCCCAAACCTTAGCAGCTTACACCAACAAAAGGTTGACGTTTCTCACTGACATCATATCTCGAAACAGTCCTAAGTTGGATCACTTGGAGATCTAGATGGAAGACCGTGTTTTTGATCCCACAGTCCTTGAGGCAGGAGCATGCAGTGTGATGGAGTGTGTTCATCGGGGCCCAAAGTCTTCTGTCCAGAAGTGATGCCCATCGCTAGACCTCATATTGCATTGCCCATAGCAGGTCACATGTCCACGTAGGATTTCAGAGGTGACAGGGAAGTGCAGTCACATTTGATGACCAGCACTGATGATTCCCACAGTCCCTTGCAACGTGGTTGGATGGAATAAATGTGCTCACTGCCATATGTTTCAGTCTACAACTTCATTAGACCACATTTTAGAGAGAGAACCAATTTTTTTCCATGTCATTACCTTTTCTCATTTTCTCTTTCTCGTTTCTCATTACCTGTTTTGTCTCCTTCATCTGTTTAGTCACTACTATAGAAAATCTTTTGATCTTTTTTCCCCTCCAAGTATAATTAAAGTAAAATTTATCTTATTTAATGTCTGAGTTTTTCACAAATGCATGCAGTCATGTAGTCACCACAGTCAAGAAGATATAGAATACTTCTTTCACTACTCAAAATATCTCCATGCCTTTTTATGGTCAACTCTCCCTCCAGACCCTGGAACCACTCATCTGTTTCTGTCTATATATTCAGTTCAGTTCAGTTCAGTTCAGTCGCTCAGTGGTGTCAGACTCTCTGCGACCTCATGAATCGCAGCATACCAGGCCTCCCTGTCCATCACCATCTCCCGGAGTTCACTCAAACCCACGTCCATCGAGTCGGTGATGCCATCCAGCCATCTCATCCTCTGTCGTCCCCTTCTCTTCCAGCACCCAATCCCTCCCCACGTCAGTCATTTCCAATGAGTCAACTCTTCACATGAGGTGGCCAGAGTACTGGAGTTTCCAGCTTTAGCATCATTCCTTCCAAAGAACACCCAGGGCTGATCTTTAGAATGGACTGGTTGGCTCTCCTTGCCTATATATTAGGTTGGTACAAACGTAATTGTGGTTTCAGACCTTGAATTTCAAATCATTATAATAAGGGTCAAATATATCTTTATTAATCAAAGTAGGAACCATTATAATCAACATGTTTTTGCCAGTGGGAGGTGCTTGTTTATTCCTGTAGCATAAAAGTCCATGCCTCGTGATTCAGCAAACTCTTGGAAAGCATTGTCTTTCTCCTGCTGGTTGTGGAAGCATTTTTCCTACGAAAAGTTGTTGAGGTGCTTGAAGAAGTGGTAGTCGGTTGGCCAGAAGTCAGGTAAACATGGTGGATGAGGCAAATTTTTATAGCTCAATTCCTTCAACTTTTGAAGCGTTGGTTGTGCAACATGCAGATGGGCGTTGTCGTGGAAAGTAATTGGGCCCTTTCTGTTGACTAATACTGGTTTCAGGCCTTGCAGTTTTTGGTGCTTCTCATTGCTTGGCTGAGCATATGTCTCAGATGTAAGGGTTATGCTGAGATTCAGAAAGCTGTAGGGTATCCTATGGGCAGCAGACCACCAAACAGTGACTATGACTCTTTTTTGGTGCAAGTTTGGCTTTGGGAAGTGCTTTGGAGCTTCTTGGACCAGCTGCTGAGCTGGTCATCGACAGTTGTCATATAAAATCCAGCTTTCGTCACACATCACAATCTGATCAAGGAATGATTCCTTGTTGTTGTGTAGGATAAGAGAAGATGCCTCTTCAAAATGATAATTATTTTCTGATTTTCGGTCAGCTCATGAGGCAGCCACGTTTTTCACCTTTCTAGTTTGCTTCAAACGCCAAATGAATGTAGAATGTTGACGTTGAGTTCTTGGGCAACTTGTTGTGTAGTTGTAAGAGGATCATTGTCAATGATGACTCTCAGTTGTTGTCACCCTCCGATGGCTGCCCGCTACACTCATCTTTAAGGCTCTCATCTCTTTTGCAAAACTTCTTGAACCACCACTGCACTGTACATTCGTTAGCAGTTCCTGAGCCAAACGCGTTGTTGATGTTGTGAGTTCTCTTGTCTGCCTTATAACCCATTTTGTACTCAAATAAGAAGATAGCCCGAATTTGCTTTTTGTTTAATATCATCTCTGTAGTCTAAATATAAAATAAACAGCAAGTAATGTTATTAGCAGAAAAAACCCAAAAACCAAGAAATGTGCATTAAAATGATGTATAATGTAACCACATTTAAGAATGTATTCCAGCATCAAACAGCAAATTTCAACAATGCAAAAACCGCAATTACTTCTGCACCACCCCAATAGTTTTGCCTTTTCCAGAATGTTATAAATGGAATTAAACGGTGTGTAGCTGTTTGAGTCTGATTTCTTTCAACTTAATAATGCATTTGAGATTTATTCACATTGTTGCATATATCAGTAGTCTTATCTTTTTTTTAAATTGCTGAGTGTTACTCTATTGTAGGAATGTGCCACAGTTTATCCATTCCCCATTTTGGGGTTGCTTGTTTCAAGTTTGGCAGAATTACACATGAAATTTACATAGATTTCTGTGTGAAAGTAAGTTCTCACTTTACTAGGTCAAATACCTAGGAGTAGGATTCCTGAGTGTATGATAAGAGTATATATGTTTTTGTTTTTGTCATTTAACAGGTATGTAGTGGTATCTTGTTGTTTAGTCACTTAGTCATGTCTGACTCTTTTGCAGTCCTATGGACTGTAGCCCCCGCCAGGCTCATCTGTCCATGGGATTTCCTAAGCAAGAATACTGGAGTCGGTTGCCATTTCTTTCTCCAGGGGATCTTCCAGACAGGGATCAAACCTGTGTCTCCTGCATTGGCAGACAGGTTGTTTACTGCTGAACCACCAGGGAAGTCTGGTGGTACTTTACTGTGGTTTAAACATTTTTTAAATGTGGAAAAACATACATAACAAGAGTTATCATCCTAACCATTTTTAAGTGTGTAATTCAGTGGCATTAAATACAGGCACATTGTTGTGCAGTTACCAACAACTTACTGTGATTTTAATTTGCATTTCCTTAATGATGTTTGCATTGCTTTCTTGATGCTAACTTCTCTAGGTTAGCATCAGGAAGCTTCTTTGGTGAAGTATCTGTTCATATCTTTTGCTGAAACTTTTTGGATTATTTTCTATTGTTAAGACAGCAGTTAGTAAGCTGGATGAAGGACTTGAATAGTTCACAGAGAAAAAGAACATGGCAGAATGTGGAAATAATCTAGCTTCACTAGTAATAAAAGTACTTAATTAGCTATTATACAAGTTATTTTTGTCCTTCTATTCAGTAATGCAGTGTGTTTTTATTAGACGGAGCAATCTACCATTCAAATGCAAGAAAATAATGTTGGAGGGGTAGATAGAGATATATAGGATATTGACATTAAATTATGAAAAAATAAAACATTCTAGAAAACTTGATCATATAACCGAGGTGTGCATGATAAAGTTGAAAAGTTCTTTTTTGGAATTTGGGGCTCTGTTTTAATCCTCATTTCTTCATAAACTTGGTTGATAACATCGTTGGGTTAGGTTAGAACTGGAGTTAGCTGATCTCCGTCTGCTCCCCACTTGTCCTTGGTGTCAGAGGTAGTGGTAGGGTTGAAGTTTTTCTTGTACTGTTTGGCTGGATTACAGCAGCAGTTATTGTCTATAAAGTTTACTGGTTTACTGAGTTGCCCCTTTTCTGGTCCTTTGGCTAGAGGGAGCAGGTTTTCATGGGGACTTTTTTTGGTTTGCTCTCATTATTGTTTCTAGGTTGCCAGCTTCTCCCCATTAGTCTCTAGTTCAGGCTCAGTTCAGTTCAGTCACTCAGTCGTGTCTGACTCTTTGCGACCCCATGGACTGCAGGACGCCAGGCCTCCCTGTCCATCACCAACTCTCAGAACTTATTCAAGCTCATGTCCATCAAGTCGGTGATGCCATTCACCCATCTCATCCTCTGTGGTCCCCTTCTCTTCCCGCCCTCAATCTTTCTCAGCATCAGGGTCTTTTCTAATGAGATCCAACCAGTCCATCCTAAAGGAAACCAGTCCTGAATATTCATTGGAAGGACTGATGCTGAAGCTGAAACTCCAATACTTTGGCCACCTGATGTGAAAACTGACTCGTCCAGGCTACTTAAGGCAAAACGCAGAGAACTCACTACTCACTGCTGTGTGTGTAGTTCTTTGTGGCCCCAGCTCCTTTTGCTGGTCTGCCTTTCCTTCAGTCTTTAGTCTTCTTATGTGTGTTTTTCGTGTATAATATCCTGTGTTTTTAGCTGTCCTTGGCAGGAGGAGTAGAGAGAATATTTTATCTTGATCTAGAACTTTTCATTCTTTTCTAGTCTTTACTGCTGTCTTTCTCCAGGAGGAAACTTTATCCTGATTTTCTAGTGATACGTGTTTTTCACATTTTTGTATTTTTTTACATTTGGAATTACAAAGAGTAAGTAACTTTTTGTGTCTGGGGTTCTTTATCACTCAACATCATTTTGTGTTGCTGTTCATTTGCTAAGTTATGTCCAACTCTTTGCGACCCTATGGACTCCAGCACGCCAGGCTTCCCTGTCTTTCCGTGTCTTCTGGAGTTTGCCCGAATTCATGTCCATTATATATGGACACATACACGAATATATGCAGTTGATCCTGGAACAACACTGGTTTGAATTACTTGGGTCCACTTTTATGCAGATTTCTTCCAGTAATTATATGGTGTTGCCTGTCATCCCCATTCATGGGTTTCATGTCTGTAAGCTCAACCAACTGCAGATCAAAATTTTCACGTGCCTTTGCTTCAATCCGTGGATGCAGACAGAACCTGCAGATGTCGAGGGCCGACTTTGGGACTTGAGTGCCCTGGAGTTTTGTTGTACTTGGGGCCTCCTGGAAGCAATCTATCCAGGGATACTGAGGTACAGCTGTACTATAGGCAGCATACCCATGTAAATTAAGGAAAGAACTTCCCCAGCTGTGATCCCTGCAAAGTAGCAACTGTTAATAGCTCTTACCCTACTCTTGCCTGGAAAATCCCATGGACAGAGGAACCTGGTGGGCTGCAGTCCATGGGTCAATGAGGGTCGGACACAACTGAGTGAATTCACTTTCACTTTTCACTTCCATGCATTGGGGAGGGCAATGGCAACCCACTCTAGTGTTTTTGCCTGGAGAATCCCAGGGACGAGGGAGCCTGGTGGGCTGCCGTCTGTGGGGTTGCACAGAGTTGGACGTGACTGAAGTGACTTAGCTTAGCTTATTCTTCCAGAATAAATGTTCAGCCATGACCTATGTTTTGTTTCAGGTTTTTCTGCTGAAATGTGGATTGGCAGGGAAGAAGCTTCCATGCCTTCTACTCCATGCGCACAGACTAGCAAAGGAAACTTAGTTGAGGATATAGACCAGGTGCAGCCTAGCTCTTAGGCAGCTTTTCTTGGCCTCCAGTTCCTTGATAAAGGTGATGAGCCACACCTAATCAGGTGTGTGGCTCGGGGCCTACTAAACGGTCAGTGTTTGCCTTAAAGTGTTATATAGCTGAGGCTTATCACCATTCTGGTTGATTTAGAGAAACAATCTTTGCCTTTCCATTTAGGGAAATATTCATACAGAAAGTACACTTGAACAAAACTCATGTAGTCACAACTTTATCATGTGGGAAAGGACAGAGAGTGAGTACTGCAGAAGAGATGTGTAATATTGTTTCTTGGATCAAATTCTTTTTAGAGTCATTTAGATTAAATGGTTTTAAATTAGAATTGGATTGTTGGTTTCATAGAAATAGACCTTTAGAAATGTTGAGACGGATTACTTAGATCTTACTCTGCTTTCTTTCCCTGATGAGGATATAGACAGTGAAGTTTGAACACATTTTTTTTTTTGGCCTTGATGTGTGGCATGTGAAATTCTAGTTTCCTGACCAGGGATTGAATCCATGTCTCATGTATTAGGAACTCCAAATCATAACCACTGGACTACCAGGGAAATCCCTTAGCACATTTTTTAAAACATGATCACTAAAATTGGAAAATTGCTAACAAAAGTTTTCACGTTTGTGTGTGTGTATTAAATAAACCACATGCTAAGTCCCCCTACTAAAGAACTTCATGATAAAATTGGATTTGGTAGTGTTTAGTAAAATAAAAGTTCAGCTATGATATTTCCAAATTGCATGTTTAATCTTTGATTTATATAGTTTAAAAGTTTAATTATATAAATTTCAAACTGTCACAAGTAATCAATGTAGTAAGCCATCATATTGCCAGCATCTAGATTCAACAGATACAAGCAGGGCTGACAGTTCTTTTATCTCAACTCTTTCCCTCTTGCTTCCCCACACTTCTACTGGATTGTTTTAAAGGAAATCCCAAATATGGTATCTTTTCATCAGTAAAGGCTTACGTATTCTTTTTTTTTTTAATGCTTATGTATTCTAAGAGATAATAACATTTAAAAAACTAACCATAATACCACTATCATACTGGTTACTGTCTTTATCCTCCCAAGTTTTAAAAGGCCTGTCAAGGGGCTTCCCTGGCAGCCCAGTGGTTAAGACTCCACACTTCCTCTGCAGGGGACACAGGTTCTATGCCTGGTTGGGGGAATAAGACCCCACATGCTGTTTGGTGCAGCCAAAAAAATAATTAAAAAAATAAAAATGCCTGTCAGTATTATTGCTATTAGCATGATGATTACTGAATTCTCTTTAGGTTATCTCTATAGTCCCTTTTGTCTTTGGATATAGCCTACTAGGGATGTATGATCATGTTATGAAGTCTCTAAAATAATTATTTTCTGTGATTAAGCTTGGTATACACAGGTTCATTTGTTTTTGGCTTATTTTCTACTTTGACAGTTTGGTTCCCACTTTTATTATGTAAAAGAGTTCCATGATTCTAAAGATGATTTAGAAGCCTAAATGTTCCCTTCTCTTTCCTTTTATATAATCAATGGAGCTTGTGAAGTCCCTGATAAAATAATAATATTGTATATGTGTGTATTTTGAGAGAGTCATACTTACTGTCAATTTTACTGTGGGGAAAAAAATTATATAGGGCAGTGGTTCTCAAACTTTTTTGGTCTCAGGATCCCTGTAAACTTCTGAAAGACTCAGAAGAACTTTTTATTTGCTGTATAAGAGAATAAAAACATTTAGAAATTTTTATTCACTTAACACACTTATGTGTTAATATACATTTTTCTTCATGAAAATAACCATATATTCTAAACATTGGTGAGAAGAATAGATTTGTTTTCTATTTGCATGTCTTTTAAATGTTTGGTTTAGTGGGAAGCAGCTACATTCAAACAGTTGTGTTCTGTAGCCTCTGGAAACCGCCACTGTACACTGGCAAGACAGTGAGAGGAGACTCCTAGTGTTAGAGCGGAGAGAGTTTTGACCTTGCAGGGCCCCGGTGAGTCCCAGTTCTGTACTGTAGACTCTGTTGAGCAGAGCTCTGGGGCTTGATTTAGATTTGTTGTGTTTGCTTAGTTTTGTGTTCCTTGGTTTGTCCTTTAGAAGGATGGAATCTTCTGAAAATCTGTCTGGATCTAATGGAGATCTGGTCTTCGCAGTCGCGCTCAACTCCAGCCCAGCCTGCCCCTTGCGGCTGTCCTGTGGAGTGTGGGGAACTGTGGTGCCCCGGGATGGGGGCGCACCCCGCAGTCACCATGGTATTCCCGCCTGCAGCGCCCGCGAGCCCTAGGGGCCTCGGCGGCATGGGTATCTAGGAGGAGTCAGGCTGACCGTCAGCCATTTGCCCGCTCCTTGGTGGTGGTCCATGCATTACCTCCCTGTGTTCCGCTGGCCGAGCGTGCCAACAAAGCTCTCCCTGGCCCAACCCCGGTCCCTCGCCGCATAACTGCTGGCTGCCAGTCACCATGTTTCTGCAGGGTGATGGGAAGCCAGCGGTGTTGCCACCGCTTCCCTCTGTCCTGTGTCCTGCCTGCCACGCTGTCTCTGCTGCCCCCTACTTCAGCCCCCGCGGCTGCTTGAGAGCTGGTGGAGGAGACAGGAAGAGGTGGAACCACTTGCACTGTGATTGCACCTGCCCGCCCACACTTAGACTCAAACGCCCCGTAAGTGGGGCATCTTGCATATGCCTGTCTCTAAAGTTAATCCACAGAGGTCTAGGCGTTTCCGCTGGTACCCCGACATAGCGAATGACTTTGAGTGCAGGTTTGGGTGCTACCTGCAGAACCATGGTCATTCTAGAACTCATCCATGCCCCTGGGCATCTGCAGCTCAGCTCTGATGATTCTAGGTCACCAGGAGTGCATGTCCTGAGGCCCCGTTAAGTTGTTGTGCCGACCAGGGCAACTGGGAATTGGGTGATGGGGAACCCAGATTTGGTTCCGTAGAGGAAGCCTGGTAATGGACTACCCCAACCAAGGGGTAGCGGACTTGTTACTCTCAACCCAAGGGTGGGGAGGCAGTGATGAAAAACAGAACTGGTCTCTGGAGGTCTGGTGATTGGAATGAGTCCACTTAAAATTCTTTAAGGTGGATCCACTATATGGCATATCTAGTACCTGCAGCCGAGGTGGTGGTGGTTTAGTTGCTAAGTTGTGTCCAACTCTTGTGACCCCATGGACTGTACCAGCCTCCTCTGTCTCTGGAATTCTCCAGGCAAGAATACTGGAGTGGATTGCCATTTCCTTCTCTAGGGCATCTTCCTGACCCAGGGATTGACCCTGGGTCTTTTCCATTGCAGGCAGATTGTTTACTGACTGAGCTATGAGGGAAGCAGCGGAGGTAGTCTCCAGCTTCAATGGCAGGGTGTTGAGTTCAGTGCAGTTAAAATACCACGTGATCTGCTGCGCAGGTTTATGGATGGGGATCCTCCGCCCCTATCCCCACACCCTGCTTCTCCTCGCCCTCCTGGCTCCTAGCCTGGTTTCCCTGGGTTGAAGTGCGGGAGCTGCCTGCACACTGCCGCTGGAAATCATGGCATGGGACCGTGATTCTGTTTCGTGTTGGAACTTTGCGGAGGCCGATTAGATGCGATGGCTGGGAAGTTCCTACTGCACCGCTAGAGCTCAAAGTCTTAGATTGATGCAAAACGGACCAGAGTGAAAGCTGTTGCCATGGATGTTTTTTATTAAGGATGAAGGTGTAAAAGGGAGGTTTAAAGAGATTCTGATCCCATATTGTCTCTCCATAAACGATGCCGACTGCCAGTGTTATTTCCGGTAATGTGCGGGTAGCTTACCGGAAAGCAAAGTCCTTCCGATGATGGTAGCGGCAGTGTCTGGTTCTAGAACTGAAATTTAAAGGCACAGTGGTGCAATCTGTGCTTTATCTGATACAATTCAGATAACTCGACTCCATGGGAACCAGGATTGACACTTTTGATAGCTTTTTCCTGGGTGGTGGTGAGTTGCTTTTCTGTCTTGCTGGAGCGATTTGTCTGGTTTATAGATAACAGGGAGACTAGTGTGCTAACCATAGGTTACCCTGAGGGCGTGATAGCCTTAACTTCGACAAATATTGTTTAGCCGCCCAAGATTGAGCAGTCACAAGTCTGTGATGCTCTCAAGTGGCCAGAACCGCACCACACTGCTCAGCATGTTTGCTTCCAGTCAGACGGGTGCTGGAGATTTCATTATTAAATCCGTTAGAGATAGGCTCTGGGTTGCAGTTGTTACTCATTAATGAGGAATTCCCTGTAAGAGAGTAGATCAGAAGTTTGCATCAAGTCCCTGCCCCTGGTTCACACTGCCCATTGCCCCTCAACATTCCCTCCTTGGGGTTGGTATTTGGCCTTGGTGGTTAGCTGAGAAGCCGTTCTAAATGAAAGTCACTACCAGGTTTTGGTAGGTGGCCCTGCGGAAGGACCACATTGATGAACGAGAGCTTGATGGCACGCTTTCCGTCCTCTGCATGTCACCCACCACTCCAGGCCGACTGATGGCGGTGCAGTTAGAACCACTTGGGGCAGGAGCATGAGGAGGACCTGCTGCCCTCTGGCGGCAGACCCGTATCCCTGCGCTCCCGTAGTTTCTGCTTAAGGCGGCCTCTGGCTGTTCTCTCTGGCCTTCGTGGTCTTGGGATGCGCCCTCCACACCCTGATTGTGTGTGTGTGTCTGTTACAGTGTCTCCCTCTAGTGGAAGGTTGTCCCCAGAGCCGCTCACTGCTGTTTCTATAAGTCCTGAGATAACGTTTTTGTGAAGATTAAAGTTAGGACTGGACTTAGGACTTTAAAATGTTAGGAGAAGAATGGTGATTGATTTTTGCAGTTTCCCTGGTGGCTCAGACGGTAAAGTATTCGCCTGCAATGCAGGAGACCTGGGTTAGATCCTGGAGTCAGTAAGATCCCCTGGAGATGGGCGTGGCAACACACTCCAGTATTCTTGCTTGGAGAATTCGTTGGACAGAGGAGCCTGGATAGTTATAGTCTGTTGGGTCGCAAAGAGGTGTCACGACTGAACGACTAAGCACCATGCAGTTTTAAAGAAAACCACTGTTTCTGTCATTTTCAATTTTTATTTATTTACAGAACTCTAATACAAAGAACAATTGACCTTTTTATATAATAGGGATTTTTAAGTTTCAGGTATATTTGATTATCATCTTGATCACCCTTTTCAGTTCCCCATAATGTTGATGATGTTTTATGCAGTGACAGAGTCTTACTTTGACAAATAAAAACTTTTTCAATATTTTAGTTTTTGGTGGTCTATTAATTTTTTATAAGTTACAACCAAAATAATTCAATTTTTCTTTTTTCATTAATAGACATATGTAGAGTGTGTCGGTCAGAAGGAACACCTGAGAAACCTCTTTATCATCCTTGTGTGTGTACTGGCAGTATTAAGTTTATCCATCAAGAATGGTGAGTCATCCTTTCGGAAAATTTTTGCCTGAGCTTCACTTTTGTCATCTGTATAATAAAGGGAATTGTTTCAATGACTTTTTCTATAACTAGATATTTTAAAAAATTTTTTTACTGTGTTTGGAGATTATCCCTATTCCTTATTACCAAGCCATGTCATTTTGGTATATTGTCTTTTGCCCGTTTGTTTGTTTCTACTGTGGGGAGCTTATATGTTCATGGGGAGTATTACGGTTTTCTGGTTTTGCTTAGGATGGTTATAGCTTACATTGAGGAAATGCTTTGTGTAAGGGAATACTCAGTACTTCTGTACATTTTAGCTCATTTAATCCTTACAGCAGAACTGTGAGGTGGCGTATTACTGTCATTCACATGAGGAAACTGAAGCATAGAAAGGTTAACTTCTCGGTGGCACAGCTAGCCAATTAGTGATAGGCCTGGCCACCAGGCAGCAGTGTGATTAAACCAGTGTTAGAACTGATGCTGATGCTTGGAGATTCTTTTTATATTCAGTTATCTTTGAGGAGATTACAGTTTACAGTAATTAAAAGTTCAATTTAATCTCAGTTGCTTTTTAGTAGTAGAAACATGTGTCTTTTATCTTTATTTGTTATAATTCTGTACTCTTCTAGGGCATCAGTGATAAAAAAAAAGTTAAAGATACTCTTAATTCAAAATTGTAAAAGTTCTATGATATGTAAAACTTTAGTACAGCAATATTAGTTTTCAGTGAAACCTCAAAATTTCCTTGTCATAAATACTATACTTATGAATATGTTTGTAATTTCAGCTTAGTTCAGTGGCTGAAACACAGTCGAAAAGAATACTGTGAATTATGCAAGCACAGATTTGCTTTCACACCAAGTAAGTTCTTCAGAAGTTTACACTGCATTTCTAGATTATAACTGGCTACCTAAACAGTTTTAAAGCAACTATTTTTGATTTAATTTGTTTTTGATAGTAATAGAAGGTATTGCTATAGCATTTTGGAAAGCATTTTTTAAAACTACATGTTAGCTTTTAACACATGCATGTGTGATTTAATTTGCAAGATACTTTTTTCTTTCTTTTTTATATTTTAGATGAGTTCAAATATATACAAAGGTATAATGAACCTATGTGTATCCATCACTCAGTTGCATCCATTTTCAACCCATAGCCTTTACATGTAGTCCCCTGTGCTCTTTAACAGCAAGCATTTATTATCTCATAGATTCTGTGGGTCCAGAATCTGGACCGACCTTTGTTGGATGTCTCTGGCTCAGCATCTCTCATACGCTTGTAGTCAGTGTTGTCAGCTAGAGCCCCAGTGTCATTCGAAGGCTTGGCTGGGGAAGCTGTGGGGTGAGGTCTTTCTCTGAGCTCGCTCAGGTGTGTGTGAGGGTTCAGGCCCCCGCAGGCCATTGACTGGGGGCCTCTCTCAACTGCATGTGGGCTTCTCTGGGGGTTCTCTGTGCTCTTGTTCCCACATCTCCATCCTTATTACAGAAAATCCCATTTATGATTTCATCTGTACATATTTTAGCATGTACCTCCAAGACAAGGGTTCTTAAAAAAAAAAAAAAAAAAAAAGCTCTAATACCATTATTTACCCAGAAAAGTGAGTAATTAATGATGCCTTAGATTTGTGAAATATCTCATCGCTAGAGTTAAAATTGTGTTGGTGGTAATAATAACACTAACAATGACAAATATTTAATTCACTTTTTAAAAACAAGACTTTTTAAGCTCAGTATTTTGTAAACCTTTGGTAAATATTTTGCAGATCTTTAGAATTCCAATTATATTTTATAAGTCTTTTGCCTATTGATTTATATTAATATTATGCACCTTATAAATAAGTAGATGTTCATACTGGCAAGGTATCAAGAATTTGAAGCATATTTTCATTCTGGGATCCTAGTACATTGCTCTTCTTCCTCTTCTGCCCCCTCCCCCAAAGCTTTTTCTGCTTTGGTGTGTGTTTGTTTTAAGCATCTTGAAGTGCTGAGTATAAATTCTGTGAACTAGTGTTAATTTTACCTTGTTTTTATGCAATGAGTATATATGATTAAAATCATAACAGTTTACTATTTGAATGTTGGCTGTGCTAGAATGGGAGCGGGGAGTGGCTAAGTACCTCAGTGGGCTGCTGCTCCTGTAGGAAGTGGCTCTGCTGCAGATTCTGTGCACTGTGAGCGCTGCTGCTGAGGCTAGTACTGGGGGAGGGTTCTTTCTTGAGGACCTCTGTCAGCTCCATCGTTTGCATCTGTACGCTTTATGTGATCTGTGATAACTCTGGAAACTAGTTGGTTATATTGTTTGAATGCTGAAATGTGTATGAGTTAGCCTTACATAAAGTTCCTGGCTCTTGAGTGAGGGGGTGTGTACAACTCTTGAATCTTTTTTCCTGCTCAGAGGCCTGTTTTATTGGCTTTTGTATTTATGTAATCTGCTCTCATAAATGACTTCTGGGTAAATGTAGTATTATGTTGTAACTATTTGAATTATTTTTCATATGGGACAAAATACTAAAGTGCAATGCAAAGGTCAAAAGTTAGGTAGTTCTGTATACCTACAAGTAACCTGTTTTTGAATCTTCATGAAGTTGTGTGAACTTTTTCCTTCCCCCCCCTTACAGTTTATTCCCCAGATATGCCTTCACGGCTTCCAATCCAGGACATATTTGCTGGACTGGTTACAAGTATTGGCACTGCAATACGATATTGGTTTCATTATACACTTGTGGCCTTTGCATGGTTGGGAGTTGTTCCTCTTACAGCATGTGAGTATTCATTTCCCTGTTGCTGGAGTTGTTTAAGTATTACACAACTGTTTAATATTATAAAGTATTTTTGTTTAGTGATGTTTATAAGATATTATAATGTTGTATATTAGGAAAGCCTCATTTAGAACATGTTATTTACCTGAATGAAAAACCATTTTTTAACAGGTGAGCTTCTTAAATGAACGTGGGAAAGAAACACAGCATACAGAGGCTAATAATGAAAGTTCATGAGAGAATTGAAAAACGAAAATCAAAGCATAATTGAAAGGAAATTGACTTTTACTCTTTGAAGTTTATCAGAGCTTTCAAAAATGGCAAAAGATGTATTTTTTTTGAAATTTTTTTTGTAATTCCTTTTAAAAAACACATCCTCAATGGTCCTGAAGAGTTGGGAAGTGTATTTTTCAAATATAGGAGTACTTCTGGGAAATTGGTATACTAACTCTTAGTTGATTCTCTCTAGGTTCTTTGTGTTCTTAAAGACATGGAGAGGAGTCAGTAGTATATGTGCCAGAGTATGTAGATAGCATTCCTTAGAGTTAAATGCAAACAAGATTTTTACATAAGTGTGATTAATATCCTCATGTCTTCTTAAAATAAATAAGCTTGATGAATTATGAAAATCTTATGAGAATAGCAGAATAGGTACTATTCACTTGAAGAATGAATTAGTGAGCTAGAAGATTGAGCAAAGAGTTCTCTAGGATATGACTCAGAGACAAGAAGTTGTAAGTATGAGGGAAAAAATTGAGAGATAGAGGCCACATCCTGTTGTTTCAGTATCTGACTAGTAACTAGTTCCAGAAGGTGAAAGAGAGAGAGCTGAC
Organism: Capricornis sumatraensis; assembly: GCF_032405125.1. Classification (NCBI taxonomy): domain Eukaryota; kingdom Metazoa; phylum Chordata; class Mammalia; order Artiodactyla; family Bovidae; genus Capricornis; species Capricornis sumatraensis. The sequence continues at coordinate 69,154,115 of NC_091086.1, read as the reverse complement.
TCTGATAAAGGAAAAAGACAAAGCTAGGCCCATTCTAAAGTTTTCTAGTGCTGAATAGGGTAGTGTATAGATATTATGCTTTCAGATTATCCTACAAAGTAATGACAGTCAGGCTGGCTGAATGTTAGAAGACAGCTGAAGCTTCAAAATTTGACAAAATTTTTGAACCTAAAATCTTCTAAAATTATTCTCAGATAGAAGGACAAATACAGACATTTCAATAGAGGCAAGGATTTGGAAAGTTTACTACTTCAAATTATTTATGAAATAGTGTTTGAAGACATATTTTACTAAGGAGAGCAAGGAATCAAAGAGAAAGGTATGATTTACAAAGAAAAACAAGTACTTCTTATAGCTAAATTATAATTGTTATTAATCTACAATAATTGGAGTAGGAAATGGCTGCCCATTCCAGTATTCCTGCCTAGAAAATTCCATGGACAGAGGAGCCTGGTGGCTACAGTCCATGGGGTTGCCAAGAGTTGGAGACGACTGAGCATGCATGCGCTACAGTTTTTTAGGTGTCAGTCTGAAACTAAAATTCTAGGCGATCTTCACATGAAAGAATCTTGTGAGGGGAGGATAGAAACGAGAGCCTTTTAGATTGTTTGTCTTACTTGTGGGGAAATTATAGATGCTTTAGACAAAACAAGAAAATGTAGGCCTAGCCAAGTAAGAGTCCTGAACTAGCAAAAGTGATTAAGAGCAGAGGTGCCACCACTGTTCAGGGGAGGAAAGATGGTCATTTCAGTAAACGGTATAGCATCAACTAGTTGGGCATATGGAGAAAAACGAACCATACCATCATCTCCCACCTGACCCAGGTTAATTTTAGATAGATCATAAGTCTGATTGTGAACATTAAATTTTTAAAAATTTCTAAAAGATAATATACTAGAATAACCATAGAAGAAAACATTGAGAAATTTGACTTAATTAAAGTTAAGGATTTTAGTTCATGCTTAGACAACCTTAAGAGAGAAAGGCAAGCTACAGAGTGAGAGACGGTATCTGCAGTTCACATATCTAACAAAGGACTTGTATTCAGGATATACACGAGGAGTATGTAAGAAAAGAACTATTAAATCTGAGAGAAAGGCAGACAAGCCAATTAAAACGTGGACAGCAGATGTGAACAGGTGTTTCTGGAAAGAAGATTAAATAGCCAGTAAGCACAGGACAAGATGCTTAGTATCATTAGTCATCAGGAGAAGGTACAAGAAAGGTACTCTACAGAATCAGCAGAATGGCTGAAGTTAAGGAAAAAAAAACAGTGCCAAATGCTTTTTATTAGGATGTGGATCATCTGAAACATGTATTCATCAGTAGTAATGAATATAAATATGGTATAACCACCTTGGAAAGCTGTTTGGCATTATCTGTCTGTGGTCAATATTTTAAATACATTATGACCCAGCAGTTCTATTTCTGGGAATATTGATTGCAGAAATATTCACAGGACACAGCCTTGTGTCCACTGAAAGACTTGTATATAATAATGTGATCACTGCAGCTCTGCAGATAGTAGTTTAAAACTGGAACCACACGAGTAACAGTAGAATGGATACTGTGCACTTATCCCTATAATGGAATTCTACATAGTGATGACAAAAGAGCTGGCTGTCATGACATAGGATAACATGGATGAACTTTCACTTCTTTGAGAAAAAGAAGACAGGCACAAAGAGTATGAATTGTATGATTGCATTTATGTGACTTTTTAAAATAGGCCAAATTGATCTGCAGTGATAGAGATCAGAATAGTGGTTACCTTGTGCTGGAGATACTGACTGGGAAGTGGCTTGAAGGAGCCTTCTGGAGAGCTAGAAGTGGTGGAGAATCTTATCTGCGTGGCAGTTACTTGGATATATAGTGATGTAAAAATTCACGCAGATACACTTAAGATTTATGTGAATTTTACCTTTATAAAGTAACAAAACTTAGAGGTAACTACGTGGAGAGTAGAAGTAAGATGGTGAGTTTTTATCCTAGGGAGTAGGAATAGGAGACAGTGAATAAAATTTGAAATCCACCAAAGGACAGGAAAGACAAGAAGAGAGGACAGAGAAAGGGGAGTAAAAGTGATCACAGTAGCTCTGATCACTGTGTACATGTGGAAGTGTTCCACTATGAGAAAGAAGTACAAAACAGTCGGGGCTGATGTTAGAGAGATTTGTTAGCTAACAAAACACAGGAACAGTATTCACCAGCCAGGTATTCTTCAAGATGAAACACTTTAAATGAGGAAAAGCATTTTATTTTATATTAATAAAAGAAAATGTAAGAATTTTTATGCATCAGCAAACAGGACTTAGAACGTAAAACATTCACAGCCATAGTGGAAAACTAACACACTTCTCTGAAATCAGTAGATCAAATAATAAAAAATTAAGTAAGGACTTTGAGGATTTAAGTAAGGGGTAACAAGCTTGATTTCTGTTCTGACTTGTTTGCACATACACTCATACACAATTAAAATCTATCATACTTCTTTCTTTAAGTTAGCAGTGTGCCTGTGACTGTCTTCATGTAGGAAGGTGTTGAACTACCCTGTTTTTAAGCACACTAGTAAGGAGGCCTTTAATTTATGAATCTATTTTCTTATCTAACAGACAATTGGCCTTCTGTCAGTTTTACTTTGCTATAAACATACTTGATTTGAATATTTTATACACAGATATGAGCAATTTGTATTACAGAAAATCTGTTCCTATCTTTCTATTTTGACTTGACATTTGAAAACAGCCATTGAAGTTACTGTAAATTTTTGGTACAAGGCTATAGAGGATACTTAAACTAACACACAAGTACTGGTTTGAAAGAAAACCTCAACTTTTGGGCCCCATTTCCAAATCTATTCCTGCCTGTTCTGATAAGAGGATAGGGAATGGCTATATATTGACCCTTACTTCATATTTTCCCTTCATGGCCAGATTGAAGATTTTGTCCTTTTGAAGATTCTTGACTTTGTGTTTTTAAAAAATTGGTTGTCAGTTTGCTATTCATAGCATTGAAGCATGTACTCCACTGAAAAGTCCTTTTAATTTCAAAAAGCATGTACCGCCAAAACTTCATTTTCATGAACAGATTCAATGAATTTTGAAATTCTAGGTTAAAAAAAAATTCTCTGTATTATAATTTTGGAGATCTTTTCTGGATTCCTCCCCCCATTTTTCTTCAAACATCTAAGCTCATTCAGTAAACACAAGTAAGTAAATCTAGAGAGAATCTAAACTTTAAACATTATTGTGTAACACTTACTCTTTACTATCACTATCTTTAATGCTTGATCTTTTTTTTTTTTTATCTTTTTTTTTTAGTTTAGTATTTTGTGATTCAAACTTGCAAAGACCAAGCATTTATTTCAGTGGCATTCACACTTTACCTCTGTTTAACTGATTGACTGTGTAAGTTATGATGAGAGCTGTGACTGTGCTGTTGTGCCCTTCCTTGGCAGGCCGCATCTACAAGTGCTTGTTTACTGGCTCTGTGAGCTCCCTCCTGACGCTGCCGCTGGACATGCTGTCCACGTGAGTATTGAACCTCATAGCTGTGGAAGGCCATGCAGTGGGAATGGTGCTCATCTTTTCTTCTACATGCTTGGATTTGTTGTGATTGGAAAAGTCCTTCTATTCCTCTTACCTATTCTAACAGCTACAGGGGAAGCAACTGATATATGTAAATGATGTTTTAAAACATACCATCTTAAAGGAGTATTTGGTAATGGTCAGAAAGCTAGTTAAATAAGCTGTCACATAGTGCGAGAAAATGTGTTGTTCCATGTAGATGCTGAGAGTTCCTTTAAACATGTTTTTAACAACACAGATGTTTGAAGCCAGATACCTTTTTAAATTTTTTTTTTGATTGTTAGGTTATGGACTCTAAAAACTTGTTGACTGTAGCTTTATTGTATTTTAATTTGACATGAAGCATTATAATTGCAGTTTCTTGGGAAAGACATGTGACTTATATTTTTATTATTGATGTTAGAAATACTGTAAATGATTAACTGTATCAAGATCATTAGAATATTAAGCTTGCAAAAAATTGGACCTCTGTTTGCTAAATCTTCTTTTGTACCCAACTGACTTTAGGTTTCTGATCCCTATTCAGTAAAGGCAAAGGATAATATAGGACTGTTTTTTAGAATAGAGGCATTCAGATTATATTATGAAAACAAGCCAAGTGACAATAGAAGAGTGCAGGAGAGCATGTTTCATTTCTGATAAACAAGAAATCAAGTTTCTGCATCGTTATTTTGAATTATGGTTGAAAACACGTGGAAACATGAGATGTGTAAGCAACTTGGTTTTCCTACTGGTGGTTTTACCTGCTGGTTTTACCCTTTTGGAGAAAACAGGCAAGCTATTTATTTCTGTGTCTTCGGCAGTATAGGAAGCAGAAAAATGGTTTTGAATTTCATTCACATTAGAACAGCTTCTGAAGTAATGTTCATAAGTAGATAGGAATCTTGGAAATAGGGCACTAATGGCTGTGGCCATGATAACAAGGAGAAGCAGTGATTTGACACACTTGACAATTTAGAAATAGTGTAATAATATTACCCTTTGTATGAAAATGCTAACCTGTGAAGTGATCCACTGGAAATAAATACGACAGCATTCCTATATCTGGACATCAGATTTTTATCTCAGCCATCCAGAACACAATTTTAGTATGGAGGCAAGGAAAATCAGTCTTAAATGGCTGAAGTGTCATTCATTATGTCTCTGTGTTTATGACATAACTCACCTCTGGCTTTCCTTTAGAAATTGTATACTAGAGAAAAGCTCATGTTAGAAGTATCAAGGGAGGTGGAGGTCAGAAACAAGTTAAAAGTGATGGAAGTTGCATTTTAACATCTATGAAGTAATAAAATAACTGTTTCAAACAGGGTGGTGTTGTTCCATTTAGTTTGAGGCTGAGTTGTATTTATCATTGTAACTTTTGAGAGAACAGTGTAGCAGCCAGTCAGTATCCCAGTTGTTTAGAAAAGATGACTTGAGGTCCCATGTGTGCTGTTCAGTAAAGTGGGGTGTATTCCTTCTTTTATGGTTTCTGTTTTGAGTGGCAAAATATGTTAGTATTTGCCAAAGCTTAAATTGGGAGGCTTTGACTTTGTGAAAGCCAGGTGCTTATGGAAACCACCGTGCCAGAGAAGTTTCCGTGTTTTGGTCTCAGGGCAGTGTTCTACTTGCCTACTGCCTTTACTGCTTGTTGGTGGGACCGCTAAACATCTCATTGTTTGGCTGGTGTGATCATTTAGGTAGTGCATTGAGGTGATAACAGAAGGAACCCTGGCACTGGAATAAAGTTGCAACTTTTTGGTGACCTTGGGCAAACCATTGGACAGTTCGAAACCCTTGTCTTCTCATCAGACAAAATTCACATTCAGTTTTTACGTGTATTGGTGAATTTAACCTTTGAACAGCCCACTCTTCAAAGTGGGCTGAACCCCCTCCCTGAGGCACATTCAGAGATTAAATTCACAAATATATGTGAAAACCATGTGTGAATTTTGAGCACTGTGTTACTCAGTAGCACAGTTACCACCGAAACACAGAGCTGCTGCTTGCCTTATGTTGGCAGGCTCCCCCTTTCACGCCAGCCTGATGGGTTAGGGCCACGCCTGAATTGCCTTCATGAGCTTCCTCAACTGATACTGGAAGAATGCTGGAGGCTCGGTGGGGATCGTCGAAAGAAATTGTAAGCATGGGTAGATTTTATAATCTCATGCTGCCTTTTAGAATGTGAAGAATTGAACCAGTTTTTCTGAAAGCACTTATAGTTAAATGACTTATTTTTTCTGAGTAATGTTTCATTGTCTCTATAGAATATATTTTTTGAAAGTTTACTTAAAATTTCTTAGTACCTTAGCAGGTGCTACGTATTCCATAGCCCAGGTCTTCAACATCTCAAGGCACAGTCTGTCAGTTAACTATTACTACAAAACATGCTGTCTCCAAAACTTAGTGACTTAAAACAACGAGCATTTTAATTCACTCGTAATTCCAGGGGTTAACAGTTTGGATTGGGCTCAGCGGATAGGTTTACCTGTTGGACTTGCCTCAGTTATGCCTGCGTGTCATTGGGGTGGGATGGTCTAAGATGAGGTACTTTGGTTCTTCCATATGACCTCTCTTCCAGAAGGCTAGTGGGGCTTCTTTACATGGTGGTCTCAGGGCAGCCTTCTAAAAGGGTGAGGATGGAAGCTTGAAAGCTCTCTTCTAGGCTTTGGAACTCAGGAATTCTCACTTATGGTGCAGATGGTTCCCAAACTCTTAGCCCAGAGTTAAGGTTTGAGGGGAAAGCAGAGGATTCTACCAGGAGTTTGTCACTGTTTAAAGTCTGCGGTGACTGGTTGCTGTTCTTACTACTGGTGACAAGGCAGGAGGCAAGAGGGGTTCCCACCTATCAAAATTTTAATGTTCTGGAGGGTTCCTTAGCAGGGGGTTGATTATCATTCCCCTTTCTACTAAGATATATTCCAGATAGTATCTGAGGACCACATTATTTCAGTTTGGAGCTTAAAGGCTGAGGTCTCCCAAATTGACCCTTCCTTAAGTCTCCATGAAGGGAAAAATGTCATTTTATTATGATAGTGAATTTTCCAAAGGCTCCCCGAATTCTTGAGTTAGCTTTGAATTATTTTAAAATCAGACATAGACCAGGGAAGGATATGCTCCTTCAGGAAGGAAAAGAACAAAGAAGTGTTCAGTAGAGTAATACTCTGTGTATTGACATGTGGATTGTACATGACCTGTTAGAATTTGTTGAGGAGCTAATATACTTTTAGTGTATTTGCTGTTAGCATTGAAATTCAGTCTGCCTTCTGAATGAGGCCTTGGTAGCGCTTCCCACAGGCTTCTTGCCTTGCGCGTTGTGAGCTGTGTGTCTGTCAACCTTCCTGTAGTGTCTTTGGACCTTACTAGAGCTCTTTTTGATTTGCTGATTCTGTTCATTTTCATAGGTTTAAGTATGAGCCAACCAAGTTGGTTAAACTTGTGTGTAAAATAAGGATAAGGAGATTCTTAGTAAGTGTTGGGCAGAGTTACTTATCTTTAGTAAATTCATGCATTTAATACCTGACCTTTGTCAAGTATTTGGCTACTCTTATTTTTTGCTTGCTGCCTTCCTTTTTCTCAGTCATCCTCAAAGAGAGGCTGGATAGCTGGTTTATGTAGTTCTGATGTTATTCCTTACCTTCTATAATATAAACACATACAATACAAATACATAAATACATATATTTGACCCTCTTACAGGTAAAGTGCCACTATCCTCAGAAATAACTTTTTGAGAGACTGACTTTTACCAAGAAGTTACCACTTTTCTGGTTGTTCTTTCTAGATTTTTGTATAAAGTGAATGTTACCTTTGGTTTCTTAACTTGAAGTGTTCTTTGGAGTAGTTCTGTATACCTCTTTCTTTTTTTTAAACAGGGACAACTTGTTGGCGGATTGTTTGCAGGGTTGTTTTGTGGTGACGTGCACACTGTGCGCGTTTATCAGCCTGGTGTGGCTACGAGAGCAGATTGTGCACGGGGGAGCCCCAATATGGCTGGAGCATGCCGCTCCGCCCTTCAATGCTGCTGGGCATCACCAAAATGAGGTAAACCCCTCTGTCCCCAAATTCATTTGATCTGGGTGGGACATGAGAATTATTGTCCCCCTCCAGGATCCAAACCCTTTACTCCTGTGTCCCTCATTGCGAAGCAGGACAATGACAAGGTTTGGGAGAAGTTTAAGGGAGAGGTGAAAAATCAGAACCACGTGGCTGTGACTTTGCCTGTTAGTTTCCTAGTGAGACTGGGGGCAGTATTAGGTTGTGTACTGAGTGCGCCTTCATTCCCTTCGCCTGGGCTAACAGCTGCCTGGAACTTAATATCCAAATCTCCTTCATGTCCTTTTGATGTGTTCCTTAACATTAAGGAGGCCCCTTGCCCTCGTTGTTCATTAGTTCCTTTATGTGTAGAACAACTCACCTTTGTCTTAAACATTACCAAAAGTAGAAAAAAAGGAATATTGTTGATAACAGTCTTGTACAGTTTTACTTTTTCTTAATGAGAGATGGCATGCAAGATGAAGAGCGTTTGCTTGAGGCATTAAGAAGAGGACAGTATGATAAATGATTTTTAGTATCTTGTTTACTGAGAAACTACAAGGCTAAAGATGTCAAAGAAAAAAAACTGACACAAAAACAGTTGGCACCTTGTAAAATTTTTATTATGAAAAAATTGACTATAAAATTAACTCTATAAATAGTTAACAACAGTTTTTCATTTAAGTACCTTCGCTTTTTCTAGTGTTAGGATTGATTTCATCGAATTCCACCATACCCTTTTCTCTACAGATTTAAGGGTACAGCTTCTTTGAAAACTACACATATGAGAAAATGGGACTATAAAGCAAGATGCTTTTCTTAACCTAGTGTTAATACTTCATCATTGTATCTCATATTTGAAGCATGACCACAGTTCTCTTAAGAGTCTTTGTTACCTTTATAGGAGTTCAGTGTTTTAATTAACTGCAACTGGGTCTTTGCATTTGGTGGGTTGCAGAATTCAGGAAGAGGCGGAGAAATGAGTGTGTGGGAACTGATGACGTTCCTGTGGACAGGCTTAACCTGCAGTGCAGACTTCTGAGAAATCTTGAAGTTCTGAGAAATCTTTCCTCAGGTGTTAAACTGATGACTGAGAATAAAGTTATATATCAGTATGTGTGTAAACAAGCAAGTAGAGAGCATAAATACATTTTCATCCCTGAAGTGATCTGTAAAAACAAGAGATTGCCTTATAAAGAAGGATTCTGAAATGATGTATTCAAAATAGCCAGATTTGTTCATGTATTTTCTGTAATGCTTCGTGAAATGTTAATCTCTAAATTATACTGAATGAACGTGTATACTGTTAAGTGAGTTTGTGTTCTTATATTACCAAGTTGGTCCAAATTCAGATACATTTAGAAGAGATGCCCTTGAGAGCTGATTTTTTGGGATTTTTGTAGAGTGTTTGTCTGTTTGCTAGTTTTTTTTTTTTAGAAAGGAAGGTACAATTTGGAAATACTGCAAAACGGAAACAAGTTAGCCAAATTTCTGGTCTGTTCTGTCATTTTAGGCTCCAGCTGGAGGAAATGGTGCTGAAAATGTTGCCCCCGAGCAGCCTGCTAACCCCCCAGCAGAGAATGCGGTGGTGGGGGAAAACCCTGATGCCCAGGACGAGCAGGCGGAGGAGGAGGAGGAGGAGAACGAGGAGGAAGACGACGCAGGAGGGGAGGATGCAGCCGACGCCAACAACGGGGCGCAGGGTAATGGCTGTGGCCTGTCCCCACCCTTTCTCCGTTCCCAGCTCCCCGGGGGAGGGCCGCAGTCTTCAAAACTTCATGGGTTTGAAGTTCTGTTTGTAATCTGATTTTACTTTATTTTAGCAGACTTGCATTTATGGGCATTCATAAGCATGACATTCTTTTTAGCTATGAAGCAGGGCATGTTTTGTGTTTTAAAATTCTTCACACAGGACTTTTTAAAGGATGGATAGGAAGAAGTTATTTGTAAGTTGGAGTAGATACTGTATTTTTTTAAAAAGGAATTTACTACCATTTTATCTGATCGCTTTGCCTTCTTTACTGAGTCAGTACAACTTCTATTACTAAAGAAGAATTCCGAAGTGTTTTCTGCAGACCAGACATCACCCAGAGAAACTCATTTCTCATTTTCTGGCAGTATGTAAAAACTCTAGAATGTAAAAGAATGTCTGAGACCAGCCCACCAGTCAGCTATCAGCAGTTCACCATGTTCTTTTCTCTCTCCGGCCCCAGAGGTTTCCTGTCAAGTGCTGCACTGTCTCTGGGTCCACTTATCATTGCTGAGTGTTCCCTCTGCCCCAGGCACGCAGACACCAGGTCCTTGCCTTCCTGGAATTTCTGGTCTAGTGATGAAGTAGAAATATCCAAGTGAGCGAGTCTGTTATTACACTGTGTGATAAGAGTGCAGCTTGCTCTGAGGGTGCTCCTGAGAAGAGACCTGTTTGAAATAATTCACTGGGTAGCTAAGAGTAAGTGATCCCTGAGCTGTGGCTTGAAGGATGAGAGGAAGCCAGTTGTATAGCGGGAGCAGGGGCCTTTGAACGGAGAGGGGGGTGTGTGTTCCGAGGCTCTGAGAGTGCAGCTGCAGTGCCCCAGTGACACCTGGTTTCCGTCTGTTGTCTCATGCAGTGGGTCCTGCCTGGACCCTCCTCCCTTCCTGTTCCACACAGTGTTTATACTGATCTCTTGCCCTTAAAATCTGTCAGTGATTTCCCCATTACACTAAAGAACAAAATAAAATCCAGGCTTCACTTTCCTTTTGTAATAATATGATCTGATCCCCATCTGTCTTTCGTAAACATCCTCTACCACCTTATTCCTCACCCAGAGAGTTCTAGTCGCCTGGGTTCTTCACTTTTCTCAAATCCACCAGGTTCATTCTTGATTCAGAGCTGTTGAGTTCCTCTATTTCACATAATCTTATTTATGTCCTTTCTAGCACTTATGTCACAGTCTGGAATCATCTAATTTATTTTGTATGTTCTGTTTGTTTGTTTTTTAAAAATTGCCTAACTAGCAAATATTCAGTGTGGAAAAATTTTCATTTTAGTTTAGCCTATTTTAACTGTTGTGTTTAACAACAGTTATAAAACACTGTTAAACACAACTTAAAATGTCTTACTATTTATTAAACTCACATTCCAGAAGTAATGTTTAAATTATATTTCCAGATGACATGAACTGGAATGCTTTAGAATGGGACCGAGCTGCAGAAGAGCTTACGTGGGAACGAGTAAGACTTCTATCTATTAAGTGTCCTGGTGTTTTAATTCTAATGTATGTCTTAAAGTTGGCCGTATTTAGATGGGTCACTGATTTTGCAGTTATATTTGATGACAATAATTGCCAGAACTTCAGTTTCTAGAGGAAATTAAGTGATACATTGTTTGTGATGAAAATATTACAAATACTGTGATAAAGATCCATTAATTCCTTTTCTATGTTTTGGTACAAACCTTGTTTCACTTATGAAATTTGTAACTTGAAATTGTGCACTTTTGAAACTGAAGTAACAATTTAAATATAAGTATTAACTCTGATATTTCAGTTAACAAAACAGTACAGTGTATCATGAAATCTTGACTGGCTCCATATCTAATGTAAGAATAAAAATCCAAGATGGAATTTTTTTAACTTTATATAATTTGGATTAAAAGGATATCCAAAATATAAAACTCCTATGATAAGTTTTTCAGTCTCTGAGAATGATAGGCTCTTTTGGAAAGTAGTGGGTAAATATTATGTTTAAAGATATTGAAAGGAAAATAAGCTTTTTTCATAAATAAAATTTATTTTTAATAAAGTTTATTTTCATAAATAGATTAAAATCCTTTTGAATCTTGCTTTAATGCTTATTATTTATTTTAGATGCTAGGACTTGATGGATCACTAGTTTTTCTAGTAAGTAAAGCTAATCTTTTTTAATAATAGAATTGTAACTTTGTTTGTCTTAGTGATTCAGTGATCTCAAATATATAATATATGGTTGCTTTTTATGCTAAGGTCAAAATGCCCTTTGATTTTTGATTACTTGGTGTATTGAAGAAAGTCTTTTTTGTGTATTGAAAATATTGGCAAAGCATAAACATAATGCTATCTAAAAATGAAATTATTAAAAATATTTGAATTTTAGAAAAGAAAATGAAATACGAAGTTGATGGTAATTCAGAAAACTTGGTGTTCTTTTAAAGTCTCAGCTTGCTGTGTTTTAATGCCTGAACTGGTGAAAACAGCGGCTTTGAGATGTTCACAGAGAGAGCCCTGTTTGCTGAGCCTCACCTATGTTTACCTTAACAATAAAGAGTACCACTCTAATGTAAAGAGCAGTTCTTCGAAGAACTTGTTCTTTAAGGTGAAATGATGCTTTTTCCAGGTTCTGTGATATAAAGTCACAGAACTTGCCCTTTGGGATTTTTAAATAGCTTTGGTCATCAAGATGATTTTGGCTGCAGGTAGCCAAACTCTAACTGACTAAAACTGCTAACATAAGAGCAAGTCCAGAGGAAGGATGGGCTTCAGGTGTGCTTGATCCAGGGGCCCAGCGATGTCACGGACCCACATAATTTCCCTCTGCTGTTCACAGAGGCCCTCCTAAAACTGCCTCTGGATGGAGCTAGAATAGGAATTGAGGCTCATAGCTTGAGGATTTGAGGAATATATCTGATGATAATTCTCAGATTAGTAAAAAGTGATATTAGTGAGCTCCTATTCAGGGTTAGATCTGGAGAAGGCAGTGGCACCCCACTCCAGTACTCTCGCCTGGAAAATCCCATGGACGGAGGAGCCTGGTAGGCTGCAGTCCATGGGGTCTCGAAATGACTGAGCTAATTCACTTTCACTTTTCACTTCCATGCATTGGAGAAGGAAATGGCAACCCACTCCAGTGTTCTTGCCTGGAGAATCCCAGGGACGGCGGAGCCTGGTGGGCTGCTGTCTGCGGGGTTGCACAGAGTAGGACACGACTGAAGTGACTTAGCAGCTTAGATTCAAGGTTAGATCACAGTCAGGTTCAGTTCAGTTCAGTTGCTCAGTCATGTCAGACTCTTTGTGACCCCATGAACTGCAGCACACCAGGACTCCCTGTCCATCACCGACTCCCGGAGCCTACCCAAACTAATGTCCATTGAGTCGGTGATGCCATACAACCATCTCATCCTCTGTCATCCCCTTTTCCTCCTGCCCTCAATCTTTCCCAGCATCAGAGTCTTTTCAAATGAGTCAGCTCTTTGCATCAGGTGGCCAAAGTATTGGAGTTTCAGCTTCAACATCAGTCCTTCCAATGAACACCCAGGACTGATCTCCTTTAGGATGGACTGGTTGGATCGCCTTGCAGTCCAAGGGACTCTCAAGAGTCTTCTCCAATACCACAATTCAAAAGCATCAATTCTTCGCCGTTCAGCTTTCTTTATAGTCCAGCTCTCACGTCCATACGTGACTACTGGAAAAACCATAGCTTTGACTAGACAGGCCTTTGTTGGCAAAGTAATGTCTCTGCTTTTGAGTATGCTGTCTAGGTTGATCATAACTTTCCTTCCAAGGAGTAAGCGTCCTTTAGTTTCATGGCTGCAATCACCATCTGTAGTGATTTTGGAGCCCCCCCAAAATAAAGTCAGCCACTTTCCACTGTTTCCCCATCTATTTGCCATGAAGTGATGGGACTGGATGCCATGATCTTAGTTTTCTGAATGTTGCGTTTTAAACCAACTTTTTCACTCTCCTTTACTTTCATCAAGAGGCTCTTTTAGTTCTTCTTCACTTTCTTCCATAAGGTTGGTGTCATCTGCATATATGAGGTTATTGATATTTCTCGCAGCAATCTTCATTCCAGCTTACGCTTCATCCAGCCCAGCGTTTCTCATGACATACTCTGCATATAAGTTAAATAAGTAGGGTGACAATACACAGCCTTGACATACTCCTTTTCCTTTTTGGAACCAGTCTGTTCCATGTCCAGTTCTAACTGTTGCTTCCTGACCTGTATATAGGTTTCTCAAGAAGTAGGTCAGGTGGTCTGGTATTCCCATCTCTTTCAGAATTTTCCACAGTTTATTGTGATCCACACAATCAAAGGCTTTGGCATAGTCAATAAAGCAGAAATAGATGTTTTTTCTGGAACTTTCTTGCTTTTTCGATGATCCAGCGGATATTGGCAATTTGATCTCTGGTTCCTCTGGCTTTTCTAAAACCAGCTTGAACATCTGGAAGTTCACGGTTCATGTATTGCTGAAGCCTGGCTTGGAGAATTTTGAGCATTTTATTAGTGTGTGAGATGAGTGCAATTGTGCAGTAGTTTGAGCATTCTTTGGCATTGCCTTTCTTTGGGATTGGAATGAAAACGGACCTTTTCCAGTCCTGTGGCCACTGCTGAGTTTCCCAAATTTGCTGGCATATTGAGTGCAACACTTCCACAGCATCGTCTTTTACGATTTGAAATAGCTCAACTAGGATTCCATCACCTCCACTAGCTTTGTTCGTAGTGATGCTTCCTAAAGCCCGCTTGACTTCACATTCCAGGATGTCTGGCTCTAGGTGAGTGATCACACCATCGTGATTATCTTGGTTGTAAAGATCTTTTTTGTACAGTTCTTCTGTGTATTTTTGCCACCTTTTCTTAATATTTTGTGCTTCTGTCAGATCTGTACCACTTGTGTCCTTTATTGAGCCCATCTTTGCATGAAATGTTCCCTTGGTATCTCTAATTTTCTTGAAGAGATCTCTAGTCTTTCCCATTCTGTTGTTTTCCTCTGTTTCTTTGCATTGATCACTGAGGAAGGCTTTCTTATCTCTCCTTGCTATTCTTTGGAACTCTGCATTTAGATGGGTATATCTTTGCTTTTCTCCTTTGCTTTTCGCTTCTCTTCTTTTCACAGCCATTTTGCTTTTTTGCATTTTTTTTCCATGGGGATGGTCTTGATCCCTGTCTCCTGTACAGTGTCATGAACATCTGTCCATAGTTCACCAGGCACTCTGTCTATCAGATCTAGTCCCTTAAATCTATTTTTCACTTCCACAGTATAATCATAAGGGATTATGATTCTATACAGTCAGTATAGAAGGTTGCTGTTGTTTAGTTGCTCAGTCGTGTTTGACTCTTTTGTGACCCCACGTGCTGTAGCTCGCCAGGCTCCTCTGTCCATGTGATTTTCCAGGCAAGAATACTAGAGTGGGTTGCCATTTCCTTTTCCAGGGAATCTTCCAGACCCAGAAATCGAACCCATGTCTCCTGCATTGGCAAGTGGATTCTTTTTCACTGAGCCACCTTTTGTCCTTTTACCACTTTCAGTTTCTCACAGATGAGAGACCTTAAAGAGAGACACTGGACACTGAAAGAAGTGCTGTGCAGTTTACATTAATATGTTATTCAGAAATAATGTGGTTTTCAAATTTTTCTTTATTTGGATATCTTAGTGTGATACAAGTGAAATCTGGTGTTTATGAGAATCTATACAGTTCATGGTATATTATTAATTTCTGAAGAGGAACTGATTTTGAATTAATTTGATTTTTTAAATATGTGACATTAAGAACTTCGAGTTCTTTAGGTTTCGTTTTAGGAGCTATCTGGGGATTTCCAGGTGGTGCTAGGGGTAAAGAACCCACCTGATAATGCATGATACGTAAGAGTTGCATGTTCGAACCCCAGGTCGGGAAGATCCCCTGGAGGAGGGCATGGCCAGCCACTCCAGTTTTCTTGCCTGGAAAATCCATGGACAGAGGAGCCTGGCAGGCTACAGTCCATAGGGTCGCAAAGAGTTGGACAGAACTGAGCAACTTAGCACATACATATGAGCTATCTAATGAAAAGTGAAAAGTTACATATAATTTCTGAATGAAATCTCAAGATTGTAGTAAAAATATCAATCTTCCTAAGTGAATTAAATGTAAATCCAATAGGAGATTAATATGTTTTATTAATCCTTTTTTTCTTTAGGAACATGTCTTTTGGGTGGTGTCTTTAAACACACTGTTCATTCTTGTTTTTGGTAAGTGGTGTTTTGCTTTTATTTATGGTATTATGATAGGAGTTTAGTTTTTTCGGACATTGCTACAGGTTTTGTTTGGTTTTAACCTGATATGAAATATAAGAATGGAATATATGAATGGAACTTATATGGAATATATGAAAGGAGTTTTAGACAGTCATCTGGCATAGGAAGGCCCTAGGTATACAGGTATTTTCTTTCCTAAGCAGCACTGACTGCTGTTACTGCCAGCTCTACTGTTGGGCATTTCTGTCTCTTTTTGTAGCAGCTGGTTTTAGACTGACTTGAGAATATACAGTGTCCCACTTTTGAAATTAATTTTGTGCTGATTATCTCTGTGTTCTTTCCTGTGGCAGAAGGTCTTGTTTTTAATCTGTTAAAGTCCTGACCAAGACCTTTCCAGAGACCTTGGCTTGGGAGCTGTCGCAGAGAGAGATACGGGTTTGAGGAAAGACAGTGAACTTAGCCCGAGTGTCACTCCCCTCAGAACCAGATTCCAGTAATGCCGTGACTTCCAAACACTTCACAGCTGTACCTGTGAGGTTTCTGTGACAGCACTGAGAGTTCCTCCAGTTGGGAGACATGAAAGAAAGGAAGGCAGAATTGAGATGCAGCCCACAAGTTTTTCTGCTTTGGGGGAAGATAGGGAAACTGAGTCAAGTAACTAAGGTTCCTCCAGCAGTTCTTCAAGGTGGAGTCTGATAGACTTGGGTCATTGGTTAGACCGTGTTTCGGGTGTCCCAGAGAGACTGCAGGCTGCAGACTGACCTTAGAGTCCTCTTAGTGCCTCACTGTCTGCCCCTTTCTAATTACTTCTTGATGCCATCTGCTACCTTGCTCCTTTGACTCTGTATTTCCTCTAAACTGAAAGTTAGATCTAAGACCTGATTTGATTCAGGGTCAATACTTGCAGGACAAAACCTTCACTGGTCATGCATTGCCTGATAATACGACAAATCAGGAGGTACCTGATGTCCGGTTCTCCACCTGTCTGTGGTTCAGGTCATGGTATCTTGAAGCCATTATCGTTAGGTTTCATGTTTCCCTTTAACCACCAGAAAGTAATCTGTGGGAGGTGTTATTTTATTATCATGCAAATATCTAGTGTTCCATCAACTTTTTACCTAATAATTTTATTAGCCATTGATATTTGCCTGGATTAATTTATGTTTATTAGGCATTGCAAAATGATAATTTTCAAATTCCGTCATTTTAAAACATTCATTGGCTGGTTTTTCTATAAAGAAAAGCTTGTTCTTATCAGTTGGAACCGTTTAGTTAATCTGAAGCAGCAGGTCAGATGTGCAGTTCTTTTCCTTTAATTATTAGCACAGACCGCTTTCCTTGCTGATAAAAGTGTTTTGTGTTATGTTGCTTTTTTTCCTCTTGTGGTTTTTGGCATTCCCTTTTTTGAAGATTATGAACTCATGGGTTTGTATATATTCAGTGTTTTCTTTAGTTTTGGGGTTCTTTTTGACACTCATAGCTTCTTCTCTTTGGCCTGTGAGACCCTTTTCACAATGGTTCTTGTGTCCTTTCACTGTGAGCTTATTAGAGCTTGATAACTTTTTTGTTTTCTTGTTCTAGAGAGTACCACAGGCAATACATTTTTGGTTCTGGGGTCTTTCATTTCTCTAAGAAGCCTTTGTTCCTTTTAGTGGGGTTGGTACTAGGAGTGTTCATTGTTTTGATTTTGAAGTTTTCATTGAGTTTTTCCCCCCTTTTAGCATTTTGCCCTTACCACATCGGTCACTTTTCTCTTGTTGGTTTGGGATTTGAAGAACACGTGAGT
This sequence comes from Capricornis sumatraensis, assembly GCF_032405125.1. NCBI lineage: Eukaryota > Metazoa > Chordata > Mammalia > Artiodactyla > Bovidae > Capricornis > Capricornis sumatraensis. The sequence continues at coordinate 69,136,759 of NC_091086.1, read as the reverse complement.
ATGATACTTTCACAAACTTAATTTCAGTAATTAAACCCTAAATTTGATGTATGTTGAGTAAGTAATAATATTGTAAAGAGTTACTTCATTCCTCTGTCTTCCTTACATGAAGGAGTAGTTTATCCAGCACCACCTCGTTCATGTCTTAAGCGAAAAGCGACTCAAGACATAGAAGTGTTGGGAGGTGTGGAAGGTGTTCTCTGAACCTCGTGAGGCACAGTCTTCCTCCCTATGGGGCAGGCGGGAGACACGCTCTGGGGAAGCTTTCTTACAGACTGACCTTTTCACCTGACCACTGGCTTGCGAGCTCCGTTCTCTCCCTTTTCCCTAGTTGCCCCATAGTGAATTTAGAAAGGTAACGAGATGTTAATCAGTTTTTTTTAATGTTGATCTGTGTCAGAATGATGAGCTGTGGTATCTTCTAAATAGTTTGCTCTTATTTTGACATTTATGGTTATTTTCCAGAGGTAGATAAATATTGGGATGGACAACTACTATTTTTGGCAGGGGCGGGGGTGGTCCCCAGAAAGAGTTAGTCCTTTAAGGACAGCTAGCATAGTTGGAACATTCTGGTCCATTTGTGTGTGTGAATCCTGAGAAATCAACATTCTGAAGTTTCCGAAATGGCAAAGAGACATGTTCTGGTATTTAATGCACCTCTCCAGATTCTCACTAGATGAATGTGAGAACTTGAAAAGTCAGATAAATGCTTTGATACATTTTAATAGCACTTGCTGTGTGAAATTCAGGAACCAAAAGGTGAGCAGTGTTTGTCACGATCCAAGCTCTTGCTCTTTGTAAGTTGAGAATGAAACATTTACAGAGCAAAGAAAACTGGAACCGTGGCGGTAGGAGAGAAAGTGGCTTGGTTGCACGTGGCCAGTGAATAGCCCAGGCCGTGTGCTGCTCCTTTAGCACTCAGCCTTTAGCGGGTCCACTTCAGCGTAGACTAGAGTGCAGACTGTTACAGCTTCTTTCTTATTTTTGTAAAATTTAATTCACTGTACTCTGATTTTGTCTGCTTGAGCAAAGTGTTACTCTTTAATTTTTCCTCATCTTTTTGTAGTAAATTTCAGTCAGTGGGAGAATCCGGTTTGCAGAATTGTCATCCAGAGGGGATTTTATGGACAGTTATAGAGAGTTATATAGTCAACTTGGATTGTTTAATAAACATTGTTTAACGGGTATAGGCCATGTAGTAAAATTAATATTTAATTTATTTTCTTTTGTCTAGGTCCAAGCATCTCATTTTGAAGGCCTAATCACAACCATAGTTGGGTATATACTTTTAGCAATAACATTGATAATTTGTCATGTATCCTTTAATGAACCAGGTTGGTGTTCAGTAATGTTATTATTATTAACCCAAGAGTTATTCTTATTGATGAAAACTATTTTTCTCCACTAGTCCTTCTTAGTTGAAGTTGTGGGTATTTGTAGTGAGGATGAGAGCAGAAAAAATCGAGATAAATTAATTCTGTCTGTCAGATAGTACTGAGTGTTGCCTAGTTACCTGTTTCATTGTATCTTTACTATTTTGAAATAAACAAGTTTTTTGTTGTTGTTGGAGTATAGTTGATTTACATGTGTTATACAGCAAAGTGATTCAGTTATACATATATATGCATTATTTTAAAAAATAATTCTTTTCCAGTATGGTTTGTCATAGGATATTAAATGTTTCTCTGTGCTATACAGTAGGACCTTGCTATTTATCTGTATCTTTTCTTAAATGTTCAGTTTTTCCTTGACGACACACTGTAGGGGTTGGCAACTCTTGTTAAATTTCATAGGTCTCGTCGTTTGCTAGGAGTCTGCTATATTGTTGTTAAGGTAATTAATTCCTTTTAATAAATTAAGACTGGAAATGCTTTCTCCCCATTTAGGTGATATTGATGACCTTTATTTTTACTTAAGGTCTCTTTGTTAGTGGTGGTAGAAATTGGAGTTTTCCCTCTCATTTGTGGCTGGTGGCTGGATATCTGTTCCTTGGTGAGTTTATTTTTCATTATCTAATACAATCTAATAATTTAAAAGCTTTTTAAAAAGTCTTTAGAATGGGTTCCTTTTACTGGAAAGCCAATATTTGATGATAATTTATTTTTTTTTTGAGAATGTATCATCGTAGATTCTCAATGTTGTTAATTTTTCCTGAGTACCTGATTTTTGTGAGGTTTGTACACATATTTGATGTTAGACTGTTTTGACTGGAACCTTTCTAATAATTAATGAAGAACTTTCTTACTTAACTCTTCTCACTTTCATAAAGATGCCAAGATGTTATAAATGTAAAAAGAGTAAATCAAAGGAGTTCCCTGGTGGTCTGCTGGTTAGGACTCAGCGCTTTTACTGCTGTGGCCCAGGTTCAGTCCCTGGTTGGGAAACTCCTCAAAGAAAGAAAAAAGGAAAAAAAAAAAAGAAAGAAATCTTATAAGAAGACTACCTTTATAGTAATAAATTCAACCCTAACCATTTGTTTTAACTAAGATGCTCAATCTTCATTAAAATCTTTAATGGCTGTCAGTGATAATCAGTTTCTTCTCAAAAAATAATTAAATATAGAAAAGCTGCCTTTTCTGAGGTAACATTTTCTCTCATAGTATTAAAACCCACCATTAATTTAGATCTGTAACCAAGAGAAGAAGGTATTATGGTAACATAAATGTTTCTTTCACAATAGCAACATTGGTAAAGTTCTTATTCACAAATTGATCCATCAATATTGCCTCTTTTAAATTTTTCAAAATGTCATGTATGTCTTTGAAATAGCATTCAACCGTATTTCTACTATGAAATGCCTTTCAGGGAACTGTAATCCTAGAAACATCAGAACTTTCATGTATGGTGATTGATTCCCTTCCTAGAATGTGAAGATGTTAATTCAGCAGAGGTGAGTGGTACAGATCTCTCTCACCTATTCTGTCTTGATTTAGGAAATGTTTGATGCTACTCTGAAGGATCGGGAGCTGAGTTTTCAGTCGGCCCCAGGCACTACCATGTTTCTGCACTGGCTGGTGGGAATGGTGTATGTGTTCTACTTTGCCTCCTTCATTCTGTTACTGAGAGAGGTAAGCTCCACAGGAAGTGCCAACATTGCACCTTCATGGAAAGGACTTCTGCTTTAACCACATGGCATGCCTTAAAGGCTATGATGATTTCCTAGCTCAGTCTTTTTCTCTTTATTGTAAGAGGGAATAGCTGTAGACTAGTTTGGCTCAATTGCTTTAAACCATTTTTAAGTTATTGGTCTCAAAAACTGGCAGGTTTTATTATTTCTATCAGTTTGAAATATGAGTAGAGTGAGGGGAAAATTTAAATAAAAGCATGTTTTACTTGGTATGTATTTTAACCATCCTCAAATACGTGTTCTTGGACTTCTTTATGTGATGTGAGCCTATTTTGGACTTCATTCAAGGACATGCTAGAAATTCCCAAAGGGTATGGTTTCGCAGGATCAGATGTGTAAAGTGGTCTTGAAGCCATTTATACTCCTTAAGTATAGTATGATAGTGGGGCTTCTTTATGATTCTGGTTCAGTTGCCAGGTGGGAACTTTTACCAATCCTGTTTTCAGAATACGGTCCTTACTGATATGAAGACAGTAAAACAGTGTGAGTGTTTGACTAGGATGCATCTCATGCTTAGTCACCTGGTGCAGAAGGAAGTGTGAGACTTGAGTAATTGTAATAAATGTACTTTCTGCTCTGAATTCTTTCCCCAAACAGTACTGTACGCTGACTCTGTGCCAGCCTCTGTGCTGTATGCTGGGGTAATCGGAAGAAACAAGGACAGAGTGCCTACTCAGTGTTACATTCTGGGAAGGAATACAGCCAGGGAGCAAGTCCGCTTACTCCACGAGAGCAGTGCTGGAGAAGCAGGGCTGAAGGAGCAGGCTGGCGACTAGTCCAGTGTGAATGGAACACTAACGCACAAAGGCTTAAAGCTATTCATGGTTACTCCGCTCTTTTGAGAGATTTGAGGAGCTAGGGATGAGGTGGGGTCCAAAATATTCTCCTGAAACATAAGAGTATAAGTTCAGTAAATTCTGTTTGCAAATAAAGCCTTTATTCTTGTTTTGAAACTAGTGATTAAAACTAAGTATATTTTTCAAATTGTAATTTTATGTGACCTCTAAATTACATTCTTCATTGATAAAATATTTTATACTGAATTTTTTCATTTTATCAATGTGGTAGTTTTTTGTTGATACAGAATCCTAGTATTTTGGAGTTAGATAACTGTAATAATTGCTTTGTTTGAAAAATGGAAAAATAGAATTTGGGCAGATGAGAGACTTTACACAGGGTAGCTCAGTGAGTTTGGGCCACCCAAAACTAACCCTCAGGCTCATCCATTGTCCCATCACCCACAACTTCTAGAGTTGATGCTTTCTCCTGAGCCAGGGAAAAAGATGTAATAGGTAGTCACTTGAAGATACTGAGAAGCTGAAGGGTTTCTTAATTAAGGTAAGTCTTCTTGAAAAGTGTAAGACTGAAATCACATCTTTTGTTAAGGATAATTATAAATTATAACCCAATTTTTCCCAGATTATACAGTATAGTTACAATTTTTATAAAAATACTTACTGTTCATCTTGGAAGTCTAGATTTCTTGACAGATGTACTTAGTAAAATTTTTCCATTGAATGATTAAAAGCATCGGAGAACATCAGGCACAGGATAGTTTTAATTCTGATATAGGAACTTCTTTTCCAAGTAGAGTTACATGAATTTTCTAGGGCCAATTTCTTAAGATGCCAAAATAATTTTAAAAGCTTCTCTGTTAATGTTTTAGCTCATATACAGAGGCAGAAGACATTGATGGATATTTATAGCATTTGAAATAAATTTTCAGGTACTTCGACCTGGTGTTTTATGGTTTCTAAGGAATTTGAATGATCCAGATTTTAATCCAGTACAAGAAATGATTCATTTGCCTATTTATAGGCATCTTCGAAGATTTATTTTGTCAGTGGTAAGTGTAATTTTTTTTAATGATTTTGAAGTAAAATGGGTTACCCTTGAGTTTTTTTGTTTTTTTGGTCAGAAGGACTGGTAGAGTGGATTGAATAATTTAGGTTTATCTACGCCTGTGGAAGTTGGTTATCAAATAGTTATTTTGTTGGTTTCTTTGATAAATGGTAATAAACAAAAATGCCTTCTGGTTTTTTAGAAGTATAATTAATTGCCAAATTATGAGTTTCAGAATTATGTTTAATTTGCATTTAAGCAATAGAGACTTGTTAATAGCTTCTAAATTAAACTCTTGGGATTTCCCAAGTGGGGCTGTGGCAAAGTATCCACCTGCTGATGCAGGAGATGCAAGAAATGTGGGTTCAATCCCTGGGTCAGGAAGATCCCCTGGAGGAGGGTATGACAATTCACTCCAGTATTCTTGACTGGAAAATTCCATAGGCAGAGGAGCCTGGCTGGCTGTGTAGTCCATGGGGTTGCAGGGAGTCGGACACAGCTAAGTGACTGAGCACAGCACATTAAACTCTTAATAGAACCATCTCAAAATTTCTTCCCTGGGTGGAAAAAGAAATTGCCCAGTTAAATCTTAAGTTTTTCCAAGATAAAATTCTAAAAGCAATATTGTGAGCCCTTTGGAAACTTTTGTGCCATTAGTATGGGTTCTCTCCTACTGTCACTGGTGGTTTATTATGCGGCAGACAGTTCTGATCCTTCATTGTGAGCTTCTAGCTCTCTTTTCGTATACCGTGCCGTGGTTATCCTTTGTGGCTCCTGTCTGAGCGCTTGTGTCCTAGAGAGAGAGGAGCAGCTGTCCTAGGAACGCGTCTTCACACAGAGTGACCCATGTGTAGTGTGTTGAGTGGGAACACTCAGTGCCCTGGGCATACGTCGACCTGAACTGGAGTCTGCCGTCTCTCACGGATGGTGACAGTGGTGCCCGGCCTGCCCTTTCTCTTGCTGCAGATTGTCTTCGGCTCCATCGTCCTCCTGATGCTGTGGCTGCCTATACGGATAATCAAGAGTCTGCTGCCTCATTTTCTCCCATACAATGTCATGCTCTATAGGTAAGTTTTTGATATTTGGAAGCTTTACTAATTAAAAGTCTGTTAGAGATTTGATACTCAGAGTACATACATTTAATGAAACATTTCATTTCTCACAGATATTAGCAGTCATCTGATAACTAAAATTTTCCATATGAACATTAGCAGTTATATTTTCCAAAGAAAGAGTTTCGTTTTTCTGCATATGCAGTGTGCCTTTGTTTAGCATTGAAATGTTAGCATTCCTAATGACAGGTACCTAGTAGTGTCATCTTTATATGAAAAGCATTACATCGTAGGTAAGGTAGCCATAGTTAAACATGTAATTACAGATGAAGATGGGATCTAGGGCTTATAAATGGAAAAATATTGTTTTGATTTAAAAGACTAAAGTAACCTGGAAACCTAGTCTCCTACATTCCCTTCTTCAGTGATTTGTATCTTCTCTTCAGTCATCTAAATATGCCAGGCAAATTGAATTTCTTCCTCAGATTTACTTGTAACTGTCTCTAAATCTTGTCAGTTCTAATTCTTTATGATCTCTTATAAAAACCAATGATATACCACTTAATATTTTAGGCCTTTTTCTTTTTCTCCGTTTATAATCCATCTGTAACAAATCTCCCTCTTCCTCTATAATATGCATAGTAATATCTGGGTAGTGTAGAATGACATACAAGGCTTGGCATGATTTCACACTGCCTTTTGAGCATCTTGTCCAGCATCATCTGACTGGAATTCTACTCCACAGCCCCACGCAGCCTCCATTGAGTCTCCCCATAAAGGCCTAGCTGTTCCTGGTCTTTCCCTCTGTTTGTAGTGACCTTCTGCAAGCTTTTGCTGTCTCTCCTCAGAATCCAAACTGAGGTTTTATTCTCTTGAGTTTTTTGCTATCTAGAGTAAGTCACCTCCCCGTCCTTGTGTGTTCAATTGTAGCGAGGACCAGGAAGCACAGTTGGTCCTATGCATTGTTGGAATAGTCCCATCTTGGCAGTCGGTTACACCTAGAAGTTCAGTGGAGCTGTTGTAGCAGTGTGTAGTGCATTCTTCCATTCAGCAAGATTGAGGGCCCATCATATACTAGGTGCTTCTCTGTGTGCAAGGGATGTAACAGTGAACAAATCAGAATCAAGAACAATTTGTGTCCTTCTGGACTTGTCTCTCAGTGGGGGAGATAGCCAATAAAATAGGTAAAATATGTAATATGCCAGAGAGTCATAAGTGCTGTGGGAAAAAATGAACAAAGAAGTGACTAGTGAGGCCCTGAAGTGACAGTTGAGGAGGCCCTGAGGAGGTGATGAGGGAGTGAGCTGCGTGAATCTCTGAAGGCGAAGGGCCCTTTGCAGCTGGGCAGGCATGTGCAGTGGCACTGAGTTTGGGTTGAGGAGCAGCTGGAGGCCAGTTTGGCTGCACTGAAAGAAGGAGAAAAGTAGTTGGCTGGGAGTCGGAGAGGTCGTGGGAAGCTGGGTCCTCCAGAGCCTTGTAAGCCACGATAAGCACTTTGGCTTTGAGTGGTTTGAGGGGTGGGGGTTTTGGGGAGGTTGAGCAGAGAGAGCAGTGATCTGACGTAGGTTTCCCAGGGTTCAGTCTGGGTACTGTGACTAGACGAGCCAGGGTTGGGATGGCCAGGGCAGAAGCAGGAAGCCAGCCCAGGAGGGTAGTGCCACATCCTGGTGAGAGGCGAGGGTAGCTGAGATGGAGGAAGTGGCCGTGGCGTCAGGAGAGGTGGTTTGATTTAGGGTGCAATTAGGGTACAGTCCATAGGATTCTCTGTATGTTTGAATGAAGGGTGAAGAAAGGCAGCGAAGGATCTAAGTTTCTGTCCTGAGCACCTGAAGGATGGAGTTGGCATTTACTAAGAAGAGGGAGATTGTGGAAGAGCAGGGTTTAAGGAGGAGTGGGAATTTGATACTGAGCACGATCAATTTAAGATGTCTTGGGTGTTCTGTGAAACGTTGGGTTGGCTCTTTGGGTATGTAAGTTAAGGATTAGGGCAGATGTCTGATAGTACATAGAAGTTTACAGAAGGTTGCTGTCTTAAGCCACAGGAGGTTGCGTGCATCCAGAGAGCACATGCAGATGAGAATAGAGAGAGCAGGGGCGTTTCATTGTGTCCAGGTCAGGGAGATGAGGAGGAACCAAAACGCCTTGGCGAGGTGTCCGTGGAGAAAACGTTCTGAGGAGCGCAGAGCGGCTGGTGGTGTACTACACTACTAATATAGCCAGTGAGTTGCGGACCAGGACCCACCCGTCACTCTAACAACACGACAGTCATGTTAGATGACTAACCCTAACCCTAACCCTAACTCTGACAGTCATCAGGAACGGTTTTGGTGATGTTTGAGGGAGATGCCTTGTTGTCTTCAACTGAGAGTGGATGTGAGGTGATAAAGGCAGTAAATTCATGTGACTCTTCAAGTTTTACCATCATTCCATTAAATGTTTAATATGGTACAGGGTGGGGGTGACAATGGAAATTGAATCCACATTGTGAGTTATGGCTTTTTGTAATTATCTTAGTGATGCTCCAGTGAGTGAACTGTCCCTTGAGCTGCTTCTGCTTCAGGTTGTCTTACCAGCGTTACTCGAACAGGGACACACGCGGCAGTGGCTGAAGGGACTGGTGCGAGCCTGGACTGTCACTGCTGGATACTTGCTGTAAGTACGGCAGGTGCCTCATAGGTGTGTCATTTGTGATCGTTTAGTAACCTTTCTGAAAAAGCATGCCCCACTCAGGAAGAGTTAGTTTTAATAAGAGACATTCTGATGATATCTGCAAGTGTATATAATACTTATTAAAGCTTTTCTAATTATCGCTGTCCTTTTATGAGGCTTCCCAGGTGGGTCAGTGTTAAAAATCACATGCCAGTGCCAGAGACACGGGTTTGATCCCTGGATCAGGAAGATCCTTTGGAGAAGGAGATGGCAACCTACTGCTATATTCCTGCCTGGAGAATCCCAGGGACAGAGGAGCCTGGCGGGCTACAGTCCATGGGGTCGCAAAGAATCTGACATGACTTTAGCAGGCATACATGCATGTTTTTACCCTCTTATAGAGGGGTTGCGGCCCAAGTTCTTTCATTAAACTGGGTAAAAGTAAAATGCTTTTTAGTGCATTAAAAACAAACCAAGTTACCATTTTTTTAGAAGTCCTAACCTGATAAATTAGGATTGGAAAGGGTCAGTTTTTATTCCAATCCCAAAGAAAGGCAGTGCGAAAGAATGTTCAAACTACTGCACAATTGCACTCATCTCACACGCTAGCAAAGTAATGTTAAAAATTCTCCAAGCGAGGCTTCAACAGTATATGAACTGAGATACTTTAATGTGAAATATGGGCATAATTTGTTTTTTTGTGCTTCACACTTAACAGTATTTTTTTTTTTATAAATTGAAGGTTTGTCAGATGATGGTTAACATTCTTTAGCAGTAAAGTATTTTTAAATTAAGGCAGGTACCTTGTTTTTTAAAGACAGTGCTGCTGCACCCTTACTGGATTATAGTCAAGTGTAAGCATAGGTTTTATATACACTCAGAAACCACAAGTCTTGACCCCTTTAGTGCAATGTTGGCTTTCTTGTGGTGCGCGGGCTAGACCCACAGTGCCTCCAGGGGATGCCCGTGTGCGTTGGGTTCTGCTTGAACATGTATCCTTCTCTAACGGCTCAGTGCCCTGCCATGCCTCCTCCCTCCCCGTCTCATTTGTGCTGTAACTCATTTGTGGCTTGGAGGTTTTAGTTGAGCTGCATGTCATAGCAGACACAGTAGTCATCTGTAGTGAAAGGAGAAATTGATACTTTTTTCCCTAAAATTCTTCACATAGAGTATCTTGTATGTTGTACACTTTTTTTTTTTCCCCCAAGTTACTGATTTTTCTCAGATGTTGGCTGAAGAAAACAAAATAGATCAAATTTATGGGGTATTCTGTATGTTAATTAACTTTACATTTGGAAGGGTTTCATTTAAAGCAGACAGCAACATTTAGAGCAGATTAAGGTAATGGTAGTGCTCTGCATAGGTTCTACTTATACCTTTTCTTCCCTAAGTAATAATTATTAAGGATCACCAGTAATTATAATCATAGTTGTTATTACAGACAGTGTCATGTCTGCTGTTTTATTCTGAGTGAGAATTTTTACTGATGCAATTTTTACACAGGGATCTTCATTCCTACTTGTTGGGAGACCAGGAAGAAAATGAGAACAGTGCAAACCAACAGGTTAACAATAACCAGCATGCCCGAAATAACAACGCTATTCCCGTGGTGGGGGAAGGCCTGCACGCAGCCCACCAAGCCATACTCCAGCAGGGCGGGCCTGTCGGCTTTCAGCCTTACCGCCGGCCTTTAAATTTTCCACTCAGGGTAGGTACTGTACAGACTTAACAGAAGATTTTTCAGGTTTCTGTTGAGAACTTTTGCTGCTGTTATTGGTACTGTTAGTATAGAGTCCTTGGTATAAACACATCTTAGTCATCGGAGGAGAACCTACCTTTCACTCCTCTCATTCTACAATACGTTATGTATGTAAATGTCAGGTAAGTTTATCAAATTTTAGACATGAGCCATGGAGTTTGGCTTCCATGTGCCATTGGCCCCTGCCATTTGTAAGGAACAAGAAGACCCTAGATCAAATAAGAAATCAACATTCTTGATTCATTTCCTATGTCAGGAACTGGAATCTGCATTTTAGAGTTTTTCTCTTTAATCCTTGAAGTATTAATCCCAGTGCTCCAAGGAATGAGTAGTAATCTTTTGTTTATATCTGATAAAATTGAAGACCAGATTGGTTAAGGAAGTGCCTGCCAAGGTCACCAAGACCTTCCTCCAGATGCTACCGAAACTGATCCTTCAGGGGTCTCCAGGGACCTTCAGGGTGTTAGATTCCATGGTCAGGTCTTGGTCCTCACCTCACTTGCTGTATTAGTAGCACGTTACATGATTGCCCACTTCTTGTTCCACAAAACACTTTTTTGGAAGTTGTTCAAGAAGCTTCATGGAGGAGTTGATACTTTCAAATCTTTAAAATTAGATCAAGCAGATTAAAAAAAGCAGGTGGGAAAAGGCATTCCAGGCCTGTTGTCAGGACAAGAGGCACATTGAGATGTATGGACCTGCAGGGAAGCGAATGGATGGAGTTGAGGCAGGAGGTGTAGGCGAACTGCCAGAGATGGAGGAGCTGTGAGAGACGAGGCTCTTCAGTTGACAAAAGATCCTTTCCTAACCAAAAGGTACTGTGTGGTCCAGATTAGAGAGAGGACCACCACAGGGTCTGTCAGGCAGGCAGTGGAAGCTGACCGAGTCTCCACGCCCGGTCGTGCGGTGTTAACCGCTGGTGCGGTGTTAACCGCTGGTGCTTGCCGTCTCCCTGCCGGAGCCCTGCCCTCGGGGCCTGGTTGGGTCCAGGTAGGCAGCACTCTTTTTATCTCTCTGTCCAGGATGGCCACTTCCTTCTTATCTCAGGGTGTTTCCTTTCTATCTACACTTTTCCATATAGGAGCCATCAGCTATAGCTATGATTGTTTACTTTTAAACTTAATTAAAAATAAATATCACTTGTAGACATGTGATTAATTATCTTGAATGGTGGATATTCCTTCGCAGCATATATGTATATCAGACCGCACTGAACACTTTATTATTAATATAGTTTAATTTGTCATTTATATCAATTAAGCTGAAAAAATAAAAATACAATTCTTGTAGACATACTTTAAGTACCTAGAATTTTAAATTCCAGCATTCATTCACACTGACCCCCTGTGAAGTGTTTGGTGGCCTCATGTACCCATAGCTCCCGTGTTCAGCAGTGCAGGTGTAGACATGTCCATCATCAGAGTGTTCTGATTGGATGGCACTGTTATAGAGTAAGCTTTCTTTTCATGAAAAGTTGTTTTTGAGAATTTGATAAAAATAAGTGGCTATTTTTAGTTTTAATGAACAGTGAGTGAGGGAAAATGTAAGTTGATCGTGTTTTATCTTTGTGCTCTCTGATTTAAAATATATTTGCTTGTTATTTGCTGATGTATGTGATTATATGAAAGTGGAAGCAGTTTCCTTTTAGCCAGAGTTATAGTTAATATTATCTAAAATGAAAATTTCCTTTTTATGTAAAATGGAACGAGTCTTGGAAATGCCAGTATAGACAGTTTGTTTTTACTGAGAGAATTGTGTTGATTCTTTGAGTGGTGTCCTAAAATACATTGAGCACGTGTGACTACTATTTATGCACTGCTGTGTTTTGCCTTGCAGATATTTTTGTTGATTGTCTTCATGTGTATAACCTTACTGATTGCCAGCCTCATCTGCCTTACTCTACCAGGTATGAGCTTGTCCTAGCTCTCTGCTAATGACATCATGAAAAGATGCTACATTTTAACAGGGTATATTTTGCTGAGATGTGATCTTTTCATCAAATATAAACTTGAAGCAGTTTTCCCTTCATTTTTATTGAATGTAGGGTACATGGGAACAGAGTTCAAAGTCAGTCACAAAGTATCAGAAGCAGCTCACTGCCCTCCAGCCTCCTTGTTAGTGCTTCATAGCAGCCAGAAAACCCGAATCATATTGATGTGTTAGCCACTTAAATCATAACCAAGTGGAAGATACTTTTCAGGTTTTATCAAGCAGGCAAATGTATAGTGAGCTAGTGTCTTGATTATAGCACTCAATATAACTTTATAAATCAGATTTACCTTAAATACTTGAATTTTTTCCCATGTGGGCTAAGGCTGAGGAGGAGCAACTAGTTAATTTCAAGTGAGGTTTCTTAAAAAAATTATTTTCTGATTTGTGTAAGAGTTGTGATTTACCTTAAACTGGTAAAAATAAAGTTTTTTTTTTAATTTTTGTTTTAACTGTTTCTTCACTGATTTTTGACTGTTAAAACTTTGCTCCTGAGTTCACTACTCAGATCTCAACTGTTAAAATGACAAAGCCTGGTTAACCATTGCTAAGTCACTTGAGTTGTGTCTGATTCTTTGCAACCCTATGAACTGTAGCCTGCCAGGCTCCTCTGTCCATGGGATTTTTCCAGGCAAGAATACTGGAGTGGGTTGCCATGCCCTCCTCCAGGGGATCTTCCTGACCCAGGGATCAAACCCACGTCTGTTATGTCTTCTAGGTTTGCAGGTGGGTTCTTTACCACTAGTGCCACCTGGGAAGGTGCAGTGAAATAAACATATTTTTGAGAAAACTTAAGTTTTTGAACTTTGGACAGCTTTGTGGTTTTTAAGTTCCGTTTTCATTTTTATCAGAAATATTAAAAAGTTAACAAAGGAAAGAAATCCAGTTTTATTACTTGAATTTGGCAATACAAGTACTTTAATCTCATTAAAGATTGTTAAGTAAATACTTCCCTGTTAATCCAGTCCCAGCATCTGGGGGAAGGAATGCAGCTGTGTTTAATTACAGAAATACTTGTCATAGTACACCTTTAAGGTGGTGAGGATGCTGTTTTCCCACAGGTTACTTTCCTATAGCTACATTTTAACTAACGTTAAGTTACTACAAACTAGAAACGAATCTAACCTCTCAAAAACACTTTAGAAGTATGTGAAGTACAGAATTAAAAGAAAGCTTTAAATTTTTTAAAACGAGCCAACCAAAACAGAACAAAAACTTTGGAGTAAAAATCAGTTCAGTTCAGTCAGTCAGTCATGTCCAACTCTTTGCGACCCCATCAACTGCAGCACACCAGGCTTCTCTTCCATCACCAACTCCCAGAACTTGCTCAAACTCATGTCCACTGAGTCGGTGATGCCATCCAACCATCTTATCCTCTGTCTTCCCCTGCTCCTGCCTTCAATCTTTCCCAGCATCAGTGTCTTTTCCAGTGAGTCAGTTTTTCACAAGTGAAAGTGAAAGTGAAGTCGCTCAGTCGTGTCCGACTCTTTGCGACCCGTGGACTGTAGCCCAGCAAGCTCCTCCTCCATCCATGGGATTCTCCAGGCGAGAATACTGGAGTGGTTGCCATTTCCTTCTCCTGGGGATCTTCCCGACCCAGGGATCGAACCCAGGTCTCTCACATTGCAGGCAGACGCTTTAACCTCTGTACCACCAGGGAAGCCCCAGGTAGTCAAACTATTGGCGCTTCAGCATCAGTCCTTCCAGTGAATATTCAGGACTGATTTCCTCTAGGATTGGCTGGTTTAATCTCCTTGCTGGAGTAGAAATACATATACATATAGAATGCTTGACATTTTTACAGAATTATCAGTGATACTTTTAAATCTTTAACAAGCATATGTGTTTATTTCATGTGACATTTGCATGTGTTTGTCTTTAAAAATTACTTATCTTTATACCCAAGCTGTTTTGTGATACTGCAAAGAAGTCTGTAATATTATTAGCATTATGGCCTATAAACTTGACTGTTGAGGTGGTTTGATTGGGATTGGAGACAGTGTGGGTCAGTGATCCAGAGCATGATCTTGGTCATGTAAACGTGAGTTCCCCTTCAGCCGCCACCCTCGTGTGCCCTCGGTAGGGGCCTTGGTTTCTCAGTCTTCAGAATGGAGGGTCGTTACTGCTTGCAGGGTTGTTGGCAAGATTAATGAGAAAATGTATGGAAAATGTTTAACCCAGCCACTTGTTCCTTTTAGACATTCAAAAATAACAGATAGTTTAAAACAAAACAAAACATATAACTACTGTGTCAAGGAGAAAGAGACACTGGAAAGGGGGTCTTGGTCTTCTTTCCAGCTTTATTAGGGAGTAACAATGTGAAGAAATTATATAAATGATCTTGCCTGATAGATTTTTGTGGGTACATTGTGGAATTTATTTGTAATAACTCTTTGAGGCCATCCCTTAGACAACTTTCACATATTTCCTAAGTTTCATTTTATTTTTTTCCTGAGAAAATTAGTGTGAGATTCTTTTTTTGTTGTGCCCACTTCTTATTAAAATAAGCTTAGTTTTCTATCTTAATGAATGAGCTAAATGAAAGAAAGTTACTCTAAATTCCTTGTAATGTTGCTAAATATTAAAAATATTGACAACACAAATAATAGAAAGTATATTCTCCATTTGTGTCCTGTTACGTGCACAATCATTTCATTTGATGATCTAGACAGCAAGAACACCCCGCTCCTCAAGTCATTTCGGTCCCCAGAGAATAAGCAGTTGGCCTCGCAGGTGGCCATCCAGGTCACAGGGGAGCTTGTACCCAATGACTTGCTGTGGTTTGATTGTATCTTAAGTTATGACTTTATCTTTAGAGTTTGAGGGTTTTGTTTTTATTTTGTTTGCTCTTAATGAAGACACTGATACATCAAAACATGCTGTCTTTTTAATAATCACTTACAATGATTGAAAGAATTGAAAATACTGGTAGTACAACATTGACATCAAGATTAGAGTTGTTTTTGCACGATCACATGTCTCATTGATCAGCCTTTGTATTTTCAGTATTTGCTGGCCGTTGGTTAATGTCATTTTGGACCGGGACTGCCAAAATCCATGAGCTCTACACAGCTGCCTGTGGTCTCTATGTTTGCTGGCTCACTATCCGGGCAGTGACGGTACTCGTGGCGTGGATGCCACAGGGACGCAGAGTGATCTTCCAGAAGGTCAAGGAATGGTCCCTCATGGTAGGCCTTTCTAGTCAAGACTGGTCCTGTCTGACAGCAGTGGTGAATGTTTTTCAGTGGTTTCTTTAAATCTTTTCACTTTGTTTCTTCACTGTGTTGATTGTGTCAAGAAAGTTGATTTTTTGAATTAAAAGGAGTATTGCTTTAAGGCAGTAGTTTTCTGGTTTTACTTTGAAAAATACAGTCCAGATATATCTGAGGGTTAAAAGAAAGTCATGCTATTAAAATGATCCAGTAATGATCCAGTAATGCCCTTGAGACATAAGATAGTCTGTAGAATTTAAAATCAGTTTGTTTAAGTAGAAATTTCCTTGAAAGTCATTTTTTCTAAAATTTGATTCTTTTAATATATAAAAACTTGACTTCAGGTTTCAGTCAGTGTTATCTATATAAATGAGATTCTTTTAATTATAGTCTGTTGTTATTCAAGAATGTCCTGGCTAGTGTGAAAGTATAGTAGGTAATGGGAATTATTACTCTCAGTAAAGAACTTAGTTGTCACAGGAGTGGGGGAAAATGTCATTGTAAGATGATTGTCTAAGAGTGGCAACTTATTGATTGATCATAATGTTGATTATGACTGATAAATATGTTTAGGTCACTGCTTTATGCTTTTTCATTTGTATAATCAACTCTAGTTTTGTATCTGAATTTTTATTTTGATTTTACTAGGAGTTTAATAGCTATTTAATATTCATGTTTAAAGAAAACCACAAGAGATTCATTGTATATTAAGAATAGAGGGATTTGATTGCTGTGTCATCTGTAGATAATGAGATACTTAACTATATTTAAATAGAGAAACTAGACAGTACCAGTTTTCATTTGATATTCTTCCACATCATATTGCTATGTAAAGAAATAATTACTGTATCTTAATGCACACCGTTTTAGTCTCTTGATGTTGAAACAACTGTCCTTACTGAGACTCCCTTAAGAAAAAGGGACATCAAGGCCACTTTAAAACTGATTTCTTTGTCAGGATTTCATAGGGGCTCTTACATGTTACCTATTCCTTCTTTTTGTGCCAATTTCTATTTTGCCACTTTGTCCAAATTCTATAGCTGTGCTAATAGAATAACCATGTGACTAACGGCTACCATCTTGCACAACACAGATACAGGTCGTTTCTGTCATCTCAGTAAGTTCTGTGGGAACTGAACTTGCCACAGAAGTAAGGACTTCCCACAGTCCTCAGTTCCCTGAGAACATACTGCTCTAATTTGATCAGCTAATTTGATCAGCTTGGTTAATTACCTTAACAAGGGTTATGCAGAATGCGTCAACTATATCAGTCCATCTCAGAGGTCACAGGTCAGCCTGTGAGTGGGCCACCATTGGCTCAGGGGCGTGGAACAACCAGGGAGATGATAAACACTGGCAGTAACTCTCCAGGACGGAGGGTGGAGACTTGGTCAGCTTCTTGGACAAACAGAAGCCTATTCCTGAGACTTAGATTGAGAAAAGTAGCACAGTCACTTGGTTAATATATGTAATAAGATAAGTTTGTAGCAACATAGTAATATGTTTAGTAGTAATTTCATGCTTTTGTTAAGTAGCTTGAGTTTTTGTAGTTATACATTCAGATTTCATTTAAACATGTAACATAAAAAGTGAGTTGTTTAAGGTATGTATTTGTTCTGTTAGGTGTCAGGTCAAAGAAGAATAAACTTCACGTGAGATAAAGTGTTTGGCTAGAAGTCAGTGAGACTGTCTTAACTCAGTGGCCTTTCATCTCCCACTAGATAATGAAGACTGTGATTGTGGCAGTGCTGCTGGCTGGGGTGGTCCCACTTCTTCTGGGGCTTCTGTTTGAGCTGGTTATTGTTGCTCCCCTGAGGGTTCCTTTGGATCAGACTCCTCTTTTTTACCCGTGGCAGGTAAGTGCATGTCTTTTGCTCATATTTCCTTTTGTATTTGGAATCAGAAAAATTCTCAGGTGTTTAAAGTGATTTTAAGCAGCTTGTTTAGAAGGACTCCTTAATTTTTTCTATTGTAGGAGCTCTTGTAAAATTGATCAGATAATGCATTTTACCTTTTGAAATATGCAGGTCATGTATAAAGTAACTAAGTAAAGTAAAGTAATACCTTACTTTATCAGTTAACATGTTAAGATAGTTAAATCAGTTAAAATAGTTAAATAGTTAAAATCAGTTAAAATAGGCTTCACTAATATTTAAAAATGCAAGCTAATGTGTTGGTCTTTTCACTTTTAGTTAGGTTGATGCCTTGAAGTCATAACCTACATTCTTGAATAATTACACATTTTCCCCCACAAGAGTCACAGGCTTATTAAAAACAACATTCTGAGGTTAACTGCAGGTCATAGCAAAGGCCTTAAAATACACGTGGAAAAAGAGATTTAACTTTTCTGTCATACTTAGAGCCTGAAGTTAACATCACAGACCTCAAATTTTTGAGAGATTAGGGAAAGAGTGGATATTGACTTCAGTCATTCAAAGCCTTTTCAGCTTTGTTTTAAAAATAAACTTTTCAGAGATGAGAATTTTGTCTACTTTCCTGATGAAGAACTTCTGTAAACTTCATTTAGCAGCAGATACATTCGAGTGCTTTAATGTGTGCCCAGGCCCTGTGTGGTGTAACTCAGATGGGAGCGAGGCTAACGCGAGGACTTGCAGGGACCTTGTAGGCTGGTGGGAAAGACCGGTAGACAGTGCTGTGGTGGGGCATGCGTGAGGAGCACAGCATTAGGGGGCGAGGTACTCATCCAGCTGGGGGGGTTCACGTACGGTTTTCTGTAGAAATGATGTCCAGGACAACATAGTAGAGTGCAGAGGAGTGGGCGAGAAAAGAAGTGTATTCCAGGAAGGAACGAGTGGGCAGGCCCTGAAGTGAGACAGCACACACAGGGGACACTGCTCGTAGGTTAGAACCTGAGTGAAAGTGAGCAAAAATGGGAAATTGTTAGGTGTATGTGATGCCTTCCTATAGGAGCTGAATTGCAGTGTAGTGTAATAGCATCAGGGACTGAAGGAAAGCTGTTTTTCACAGAATAATAGCATCTATGAAAAATAGAGGAATTAAGGGAATTAATTAGGAAAATAATTATTTTGCAATAATTAAAATAATTGATTCCTGGGATTGTCAGTGAATACTGAACCCATCAGGTGAAAGTTGATGGGTTGATCTTTGGTTACTGTGCTGCAGTAACAAGTTACCTGACAGCCCTGGCTTACTGGCTTAAAACAATCATTTATTCTGTCCATAGAGTCTGTGGGTCAGAAGTTAAGCCAGGGTGTAATCTGTTCATATCTGATTCACTTCTCTGGGGTCTCATGTAGGAGACTCAGTGGCTGAGTGTGATTTGACAGCTTTAGCTGACATCATTTGTAGATGTCATCACTCATGTGAGGGCTGGCACTGGTCATTGCCCCTCATTTGGGCTCTTGGCTGAAGCCCCTGGACCTATTTGAGCTTTTTTATAGCTTGGAGGCTCAAGATACTTGGGCTTCTTCCAGTGCACTTCAGGGAAATGAGTGTCCCAACCAACAAGGCAGAGGTTACATCAGCTTTCATGGCCTCCTCTCACAAGTCCTGCACATTGCTTTTCACTGCCTCTTACTGGGTACAAGCAAGTCGCAAGTTGGCTCAGATCTATGGGAAGTGGCCCTAGCCCCCTACCACTCCATGGGAGAAGAATTTGTGGTCATGTTTTAAGGCCACTACAGTGCAGAAGTGGTTGTTTGCATGGTGACAAAGTGTCACCTTTCAGATTACTTGATACCCGAAAGGGAAACAGCTTCATAGAGGAGGGGTCAGCAGACACTGCCTTGACCCGCGTGATCATTGCAGATGTGGCCAGCAGATGCACTGTGCCTCCTGAGGTTGTGTGGCACGCTGCACTAAGAACATCAGAACAGCCCGAGTCCAGGAGCTGTGCCTCCTGTTGGATATGAACATTTGGTGGAACATCAGCATTATATTGCCACTCTGACCATGAGGGATCACAACAAAATTAAGGCCCCCCATAATCATGTCTGAATGCAGGCAAAGCATGAGCGTTGTCCAGGCCACACAAATGACTAAACGTGCCCATGCCTGGCTGCTCCTTCATTTCGAGCTACAGTTTTATTAGCCTCAGTCTGTCCTGTCTTCTGGATAAGATTGATTAAAATATCAAATTATAGATTACCAGGACTTTTCTAATGGGCTTCCCTGGTGGCTCAGACAGTAAATCATCTGTCTGCAATGCAGGAGATCTGGGGTTGATCCCTGGGTTGGGAAGATCCCCTGGAGGAGGGCACAGCAACCCACTCCAGTATTCTCGCTTGTAGAACCCCATGGACAGAGGAGCCTGGCGGGCTACTTTTCTAAATAGCATCTGGAATAGAGCAAAGCCCTGCTCCCTTAAATTTTCCTCAGAGCACTTCACACAGGCCAGAGAACTAGAATTAAGCCTTTGCTGACACTCGTACTCAGGGCTCTGAGTCCTCCCCACTGTCTGTTCTGCCTCACTGCGTTGAGTAGTGATGCAGCTTGTTCACCTGTATATGTGTTCTTGGTGGTCTTGACGGTGTTTGACATCCTGACTTTGGCAGAGTAGTTGAAATTACTGTTTCAAGAATGCTTATAAGTTGTGACCCA
The DNA here is from genome assembly GCF_032405125.1 of Capricornis sumatraensis. Classification (NCBI taxonomy): domain Eukaryota; kingdom Metazoa; phylum Chordata; class Mammalia; order Artiodactyla; family Bovidae; genus Capricornis; species Capricornis sumatraensis. Next base: position 69,116,548 of record NC_091086.1, on the reverse strand, counting down.
TCAGTTTCACTTTCCAGAAACCTGCAAAGAAATATTTACACGTGTGCAGGAGACATGAACAAGGTTGTTCTTCTATCCTGTGGTTTTTATGATGTCAGAAAACTTAGAAGCAAGCCGGATGTCCATCAGTAGAAAATGACTAAATAGAATCTGATATATATTTCCTTTTGAATTCAGTGCAGCAGTTAAAAAGAAGTCAAGCTGTGTGTTTCATTTTTTGCTTTTGTTCTGCTGTATGTTTTAATACAGCTTGCTCTCAGATACATTTTTGAGTCTAGGATAGATGAAAGTTGCCAACAGCATGATATCCTTAATATGCTGGATAAAATCCAAAGTTTGAAGGAACAACTTGCATTTTGTTCACCCTTGACTCTGAGCTGTTCTGTGGGAGGGTGGGCTCTTCTGGAATTCTAGCAGAGGAGCTAGTGTGGTGTGTTTTGTTTTGTGGGAAAGAACTGCAAAGCAAAGGATTTGAAAGAGCTGGAACCTCAGTGTTCTGTGTTCCTGCCCAGGTGAACATTAACTTCACTTGGGTGCCTTCTAGACTCCCAAAGGCCACAAGAGAGCTGAGCTGGTGGGTTGAAGCTTCTCTGCCTGGAGCCTGGAAGGATAGAGAAAAAGCAGAGAGGCTTTCTCCATGTTCTCATTGGCAGGCTGTTGGCTTGCTACCCTAGAGCTCTAATGAGCTAAAAGATCCTTTTGCAGCCCTGTAGGCTATTCTCAGTCTGAGCCTCTGAGCCACATTGAGCTTGCAGAGAAAAGTAACAACTGTTGTATGTAAGGAGGGGCCCAGGAGCCACAGAAAGAAAAGGCCCAGTGTCGGGGAACTGCTTGCAGAGCTGTGAGCATCCAAATAGAAGATAAAAACAGGCTATTAGGATATGTGTGAATGCACACACAGCAGCACCCATAAAACAGAGAAATTGTCATGGTGTTTTATAGCGTGGATTTCAAACAAATTCAGTAAATGAATTAAAAATGTGACCAGTCACCATTAAGGCTCAGGCTGGAGATCTGGAAGACCAATGCCTAGTGCACAACTGAAGAGCAGGCGATTGAGGGGAGAAGAGGTGGAGGATACAGCCAGGAGACTTAATAACACTCAGAAAATAGGTTCTACAGTGCGAAAATACAAGGCCACATTGACACAGAAATAGACATTCTTAAATGAATTGAAGAAAAGAACTGCTCTGTAGGTTGAAGGAGCTTATCAGGTTTGGTGAAATGGAAATTGATGAGGAAAACACATATTTGGGTACATCTTGGTAAAATTTCTGAATTAAATCACAAGCTCCAAAAAGAACCGTACTGGCAATGCACTTTGTAGCACTGAAACCGTAGAAGGTAGAAAGGTGTTTAGAGACCACTAAGATCAAAGGGACAAAAACCATACTTCCTGTACCCAGACAAAATGTCATTCAGTCATTCATCTGTCAGGATAGAGTGGTGTTCAGTGCATGCCTCAGCCTCCCACCCCGTTTTGAAGATGTTTTGGAAAACAAGCCAACCAAACTGGAAAATCAGAACAGAACAGTATGAGCAAAATCCATGTAAAACAGGTACTGCGTATATCCTGTGGGACATAACACGTATAGAAATTGGTTGGTGCCTAGGGAAACCAATGTAGAAGATACTTAGCAGATGTTAGCTGTGGTTACTGCTGCCGGGTGGTCACAGAGGACTCCAGCCATCCCTGGAAAGGTTTCAGTTTTATGTAAGAATAGATTTAAATGTTATGTGATACTTACATGGATATTTTAAGATAAACAGAGAACAGATTATGAAGGGACTGTGTGTGCTATGTTTAGGGTTGTAAGCAGGGAAGGCTCTTTAGATGATCTGATTTGCACTTTTAAGAGATTCCTTGGGTGGTGGGAGTGGCAGTCGCTTTGGCTGCCTGGTGGAGAGTGGGGGTGGGCAGGAGGCCCCCCTTGAGGAGCTCCGTGTGGCAGTGAGGGTCCTAGTAACAGTTCAGCAGAAGTGCTAGTGCACCAGCTCAAAATGCTCTGAGCCCTCGGGATGGCTTCTTTAGGTCAGACAGGGCTTCCCTGTCCAAACCAATAGAATAGCCTAAGAATGGTGTGATGAAATAAAAGCAGGGCACTGGTTTATTTATTTGCTTATTGAGATCTCCACTAAAGTAAAGACTTTTCTTAGTTCTCTTGGGAAAATAATGCAGATTTTTTTTTTTGTTGGCTGGGGGAGATAATGAGTTTTGGTAGAAGCACTGAACTTTCCTGAATTTTCTTCCAGTGTACTTATTACTCTTATATAAAATTGTTACTGATCCAACAGAACTTGTGTTTTGAAGTAAATAATGTAAGAAAATTGTATAGCCTCTGTGTTGGGTTTATTGCTAAAAACAAAACCTGTTAATTGATTTTTATTCCCTAGGACTGGGCACTTGGAGTCCTGCATGCCAAAATCATTGCAGCTATAACACTGATGGGTCCTCAGTGGTGGCTGAAAACTGTAATTGAGCAGGTAAGCAAGTTTGACTCATGGGCCCTTTATTTTCCATGTTCCCACTTCTCTTCAGGTTTTCTACATTTCCCTTAATGAGAATATATAATTTTTTTTTTTTTTAGGAGAAAGGCACTTTTACTCTTATCATCAACTACTCTTAAAATTTCCCTTACCTGAAGTTAACTGGTAGCTTAAAGTACCTAGATGCCTGAGCAAAAGTAAAGGCAGAATTTAGCACGTGTGCTTTTCTTTGTTTTTTAGAGCAGGGATTCAGGTTTGTAAACCTGCAGTAGAGAAAAGAGGTCATTGTGTAAGGCAATAAAGAAAAAGGCAGGAAAAGAATAGATTTAAAAAATAGAGCTATTCTAGCTATGTAGCACCTATGATAGTTTTGTATTATGGAACTGTCAGATAATTTGGTCATTGTGGTGATAACCTTGAAAGAGATAGGTTGTGCTTCTGTACTTTGATAATAAGGCTGGGAGGTAGGATAATTCATTTTAGGAAGATTTCTTCCAAAATAACCAATGTAGTAAATTTTGGTACTTATTTATTTTAAGTTTGGTTTCCTAGAGGATGGACTTAGAAGCAACCTACTTGTCCTTAGGGCAGCACCAAATTAAGAAGGTGTTACAGTTTCGTAGCCCTAAAGGTACACCTCCTTTTGATGTATAGGAAATAGTTCTCAGTCCAGTATGCACAAAAAAGTAGTCCAAAAATCCCTGTACCTGGTAGATTTGTGGGACTGGGAAGAGCCATTGTATGTGTTTGCATATGTCTCTCAAGAGAGGGCTGATTCTGAAGTGAGATGGATTGTGGGGTACATGGTAGCATATCCATTCACTGTAGGGGTACAGACCAGTTCACTTTCAGAGGTTCTAGGTGAGGCCCTGACCCTCTTGGAGAATAAACATTGTTGATCTTTATGACATCTTCTCTCTGATGCATTCTTTCTCATACATGTGTCTAATGGTTGAGAAACAATGAGCTGCTTTGCTGCATTAATTTAAATGCATTTGGGTTAAAAGGACTTTGAAGGGGTCAGAGGAGCCTGTGTGTCATTCACATTCTGATGCTCTGGCCCGTGTCTGAGGGACCCAGGGCCCGGAGTGAGCCGCACCACACTGTGTGGTCGAGGGCCAGGAGAGGCTGGAGCGTTGGGGAAACAGTGCTCTTCAGTTTTGATCCCTTCTGCACACCATGTTTATGTTCCATTATTCCCAGGATCTCCCCACTGCCATCCATTCTTTCCTCTGCAGTACTATTCAGTAGAACTTTCTAGATAAAGTGATGGAAATAGTTTAGAAATTCTTGAATTGAAAAAAATTTCTCTGTAGCATTCTTTCGTACTGAATTGTTACATAAAATAGCTTTTGATTTGTTCAAATTTGATTTATAACTAGATCTTTAGAAACATGCTTCCTATTTGTAATGTTTTCTTGTATTCAGATAACATGAATGTAATCTTGAGTAATAACACAGCTTACTCTCACACAATTTATATATAAAGTTACTTCAAGTTATGTGGTCTTCAGCTAATGTTACAGATGCGACCTGGTGTTGTATAGCACAGAGCTAGTATAGCTGTTATTCTCGATTAGATCTTACTACTGCATCTCTTAGCAGAGTTAACTGCAAAGTGTTAGGAAGTAAATGCATGTCTTTTAAAAATTTGTGGATCCCACACCTATGTTGTGTTCCAGAATTTGCCTTCTGAAAAAAAACAGCCACCTTGAATCCGTTTGGGCTGGTAGGTCCTGCCCCGTGGCTTGGCTGCAGTAGAGATCGCCCTTTAGCCTGGAGGAATTTTGTCTCCTGTAGTGGCTCTCACCCATCCCCTGTGTTTCAGGTTTACGCAAATGGCATCCGGAACATTGACCTTCAGTACATCGTTCGGAAACTGGCAGCGCCAGTGATCTCTGTGCTCTTGCTTTCCCTGTGTGTACCTTACGTCATCGCGTCCGGCATCGTTCCTTTACTCGGTGGGTTTATCCACATCAGTACATTCTTGTCCCTTCCAATATGAGGTTACCTGGCTTCAAACGCTTTATTGTAAATACAAATCCAGCTAAAACAATGATTCTCAAAGACTATTTTTTTTTAGATTTCACTAGTCAGGGCAAGATAAGGATAATAAAACTCTGTCACAGTTTTTTTCTCTAGGCAGGTAAGAAAGTATTGAAACGTAAAAAAATCTTTAGCATAAAAGAAAAACCAAAGAGGAGATGCTCATTTGTGACACTTGAACATGTAGATAGCACCTTAGTAGTTACATGCTGAACAAGCCTCACACGACCTTAAAGCACATGTTCAATAATATAGACAGTTTTCCCCTTCAGGTATTTTTCTTCTACTGAGTTCCCTCTCTCAGTTACCCCTATTATCATTCCAACAAGTAGCATGAATCAGAGACCTTGAAGGTCTTACATGTCACCTGAGGCTCTCTGCTCTTCTGACTCAGCTGGCTTCTGAGTGCTGCTGATCTGACCCCGGGAACCCGTTCTCTCATCTGTGCCCTTGCCTGCCTCCTATTGAGACAGAGATCGGCTCTCACTGCAACCTCAGCCGTCTCCTTTTTGGGTTTCCCTGCTCAGAACCCTCTACCACTAACTCATTCTCCACACTGCAGCCACGATGACTTTTCAGAAGACCAAGTCTTACTGTTCAAGACTTTCTGGTGAACATGCTTTCTTTGGTTGCTCTGTGGCATTCAGAGCACAGTCTAGCTCCGGGGGTAGTTCACAGGGCTCCTCCTCTGGCTAGGACTGGCCCCAGGCACTCCTGGCCTCACTCTGGGTCGTACAGGATGAGTTTCAGTTAAGCTCCCCGTGCCTCTTCTTAGGGAAGGGATGTATTTTCATTTCACTGTCTTTCTGTGTACACTGTATATATACTTAAGAGTTCTCCTCTGTTTGGTTTTACAGGTGTTACTGCGGAAATGCAAAATTTGGTCCATCGGCGGATTTATCCATTTTTGCTGATGGTTGTGGTGTTGATGGGAATTTTGTCCTTCCAGGTCCGCCAGTTTAAGCGCCTTTATGAACATATTAAAAATGACAAGTAAGTCCAGACTATTGGTTTATCTGCCCTTGTTAAAATGTCACGTATCTTAACTATTGTGTCTGATGTGATAAATCACAGGAGGGAAAAGTGCTCAGATTCTGGATGTATTTTGAGGTAGAATGAACAGGATTTGCTAACAGGTTGGGTGTAGAAAGGAAAAAAGAGATTTATTAAGTATTTGGCTTGGATCAAGTGACTAAAAATACGGAATTATTGCCGGAGATGAAAAAGACTGAAACTCGTTTTTGGGGGTAGATTTTTTTAATGTCCATTTGAAATACTTTTCAGTCTGTTTTCTGATGTCTTAGTCTGGCAGTATATTAAGTAGTTTCAGATAAAAAATAAGAAACCTAAAGAGAGAAAAAAAGAAACCTACTCTAGGAGATCGCAGTTGTGCCCAAGCCCCTCCTGTAGCCACAGGCCGGTGGGTTTCTCTGCCTGTGGCTGAGAGAAGAGGTCAAGGTTGCTTTAAAGTGTGCCGCACTCTGTTTTGAGGAGACGCTGCCACCTGCCCTCCGCGAAACTGAGGACAGTCGATGAAAACCCCTTCTGGGGTAACAGCCCTTTGACCCTCCGTGTCCTGCTGGAAGGCGGAATCCTCTTCTGCTTTAACGGCATCTCACAGGAAGTGCGTCTGTCATTCTCCATCCTCCCAGTTTGCATGTGCGCCTTCAAGTCTTTGTTAGCAGCCGCCACCCCCACCCCCCCGCCCCCAACCTGCCCCTGTTCAGTCGTGAGAGCCAGCTTTGGACAACAGATTATTTGGTCACCTTGTTACTCTGAGGACTCTTACTTAAGAGTAACTTTTTAAAGAGTGAAATCTAGAGTGTTCAGGGCTTCTCCAAATCATTTACTGATGATGATAAACACTAGACCTCTTAGGGAGTCAGAGTCTAAGTTCTGTCAACCATGAAAGAATGGGGAGGGCGATTTCAGTGCTGAAAGTTTTTCTCACCTCCCCTGTCTTGGCAGTGCAGTAATACTGCAGTAACACACAGGAGACACACTCTCAGGAGCTGCCCGCAGCCCAGCGCCCTCTGTTGTCTTTCCCCTTTGTCTCTCCGTGCAGGAAACCATTGAGCTGCAGGCTCCATGGAGGCCACGTTCTGTTCGCAGTGTACATTCACAGTGCATGTCTCAGGGCTTGGTCCCTGGGAGGCGCTAAGTGTGCCTGCCGGGGGGTGGGGGGGTGGGGTGGGGGGGCCGGGTGGGTACCAAGACTGCCTGTGGGCTCAGAGTCTTCTTTTTCTGCCCCTACTTTTTGGGTCCTGGGCAAGTTTACTTTGCTTTTCTCTCTGTGCTTGATATCTTGATATGGTTTGAACTTCAGGTGTGTGTCCGGTAGTGCCCTGTGGATTATGTCAGATATTACTAGGTTGGCATTGTCTAAAACATTTACTAAATCCTCACAGTTTGAAAAAACACTGTTTGGTTGGGGAACAGTGGGATAAGGAATGGTTACCTTCAGAAAGAATATCAGGAGGACAAAAAGAAAAGGGATTAAACAGTGAGCTCGTGACAAAGAAGCTGTAGGATTAGTGGAATGTTTTTAATCAGCTCCTTGGCATAAACTGCCAGAGTACCTTGTGCAGCATATGTGTTGGCAGAAGAGTGATAGATGGAAGTCAGGGTAGAGAAGATCATGGTGAAAAAGAAAAGCTGCTGAGTCCTGAGTCCTCAGCACGTGCCAGGCCTCCGTTCCCTGGGCTTTTGCGTGCTTGCTGCTGGCTGCAGCAGTGCCCAGCACCCTGTCATGGGCTGGCTTCCCTCTCCCACTTTCACACACCGTTGTGTCAAGTCCTGCTGGGCACTTCTGGATCTCTGTTGCTGACTCCAAGCGGGTGCACTTGTTCTCGACCCCTGGCCCAGCTTGTTGCCATCAGCTTTGCACCCACTCGTCTCCTGGGGTCAGCCTCCAGGAGAGGCATGTTCCTGCCCCTCCTCCCCAGCCCCTGCATTGTTACGGGGACGCCATCCTGATGGGGACTCCAGCCTCATCACTCCAGCCGCAGGAACTTCCATCTCCGTCTCTGCAGCCCTGCTCCATCTGCCGTCACCTCCCTGCCGCCACATCGCACAGGTTACGGACAGTTAGTCTTCTTTCTTGAACCATAAGCTCCTACCTTCTGTCAGTCCCCTGCACACACACTTCTCTGTTGGACCTCCTTGAAAACTTTGCCTTTTGATTTCTCCTTTTCTTTAGAGCTGGAGCTTTTCAGAGTTTGACTCTCCTCCCTACCCAGCTTCCTGGTGATATTGCAGTCCATTTCTTCAGATCTATCCACTTACCTGTTTTGTAAAATATGATCTGTAAGACATAAATCCCCTGAGAAAGTTGACTTGACCTTACCTACCTCTGGCCTCCAGGGCTCAGTTTCTGAGGGCCCCTGGTCTGTGGACCAGAGTGTATTCTCCATCGCACAGCATCTGAGGCCACTGACCTGTGCGTCTCTGTCTCCTGTAAGCCCCATGGCTTGCTATGAAATGCCTGCTTTTGTGCTTGTGGTCATTCTAGACCCCCCATTCTACCTCCCTAAGTATTGAAGGATTCTAAGAGGGAGTGAAGTGATCTGATTTACATTTTTAAAAATGTATCACTGGCTACCCCGAGGAAGGATGTTTAGTAAGGAAGATGACAGAAGAGAGTAACCACCCTGTTTTTACAACCCAGGTACCTTGTGGGCCAGCGCCTCGTGAACTATGAACGGAAATCCGGCAAACAAGGCACGTCACCACCACCTCCACAGTCGTCCCAGGAATAAAGTGGTTGTCTCCACTACCTTGGCCTTCCCCTTGCCTTCACATGTCCTTTTTTGTGGACTTCTCTCTCTGGAGATTTCCCCAGTGATCTCTCAGCATTGTTTTTAAGTTAGGTGTCTTTGACTTGTGTGCTCAGCACTCAGCGAGCAGCAGCGAGACCCTGCCGCCCTTGCATCTTCTGACATCACTGCTGTCCGAGGTCTGTACATGTGTAAATAGAAGTTCCTGGATACCCTAGAGCCCTGGATTAAACAGAATGTGCATTGTACATCTTTAAACAAAATGTATATTAATTTATTAAATCTAGTTGTCACTTTATTTTGGACCTGCTGTGATCTTGACAGGAAATGTGCCACAGAGCTGTAGTGCAGAGGCAGCCTTTTTAATGACGTCTTTTGGAGCACGATGTCCTGGTGTTCCTAGCAGTTCTTTTTAAGTGAACTGTGCGTTCTGTGTGTCTTGGCTGTTCAGACCTTACCAAGAACGTAAAAGGAAACAAGTAGAAATCAACAGTGGAGTGTCTGTGCTAAGAAAACATGAACTTGTGCTTCACTGTCAATCGTTTTTGGAAGTTATTTTGTATAACACCAAAGCTGTTGTACATTTTCTACTGCCTGATTTTTTTTCATGTGTCTGTGTTTGTAATATTGTATAGTATCTTGTGCTAGGTGAGGAAATTATTTTTAATTTTGATAATTTAATATTCCTAGTGATCAGCATCGGGAGTAGGGGTTTTGTGTTTGTTAGGGGCATGTCTATACTTAAGAGGAAAAACAAAAGTCCAAAAGTTTTTTCCTTGGGTCCCCCAATTTCCCTTTCCCACACACAGCTGTCCTTTTGGCAGCAGTGGCCAGGAGTCACTCAAGATCATAAATCTTAAGAAAATTACATCACCAGTGACCCTACATCTTCCTGGAATAAGGACATACTGCATGTCTGTCCAGGGTAGCCAGGGTTTGTGGTCTTAGGTTGACAGCATTAGATTGTGGGCTTAGATTAGAGGAGACTGGCTGGAGCCCCAGGTCCCACTGGCAAGCATGTCCCTGGGTGAGGATTAGGGCCAGTGCTTTTCTCCAAAGTTTTTGAAGCTTTTTGTTTACAGAATAAAACTTATCAGTGAAATCAGCTTGGTTTTGTTTGACCAGGAGGAAGCTGGCCACGCTGGCCTTTTAACATAGGAGTGCAGAGTGTATCTCATTGGAAGCATGCTGTAAAATCTCAGAAGGCAGAGCACTTAGAGACTTGGTTTTCCTGTATAACCAAAGCTTCAAGTGAGAGATGGAGAGAGAGAATGGTCGGGCCTGTGATCCCAGTGTTTGACGGTGATGGTATATTGTAAGGGGAGTGTTTGTTTTATGAATGATAACTTAGAAGTTCTCAGAGAAAATGGTCAGCAAAGGTCTTAAAAAACCATAAAAGAGTTTCCATATAGTATTAAAACCCATAGGCTTAAATCCAAGGATTTCTAAAGTATGAGAGTCAGCCAAACATAAGCTACCAAAATCAAAAGCACCAGGTTCTGATTGTTTCATATTTCAGCAATTTTTCCTGAAGTGGTAAGTGAGAACTTTAAAACATCAGTATCAAAAAAAGAAAAAGCTTGACATAGGACTCAGTGTTACAGTTTCCACACTTGGTGGTGGCCCTTTCTCATGTTTGAAATAAGGTCTTTGCTAGCCCTACCTTCACTTAGACATCTAGTCCTACTGTAAAAATTAGCATTTTAAAAACATAATGCTACTTGTTATGGTATATGTCTATATAAATTGTTCTCTTTGGGGGAAAAATATGATCAAATTGGGCATATAACTTTAATTATGTTAATTTTGTTTCTTTTTAAATTTTTCAGAGAATTTGTAGATCTTGATACAAAGTTATTGGAACACGTTTATCTGTCTTGCCAGAAAGAAATCTAGACAGATACCACAATAGATAAAAATTGTTACTCTACAAAATTTTAAATGAATCTTATCAGATATTTTGTTAAAAAAAAAAAAAAGAAAAAAAGAATGGCCAAAAAGTTGCCCTCCATCTCACTGGCAGATCCCTTTGTCTTCTCTTACTTAAGGGTCTCCCCTGGGTTTCATCTGTGCTTTGTCCTGTTGTTTTCAGTGAGGTGAATACTTTCATGAGGAAAGCATTTGCTGGCATACTATTTACTTGGGTAGCATCAAGATTTTATTATTAACTAATAGTATTATAAATGTTTAAACTTCTAGTTCAGAAAGTGCTAGTATTGCTACCCTTCTTCATGTAGAATTAAAAAAAAAATAGTCTAGTTCTGCATCATTTTAGATTGGGCTAAAACTGTCTTCAAGGAAGTTCATTAGGAAAGATCTTTTTGCTTTATTTTCCCTGTTTATAAATTGAAGACAAATCAACATTTTGGGGTTAGTTTTACATGACCAGTTATCAAATGGTCACAGTATGAAGTGTGCAGTTGTTCATTATTAGCAAATTATGTTTGATTTTTAAACTACTATTAAGTACTAATAGTTGAGATGAAAGCTGAAGAAAAAAATGCCAATGTGAAGTTTGTGTATACCTAGCCTTAAAAAAGCTCCATGTTTTTAGGTGATTTTTTTTTTTCCTGTTCGTTCTCTGGAAAAACAATGGAGATTGGACATCTCAATTCCAGATGTAAATGAAAAGTAATTTTTATTTCAACATTTAATATAACTCTTATTACTGTGGATTCTTGTGTTGTGTTTTTTCTTTCCTTTATTCAAGTAATAGAGAATAACTTTTTCTCAGATGATTTGATCCTAGATGGTATGTCCTTTCTGTATTGGCAAAATGCTACTATTAAAGTGTAATTCTTGAATTTAGGTTGAATTAATGACTTTTTAAAACACACACACCCTTACTCACTCATTTACTTACTCTGAAGAATGTTGCACCAGCGTAAGAACATTGGCATTTTTAAAAATGTTCATGTAAGCTACTTATTCTCATTTTCAGGACTGAACATTTTAAGCTCTCTTACTGTGATAAATTTTTTATATTGTAAAATTAAATGATTATGTTTAAAATACTCCTTAAGAATGTTACCTGTTTAGTCGCCTTCAAGAAGAAAACAAATGTCTTAGCACAGAGGTACTAGGAGAAGTCTGACCTGTGAAGATTCTCTAACTTCCTTGTGTCTTCTTCATTAACGTGCCCTGCAGTCAGGTGTTTTTCCTTTCAGTCCGTTACCGCCCTCTGTCATTTTTAAAAAACAGCCATCATGAGTAAATAAGGGCTTCTTTCAGATGATCCCCAACAATATCTTGGGCATTTAATGCAACATGAAGATAGGATATATCTGTTTTCATTCCCATCTGTTTTGTGTGAGTGCCTCATTTTGTAGTCATGAAATTAGTACCTTAAATGAAAATGTAATGACCATAGGGCCTAGAAATGACTGTTGTAGAAGCTCAATAAATAGAACATTTACATAGTTGGGATGTCAGTTTTCTACTAAACACAGATACACAGACCAACTTTATGTGTACATAAAGTGCTCCCTTTTTTATGTGGTCCTTTGTTGCCTTCTGAGTGGAGAGAACAAAATTGAATAAAACTGTTAGTTGTAGCCTAGCTTTTTGGTTCGTTTATTTTTGCTTTGTGGCATGGTTGCTTCAGAATTACAGAAATGTGCACTATTAGTTGGCAGAGGCAGATAATCCAGACCATTGAAAATATAATAATTATGGAAGACAGAACTCAAACTACATATGATTAGAGCCCCTCCATTCTGTTTTAAGGGTGAATTTAAAAGTGTAGTTGCAGAAGGTACATCCTCCCTCCCTCCTTGCCTCTCCCTCCACCGTGATTACAGACCATCCTCACCAGGAATAGTGAAGCCCAGCTCTGTGCCTTCATTGCAGGGTCCCAGCATGAAGCTTCCCCAGGTGGGCTCTTAGTGGAGAGCTGGATGGAAGAAGCCAGTCAAGTCTACCTCACATACTGATCATGTGTATCGGAGAAAAAGGACCGCAGTGAGGGTTACTAAAGTGCCCTTTGTGACAAGATTCCTTTTTTCCTAGGTTCAGTTTTTTTTTTTTTTTTTCTATGATTTTTTTTAAAAAATCAAGTGTATCTGTATTTTATATGCAGTAGTGGTAGGTGAAATGCTATTTGACCCACAGGGTATGTATAAGCTGTGAAGTTGAAATTTCACAGCAGAGGATATTGTGCGCTGAATCTCAGTAAGTGGTCATCAGTGCCCTCCCCCAACGGTGCGACTTGCAGCCACTCTTCAAACGGAACCCACATCACAAGTGCCATAAGGGTCTGAGGAGGTAACACTCACCCAACCCGACGCTCATTTATTTATTTATTTATTTTTCCGACCCTCCTTTACTGTGGTGTATGTTTTGTTTCCAGCACTGTAGTTAGTACCATAGCGGAATGAAATATGGGATCTACCTTCATGGAGCCCAGTTAGAATGGAAAAGAACAGGAAAAAATGAGCAAAAGTTTCTGTTACAGGTATGAGTAAAACGCCGGGAGGAACACAGAGCAAGGATGCACCTGGGGAAGTCTGTGACGAGTTGATTGCATCCTTCATTACTGTCGTGTGTACATAGCACCCCTGCTCCCACACACCCACAGCTCCTCTACACCCTCGTGCAGTCGACTTCCGCTCAGACCCATGTGACACAACTGTCCGTATGTCAACACCTAGTAACCCACTGTACATTAAGCATCATCTTTTTGAAATTTCTTCCTTTACATATATAGGTAACAGTGCCCCAGCCTTTCTGCTCCTCCATGTTTGTTCTGTAACTTTAGGACAAGATCCTTCATACCTGGGAACCCCATTCATTCACTCATTCTTTGCTTAAATTGATCAGTCCCTTCTGCTAGCTGCACAAATCCAATGTGTGATGGAACATAATAGAGTCCAGAAATAGACCTACACACATGGTCTGCTGGTTTTTGACAAAGGTGCAAAAGTGAGCAGATGGTGCTAGAGTAATTGGACATCCAGATGCAAGATTAAAAATTGATCCATGTCCTAACATTTGCAAAAAGTAACTTGGAGTGATTACAGTCCTAAATGTAAAACCCTAAACTGTAACTTCTAGAAGACAAAGGGGAAACTTCGTCCTTGGGTTACAACCTCAAAAGCACAATCCCTGGAAGAAAAGTTTGATGAATTGGCCTTTATCAAAGTTGAGGAAGTCTGCTCTTTGAAATACACTGTTTAGAGGACAAGAAGACAAGTCATGGAGTGGCAGAAAATATTTGCAAACATTTCTGATGAAGTGCATTTGGAGTAAAGAAGTTTCAACCCAGCAGTAAAATCTATTTGCCTATTTTAAAAATGGGCAAAACTAATACTTAACTAGAGAGGCTATATAGGTGATAAGTCAGCACACGAGAAGATGTTCAACAGAATTAGCCATAAGTAAAATGCATGGTTAGATAGTATCATGGACTCAGTGGACATGAGCAAACTCTGGGAGAGAGTGGAGGACAGGGAAGCCTGGCATGCTGCAGTCCGTGGGGTCTGCAAAGAGTCAAGATGGAACTGAGCAATTGAACGGCAACAAAATGCAAGTTAAAGCCACAGCGAGACACTGCTCCATACCTAGCCTATTACTAAAATTAAAAACACCATCCCACATCCTGATGAGGTTGTGGCGGAACTGGAACTCATACTCTGCTGGAGGGAGTGTAAAATGGTACAACCACGTTGGAAAAGAGCTGCACAGTTCTTAAAAGGTTAAAACGTACTTAACACTCCTATTTATTTGCCAAAATATAAAGTCCATTTGAAGAGTTGTACGTGAATGTTCATAGTAGCTTTATTTGTAATAACCCAAAGCTGGCAACAACCCACATGCCCATCAGTAGGTGAGTGGATAAATGATTATTCATATAATGAAATAGTGCTCAGCCACAAAAAGCAATTCACTATCCATGTATACAACACTGATACACCTCAAAATGCTTATGTTGAGTGAAAGACAAAAAATGTATGCTTTCCTTTATATAGAATTCTAGAAAATGTACAGAAATCTGGAAGTAGCAGATCAGTGGGAGTGGGGTTTGGCGAGGAGGGATTTGAGGGGCTTCAAAGGTGTATGAAGAAATGGGGCGGGGAGGCTGCGTGTGTGTGATGGATGTGTTTGCCCTATTGATGGAGTTCTGGTTTGACATGTCAGTATTTACCGAATTGTGCAGTTTGCTGCATGTTAGTTACAGTTCTACTTTAAAAAGTAGTATGTTCATACATTCTCTCCAATGGACCATTTCATTCATTCTCTTTAAAGCACTTCCTCCTCCTCCTCCCCCCAGACTTTTGGCTGATGTTTATTCTTATTTCTGCTAGAAGATAGACACAATCAGAAGAGAACTTTTCACAGGTTCACACCCTTGGCAGTTCACACCATCCTCCCCACCCATTGGGTTTACCATACCCCAGGCACCCTCCCCTTTTCCAGAACAGGTCAGACCTCAGGACCTTTGCACTTGCTGTTTGCCATACGTTAATATCCAAGCTTTCCCCAACCTCATTTCTATACTAAAATGTCTGTTTTAGGGAGTCTCAACCAAAATTGTAGCTACCGGAGCACTCCTGTCTCCTGTTTTTTTCTCTTTCATATTTAGTAATATTGTACAGTTTACTTATCTCATTTGTATTTGCATGTTTTTCCTCACTTGAATATAAGCTCCAAAGATAAAACAAAAATCTATTTGGGGATTACTACATGGCTTCCCTGGTGGCTCAGATGGTAGAGAATCTGCCTATAATGCAGGAGACTCAGGTTCCATCCCTGGGTCCGGAAGATTCCCTGGGTCCAGAAGATCCCCTGGAGAAGGGAATGGCTACCCACTCCAGTATTCTTGCCTGAAGAATCCCGTGAACAGAGGAGCCTGATGGGGTACAGTCCACGGGGACACGACTGAGGGACTTTCATTTTACTTTCTTTTTTTACTGTATTTCAGGACTGGGACATATTGGGCATTGAGTAAATATTGTTGAGTAAGTGATGAATCAGAATGAAAATAATGTATATATGGTTAAAATAAAACCTGAAAACCATCCTCCAGAGGCAAGCACTTGTCAGTAGTTTGGTGTTTGCTTCCAGACTCTGTGTAAGCATGTGTCCACAGGTACTCTTATCAACACCCGTGTCAGGTGGCATGAGCCCTGGGCAGCTCTGTGGGGTGCTTCTTTCACTTCATATTTCTGAACATCTTTTTATCTCAGTATATAAGTAGCTGTCCCATTGAAAAATTTATAGCTGTATTGTATTCCATTGTGTGAATAAGATTATGATTTAAGTTTTCTGACAGTTATCTTATTACATGCTACAGTAAACATTTTTGCCCATATTACTTTATTAGTATTTCTGTAGGATAAATTTCTGGAAGACTGCTAAATCACTTTGCCCCATTAACACTTCTCTCTCTCGGTGTATGAAATTCCTTGTTTTCCCATAACGTTAAACAGTACCTATTTTCAGTTTAGCAAGTGCTCTGACTTTGGAATCGTGTGTCTTCACTTAGTAGGTAGGCTTCATTTGCTAAGTTGCCCAGTTGAGGAGTTGTGTTTGGGGCCTGATGCCTCTAGTGAAGGAAGGAGGGCTTGTCGGTGGCCCCTTCTGGAGATAGCTCTATCTATCGATTTAGCAGGTCTTCATCTTCGTGCCTGGAGGCGGGAAAGGAGAGGTCGGTCTCAGGCCTATTTCTTCCAGTGTGGGTGTTAAGGGCACCTTGCAGCAGCCAGCCAGGAGACCCGGAAACTAGGCTTCACACCTTGCACGCTACTCTAGTCAGCATCCACCAGAATGGAACAGTTTCTCCTACCCTCGGACCCCAAAGCTATCGTATCGGGGAAAAAAGTAACGTATTTACTCCCAGACCCAATCAGATCGGCTCAACCCCACCATCTTATTTAGGAAAACAAGTTAAAATCTTTCGGCTGGAAACTGCCACTCTATAAAGTGGCAGGGGCCAGGCTTCCGCAGAGAGGCTCGGGCCGCGGGCACATGTCAGCTCCCAAGACTTCAAAGTCTTCCTTCCACGGAGGCCACGAGGCATCTCGTTCCAAAGCTTCACCGAACCAGTGCAAAAGAAGAGAGGGCCTTTTGCGAATTCGCTTCTCACAGTTGGTAGTGGGAAATCGATCCAAACGTCCTCTTTTTTTAACTGAAATGTTCGGTTCGTGCATCCGTAAACTACCTGTTTATGCAAAGCGGACGCCGAAGCCAGACTGCGCAAGCGCATCGCTCCCCCGACCCCCCCCCCCAGCCCAGACCGGCACACGCTGCCAATCCCGGCTCTAGGCGTGTGCGCCTGCGCGACGCCAGAGGGGCGGAGACCGCGCGCGCGTCTCGGTTGCCTGGTTACTGCTGCGCGACAATAACGCCGGGTTGCAGCTTCTGGTCTGTTGCTAGGAAGGGCGGTTGGCCCTCATTTTCAGAGGAGCCTGCGGAGGAGCGGTAAGAGCCTGTCTCCGCCGCCCGCGCCTTGGGAAGCCGGCCCCTTGGCCCGCCTCCAAACCCGAGACCCCCCGCCCCCGTCCGCGCCGCACTCCAAACCCAGGGAGACACGGACTGCCTGGCCTGGCCCAATTTAACCCTGGGACCCCGATCTGGTTCCGGATCCGGGACCCCGCCCCCAGCCCCGCGCGTCCCACAGACCGCCGGCCCCGGCCAGGCTCTAAACTCGGGACCTGGGACCCCGGCCCCGGAACCCCTTGGCAGGCGCGTCTCCCGCGCGCCCCAGGCTGACCGATTCGTCCTTCCTCTCCCCCTCCCCGCCCCCTTCCAGCTTGGTTCTGGTCTGCGGAGAGCGATGCCGCTTCCCGACACCATGTTCTGCGCGCAGCAGATCCACATCCCCCCCCAACTGCCGGACATCCTGAAGCAGTTCACCAAGGCTGCGATCCGGACCCAGCCTGCCGACGTTCTCCAGTGGTCCGCGGGGTAAGCCCCTCTTGGGCCAGCACCTACAAGAGCCGGCCCGTCGGCATGTCCAGTCGTGCCTAGTGAACCCTCCTACCTGGACCAGTGGTCCAACCCTCAGGACACAGACCAAGTACCGACGGAACTTAGCATTGGTGGTATCTACACCTAAGTATCTGTCTAAGAAACATCATGCATTATTGACTATGAGACCAGAAATTACTGCACAATGCCCATTTATCTACGAAGTAGTGACACCATTCTTGGAAAATGGTATTTATGCAGGTAGACTGAAATTTATAAAGCAGTAACATGGGATAAAAAGTTTTTGCATTGTGTTATAAAAGTCAAACTATCACAGTCCCTTTATCTTACTTGTGAAATGATTTTACAAAGAGAAATCTTACGCTTATGTTCCTTGTCATCAGAGAATCCTCCAGGATTAGGTACTTGTTGAGTTTTTTGGAACCAGAGGGACTGGCTCCAGTTAGAGTAAACATCCCAAGAAAGCAATAAGGTTAAACTCTGTCCATCGTAGTTCACAGCACAAGAGACTTGACAGTGTCTTGCAGCAAACATTCTAACCATTTCCAAGAACAGATTATGAATACTTTTAAAGTCACAAGTCAACAGACCTTGTGTGTGTGTGTGTGTGTGTGTGTGTGTGTGCGCGCGCGCGCGCGCGTGTGCGTTCGGGGGCGTGCACTCAGCCCTGCTCAGTTATATCCGACTCTTTCCGACTCTGTGGACTGTAGCCCACCAGGTTCCTCTGTCCGCGGAATTTTCCAGGAAGAATACTGGGGTGGGTTGCCGTTTCTTCTCCAGGCAGAGATCTCTACCCAGAGATCTAACCCAAGTCTCTTGCGTCCCCTGCATTGGTAGGCGGATTCTTTGCCCCAGCAGACTTTAGAATCATTAAAATAAATCCTGATGCTTTTACAGGAAAGCTCTTTGTCCTTTTGTAGTAAACAGACTCAGAAACTCAAATCTGTGGTCACAGAATCAGTAGAAATTTAACTTAGGGTTTTTTTTTTTTTTTTTTTAGTAATGAGTGTCAAATTTTGCTGAACTTCTCTATAAATTGTATGACCAAAGTGAATTACTACTAGGACGGGTGTAACAGATAACCACCAAATGTGATGGCTTAAAACAACAAACATCTCTGGTCTCACAGTTCTGGAAGCCAAAAGTCCAAAATCAGTTTCACCAGGCTACACTCAAGATATTGCCAGGGCTTTGCTCTCAGCTGGTAAAGAATCCGCCTGCACTGTGGGAGACCTGGGTTCGATCCCTGGGTTGTTGGAAAGATCTCCTGGAGAAGGGAAAGGTTACCTACTCCAGTATTCTGGCCTGGAGAATTCCATGGACTGTATAGTACATGGGGTCGCAAAGAGTCAGATACGACTGAGCGACTTTCACTTTTACTTGCTCCCTCGAGACTCCAGGGAGAATCCGACCCCTCCCCTTGCCTTTTCCAGCTTCTGGACCTGCATTCCTTGTGTTGTTGGGCTCCTGGGCCCTTCCTCCATTGCCAGCACTGTGGCATTCTCACATGTGCCTCTGCCTCCCTCCTCTAGGAGCACTTGTGATTGCATTTAGGAGCCATCCAGATAGTCCTGGATGGTGTTCCCAGCTCAAAATCCTCTCTCAAACACATGAGAAAATTTGAGCATGTATTTGCTCAAAATACATGCAAACTCCCTGTTGCCATGTAAAATAAGATCCACAGCTTCCGGGATCAGGGCCAGGGTATCTTTGGGGCCCTCACTGTGCCTACCAGACGAGGCTGCTGGTTAACGAGCACTTTACCTCTGACAAATGCTTCTGAAGGACTCTCTCAAGGTTCTTGCCCAAAATTGTGGTCTCTGAGTTGTTTTTTTTTTAATAATTCATTTTATTTATCTTTTTTTCCTTTCTAGTTATGCTGAGTCTTTGCTGCTGTGCACTGGCTTTCCCTGGTTGTGGAGAGCGGAGGTTACTCTCTCGCTGCTGTGCTTGGGCTTCTCACGGGGTGGCTTCTCTCGTTGCAGAGCACAGCCTCCAGGGCGCACAGGCTTCAGCAGCCGCAGCATTGGGCTCAGTAGTTGCGGCTCCTGGGCTGTAGAGTCTGGGCTCAGTGGTGTGGTGCACGGGCTTAGTTGCTCTGTGGCATGTGGGATCCTCCGGGACCTGGGACTGAACCCATGTCTCCTGCATCAGCAGGCTGATTCCCATCCGTTGGGCCACCAGGGAAGTCTGTGGCCTCTGGTTTTAACCATTACTCAAGCCTAAATAAAAGATCACAGTTCTTTCAAAAGTTTATTCATACTTAACCAAACCTTCCAAGATTTAATCTTCTTTTTTTCTTCTTCTTGGAACATTATATTTGGTAACACTTTAGAGGCAGCTCTTTTAAGCTTTACTTTAGTCGAAAAGGCTTAATCAAGAACCTTCTGAATGTTCCATGCCGCTAATTTCATTTTTAAGAACAATTTTGGAGTTGAGGAGAAAAAGCAGGCATTGTTCACGTGTCTCTGCTCACTCAGAACAGAATCTGTTAGGCAGAGATGTTGTTCAGGAGAACATAAAGTGGTCTTTGAAAGATTTTGTAGTGATTGGGGTTAAGACAAGGCAGGAGAGGAAATAGCCTGTGACACAAGGACCACGATAGGAAGGAAACGCAACGAGAAACCAAGCAGGGAGCCAGGATGCGCTAGCTAGCTAGCAGGCACTCACGGGAGGGTTGTCAGACGAGGTTGTCAGGAGGCAAGGGTGGTCCAGCCTGGCTGGACCTTATTATGTCATTGAGCCCTAAAGGCTTTTGCTCACGTGCACCTTCTGTGCATGTGACATAAATTGGCCTGGCCACTCAAGCAGGCCTCCTCCACCCTGGCTCTGATGATGCTTTGACTATACAGACCTTTGTCAGAAAAATGATGCTTTTTAATACACTATCTAGGTTGGTCATAGCTTTTCTTCCAAGGAGCAAGCATCTTTTAATTTCTTGGCTGCAGTCACCAAAAGCTCTTTGGGGGTGTGTGAGGCTGTCCTGTGCATTGTAGGGTCCTTAGCAGCCTGTTGACCAGCACCCACCAGGTGCCAGTAATACCAGTCAGCCCTGGTTGTGAAAACCAACGGTGCCTCCAGGCACTGCCTGTGCCTTCTTGGGGAGGGGGCACTGCCCTAGAGGCTGCCCCGAGCATGGGGCTTGCTCTGATGCTGATGAGGAATAGTCTGGGTTGTTGTTGTTCAGTCGCTCAGTCGTGTCCAACTCTGCAACCCCACGGTCTACAGCACACTAGGCCTCCCTATCCATCACCAACTCCCAGAGCTTGCTCAAACTCATGTCCATCAAGTCAGTGATCTTGTTCATCCAGCCATCTCATCCTCTGTCATCCCCTTCTCCTGCCCTCAATCTTTCCCAGCATCAGGGGATTTTCCAATGAGTCAGCTCTTCGCATCAGGTGGCCAAAGTATTGGCATTTCAGCTTAAGCATCAGTCCGTCCAATGAATATTCAGGACTGATTTCCTTTAGGATGGACTGGTTGGATCTCCTTGCAGTCCAAGGGACTCTCAAGAGTCTTCTCCAGAACCACAATTCAAAAGCATCAGTTCTTTGGTGCTCAGCCTTCTTTATGGTCTAACTCTCTCATCCATACATGACCATTGGAAAACCCATAGTTTTAAAAGCGTCTTTTAATTTCTTGGTTGTAGTCACTATCCACAGTGATTTTGGAGCCCCTCAAAATGAAGTCTGTCATTGTTTCCATTGTTCCCCCATCTATTTGCCATGAAGTGACGGGACCAGATGCCATGATCTTAGTTTTTTGAATGTTGAGTTTTAAGGCAACTTTTTCACTCTCTTTTTTCACTTTTATCAGGAGGCTCTTTAGTTCTTCTTCGCTTTCTGCCATAAGGGTGGTGTCATCTGCATATCTGAGGCTACTGATATTTCTCCCTACAGTCTTGATTCCAGCTTGTGCTTCATCCAGCCCAGCATTTTTCATGATGTGCTCTGCATATAAGTTAAATAAGCAGGGTGACAATAGATGAAAACCACAGTTAGGATTAACATGGTCACATGAAGCCCCCTTTCCCCCAGCCTGGCCCTTTAGGGCTGTTCGGATCTACATTTGTCTAACTCATGCTACCTGCCTTTTTAACTTTCTCTCAAACCATCAAGGTAATGAAATATGACTGTATTTGTCCTAAAAGCATGAAAACAAAATTGAATTTGAGGGGTGGAGAGAGAAAAAGGGTGTGAGATATAAAATTCCTTTTAGTCTGTTGAATGTCTTTTTACCTACACTTTGTTACATGTTCTGAGATGTTTCTAATTATTCATCTATCTAAAAATTTTTATTGGAGTAGAGTTTATTTACAGTGCTTTTCTAGTTTCGAGTGTATAGAAAAGTGATTCAGTTACGTATATATCCATTTTTTTAAAGATCCTTCACCCATATGTATGTACGTGTATGTATTAGTCGCTCTGCTGCTGAGTCGCTTCAGTCGTGTCCGTCTCTGTGCGGCCCCACAGGCGGCAGCCCACCAGGCTCCCCCGTCCCCGGGATTCTCCAGGCAAGAGCACTGGAGTGGGTTGCCATTTCCTTCTCCAATGCATGAAAGTGAAAAGTGAAAGGGAAGTCATTCAGTTGCTACCCCTTGGACTGCAGCCCACCAGGCTCCTCCGTCCATGGGATTTTCCAGGCAAGAGTACTGGAGTGGGGTGCCATTGCCTTCTCCGATTAGTCGCTCAGTTGTGTCCAATTCTTTGCAACCCATGGACTATATAGCCTGCCAGCTTTCTCTGTCCATGGAATTTTCCAGGCAAGAATGCTGTTGTAGGTAGCCATTCCCTTCTCCACAGGATCTTCCCAACCCAGGGATCGAATCCAGGTCTTCTGCATTGCAGGCAGATTCTTTATCATCTGAGCTACCTGGGAAGCACCCTTTACCCCATAGGTTATTAGAGAATACTGAGTAGAGTTCCCTGCGCTATACAGTAGGTCCTTGTTATATATATGTTTGTATAGTAGTGGGTGTATGTCAGTCTCCCAGTTTCTCCCTTCTCTCCACATTTCCCCTTGGGTAACCATAGTTTTTCATATCTTTTATATTATTTCCTGTGACCCTGGATGGTTTCGTGTTTTATTTTCCTGGATATGTCATTTCTTTGATGGTGGGAGAGTGATGTGGGCAGCAAATGTCGTTATTTCAGGAGCCGGTCTCCACTGACACGCATTTTGCAGAGACCCCACGTGGCACCCTTCTCCCTCCCGCAAAAAACCCGATGTACACCCCCTCCTGAGTTGTTGCCCCAAACTATCTCCATGCCTGCTTGTTCCCAGAATTAGCAGCCATGTCCATGTCCCAGAAAGGAACAATTAAGGGGAAAAAAAGTACCAAGCAGGAAAAGTGAAGGGTAGGGAATGTCGGCACCTGACTCAGCCAGTCAGGTGACTTCGCTGCTCCAGGGGGTTTCCCAGACCTGCATAGGCAGAGATGCTTGAAATCCTGCCTCTCAAAATGCGACAGGGCCAAGTCTGCAACTGTCCAAGTGGCATGACCTTGCATGCGGCCTTGCACTCGGGTTCATGTGGGGCCCTGACCTCCACCTCCTCTGACAGCGTCTCTGGACCTGGATGGATGTTTGCTTGATAAAAGTAGCACGTGTTACTGGAGACCCCCAGGCGTGCCAGACGAGGGGTCCCTGAGTCTGGAGCTGCCATTGTCCCCATTGTGCAGACAGGGAAACTGAGGCACAGGAGAAGGTGAAGTCCAAGAGCTGAGTGGAGGAGCCAGGAGGGGAGCCCGGGCCAGGGGCCCCAGCCCGGTCCTCCCTCGTCATGGCCTCCCTCTGGGGTCGGTGATGAAAGTGCCTGAATTTGAGGGCTGCTTGTGTGTCAATGAATCCGCCTGCCAACGCAGGAGATGTGGGTTCAATCCCTGGGTTGGGAAGATCCACTGGAGAAGGAAGTGGCAATCCACCCCAGTATTCTTGCCTGGAGAATCCCACAGACAGAGGAGCCTGGAGGGCTACAGTTCGTGGGGTTGCAAAGAGTCGGACACGACTGAGCGATTGAACAACAACAGCATGTGTCGATGAAGCTTCAGAGATGTCTGTTGTTGTTTCAGGTATTTTTCGGCTTTGTCAAGAGGAGATCCACTGCCCGTGAAGGACAGAATCGAAATGCCCGTGGCCACTCAGAAAACAGACACAGGCCTGACTCAAGGACTCCTTAAAGTTTTGCACAAGCAGGTATCAGAGTCTGTGATCGGTCAGCTGAGCTTGAGATAAAGCTGCAGGACCTCCACGGTCATCCATCCACAGCCCTGTGCCCCCTTCAGGGAACCTTTGAGATTTAATCAAGGAGGGAATCTTGAATGCAGTGACCTTCCTCTGGTTTAAAGAACCCAAGATCACTGTTCACAATTATATAGACATACACTTTCTTTTTTTAAGTACTTGCATTAAGATGCAAGAGGCTATTGGACTGTAATGAAAGGTTTGAAAATATGGAATTTCAGACTTGGGGGTTGCAAGATCCTTTTTGAAATATGAGTTTATAAAAACTATGCTAAACATGAGAAGCTGCCACCTTCTTCATCTGAAGGGGTATCTGGTTTCCAGCCCTCCTGAAAGCCCTTGAGACCCACTAGCTCACTTAGAGAGTTCATAGAAAGTGTGTTTCATCGGAATGATTGGGCTGTATTGCCAAAACAGATCAGTGGTAGAGCCCTGAGTTTTAAAGTGGCTTGTCCCCATTATGTGTTCCTGACCAGGGTGCTGACTTCTATACACGGAATTCTCCCATGGCTTTCTCGCTTAAGGGAAAATGAATAACCACTGAAAGAGAGAGGTAGTCTGGGGAAAGACAGGCGAAAATTGCTCAAAGCTCTTCCACACAGAATACTGCCAGCAGATCACAGAAGTCACCCATTTTCATCAAGTTGTCTTAAAATAGTAGAAGGAATACATGTATTTTCTGGGTTAAAATTTCTCCCATTTAAGTGTCAGCATGTTGCGGAGTTGGATTTCGTTTGGTCTGTGGAAGTTTATTTGTGTTGTGAAGTGTTGCTCCTCATGTCCGTGTGCTCATTTCATTAAGTCATAACATTATGCCATGTTCGCTTCACAGTCGTTTTTTCTCTCAAGAAGTAACTTGTTGCCAGTCTAGTTCCCAGTACCACCCGCCCCCCGCTTCCCTGCTCATGTAGCCCAGCTCCCACGACACACACACATACACCCCCACCCTCCCTCCCCTCCCCTAGTGGTGGGCTAACGGTGAAGTTCATCTTTGAATGGGGATGGGTACTCTATTTAAGCCTTTGCAAGCATTATGTGATTTCTTAGGTCCTCATCTTAACATCGATTATGTCATGCTGTGCTTTCCAAATAGTGTAGCCACAAGGAGTATGTGGACTTAGCAGATCTTGAGCAGAAATGGAAAAATTTGTGCCTGCCTATAGAAAAATTCAAAGCTCTCCTGCAGCTGGATCCTTGCGAAGACAAAATCGAGTGGATAAAATTTTTAGCACTTGGATGCAGCATGCTTGGTGGGGTACGTACCTACAAATAGCCTGTTAATAATTCTGAGTGATCATAGGCCTGCTGTCCAAATAATTTAGCTGTTTCAGTAACTGTAAGAACACACTCATCACTTTAGTAACGCTCATGATTTTAGTCATTTTGTCTTAGGCAGTTTTTTTCAGATGCTTATTATATTTTAGGCTTGTAGTTATTTAACTTACAGAAGTTAAATACTTATGAGTGCCTCAGTGTAAAAGATGTTAACAGTAGATAAAACATGTAGATACCGTGAAAATGTGTTCAGTGTTTAGAAGAGAATGCATCAGTGACTTTTTTGACAAATTGATAGGTTTCCCTCTTGTGCAGAAAGAAATAAAATTATCTTCTATTTTAGTTAAAATCAATTATTAGTCACCTACAGCAGTTAAAATCGATTGTTAGTAATTTAAAGCAGATACCTTGCTGATGTTAAGAAGTATAACCCATACAGGTTTAGGACTGAAGACACAGACATCCCTCCAGTCTGTGAACTGAGAAGGGCGGTGGGTGTGGTGGGGAGGGGCTGGAAGTCAAGAGCCTGTCTTCAGCTCTAGAATTTGAGTCGCCGCGTGAGACCCAGGGGTCAAGTCCACTTTCAGTGTGTGAAGAAAAGGACCGAGAAAAGAGCCAGCTCCTTTTACTGCCGAGACCAGGTGTGCAACCCCGTCCCTTCAGTCTTTGGACCCCAGAGAACATCTTTGTGCTCCCTCCCAAATCAGGAGAATCGGGCGCCAATCCTTAGTCCTTGCTTCGTGGGGCACCCTCATCTTGGGTCCCTGCACAAGCCTCCATGATTCCGTTTTAACTCTCTAGCAGTACTTTGTCTGACACTACCTCACAGGGCCACTGACAGCTAACTGCCTGCAGCTAACCTTCCATCCTATCCCCGCACTGCCCTCCACGTCAAGCATCGGCTGCCCTGAGCTCCTGCTTCCCGTTAAGCGCCTATGGACCCTCAAGAAATACTTGATTTAATTTTAGCTGGTTTCAGCTTTATGTTGTCACTAATCTTCTGGAACTTTTCTTTGATTCCAAATTAGATTTCTCTTTGTTCATCTGCCTGGCTACAGATGCTATGGTTCATTCACCCCCCTCTGCTGTGCAGTGCCCGCTCTGCGAGTATTGCACACTTTACCACCTCTGTTCATGGCCCCAGTGAGAAACTCGGAAAACCCAAAAAAGCCAGGAGTCAGGCTGGCTGCTCCCTTTCATGGTGTCCCTGCCCACAGGTGGCGTTTCCCTCCAGCCCTGGGCTGGACAACCCAGACCCTGTTGCCACCTGTCTCTGGGCTCTGAGGCCACTGAGGAGAATCGCAGCAGGGTGTCACTGAGAAGGACAAAGATGCATTTAGTTACTGGAGGAAATTTTATGTGGCTTTGTTCATCCGGAGCTCCAGGAAAGGGAGATTTTAATAACACAAAATGAATACCTAATATCTGATTTGATGGTTTATTCCTCTAAACTTGGTTTATGAGGCTTAGATTTTTATAAAGATGGGAAATCAGAATATTTCATCTTTGGGGGATGCATCTTTGTAAGTGCTCCCTCCCAAATCAGGAGAATCGGGCGCCAGATTTCAAACCAGACCAGCCTGTGTTCTGCAAGAGGAGGCCTCATAGCCGTGTGTGGGGCCTGACGCTAGATGGAGACATTTGTTAAGGATGGAGCTTCCCTTCCAGACTTAAGCCTGGGCAAGTGACAGGGAAAGAGCACACTCACTTCTCTTTTCTTCCCGGAACATGTCGCTCAGCCCATCAGCCCGTGGGGGTCCAGCACTGGCCTGTGACTAAGCCGCCTGGGCCCGGACTGGGCCGTTGACTCTCTCCTATTTCTCTGTGAGGAGCCGACCCTGGGGAGGGGGTTCAGGTGTGAAAGTCCCCTGCTTCTCTGCCAGGCAGAGTTCAGAGCCTGGGGTGCCCACTCCGTCCTGGCCTACCGCCCCGAAAAAAAACCCAGGGCAGGGCTAGCTGTGGGTCCACTGGGGCTGTGATGGGCCAGGCCCAAGGGGACATGTGCTCTGTTGACCCACCGGTGCCCATGTTGGCAGGACAGCTTGGAGACGTCCCAAAAGCCCGGCGATATGACTTCCAGGAGACGGCTCTTCAGGCAGATTGGCACCTTAACACCTGTCTTTATGCTTAGAAGAAGGAAACGTTCAGAAAGGAGCCAGTGAAGAACCGAAGCGGGATGAGAAGGAGGAATTTCTCATGGATGACTGCGGTCCACTTCTCCGCACACTGGACTGCCGTGAAGCTGGAATCTGGTCACTGTGCCTCGCTGAGATGCAGCGACTCCAGCTGCCCCACCCGCGGTGTCTCATGGCTTGTGGCTTTTCAGGATCTCTTTGGAGTCTCTCTAGTTGGATGGGTTGAGTCCTCTGCAAAGACTGGAACCTTCTCTGAGATTTCCGAGCCATATGTCTCATTCCTTCCATGGATGTCTGTCGATTGCAGCTCAGTGTGGGCTTTGCTCTGAGTGCCAGGGGATCTCGACACCCCATGGGCGACATCTGGTATATCCTCTGAGCCCCAAGTGCTGCTCTGGTTCTTGAGTGGAAGCTTCAGATGCGACTGGGGGCAGGGCACGGGAGCAAGAGCATCAGGGGGCTCTGCCTCAGGAACCTTGGCCGTGGGCAGAAGGCCTGTCTCCCAAGGTGCATGATCGCTGGGTGAGATGACCACAAGTCTGCGTTGTGATCTTCACCTAACGTTTCTGCTGCCCCATCAATGTCCTAAGAAGTAGATCAACATTTTTCATCTGTTTTTTTTAAGTATGGAGATCTTTTTTATAACATGAAAAAGTTGAAAGTGGACCATAAGGAAGACTGAGCACTGAAGAATCAATGCTTTCAAACTTGTGGTGCTGGAGGAGACTCTTCAGAGTCCCTTGGACAGCAAGGAGATCAGAGCAGTCCATCCTAAAGGAAATCAGTCCTGAATATTCATTGCAAGGACTGATGCTGAAGCTGAAACTCCAATACTTAGCCATCTGATGTGAAGAACTGACTCACTGGAAAAGACCCTGGGAAAGATTGAAGGCAGGAGGAGAAGGGGATGACAGAGAATGAGATGGTTGGATGGCATCACCGATTTGATGGGCATGAGTTTGAGTCGGCTCTGGGAGGTGATGGACAGGGAGGCCTGGCATGCTGCAGTCCATGAGGTTGCAAAGAGTCGGACACGACTGAGCGACTGGACAACAGCAGCAAAACAGTTGTGGACCAAGTCCACCTTCCCACCCGCCCCACAGTGACAAGCTGCTCCCCCAGCTATGGGTCATCTTTGAAAAGCTTTTGAACTTCCTCATTCACGGGAATGTCCCTCCATGTGTACAGCTGCAAATATACGTGTGTCATCTGGATGTATTGCTTACGTATGGCTGTCATTTCCAGCGTTCTCACCAGGTGTGGGAATGTTTGGAGCCCTTGTCTGTTTTCTCTTTAATCCTCCAAGCAGCCCTCTGAGGAAAGCCCTGATCTCGGAACCCGTGGGCTGGAGGGCTGAGTGGAGCGGAGGGCAGGGGGAGGCAGCGGGGTGGGATTTGAACTCAGACCATGGGCTCCAGAGCCGCCGCTCCTGGTGGACACGGGGGGTGGGATCCCTGTGATGACTCTGTAGCCCAGGCAGTGTGCCGCCCACAGGCTGGGACACGCCCCAGAGAGTGCCAACTCCTTGGCCTTCCCTTCGATACCACTTTATACCCTTAAAGCGAAAAGAAGAAAGAAAGTGAAGTCGCTCAGTCATGTCTGACTCTTTGCGACCCCATGGACTGTAGCCCACGAGGCTCCTCCATCCATGGAATTCTCCTGGTGAGAGTACTAGAATGCGTTGCCATTTCCTTCTCCAGGGGATCTCCCCGACCCAGGGATTGAACCTGGGTCTCCTGCATTTCAGGCAGATGTTTTACTGTCTGAGCCGCCTGGGAAGCCCTGTCCTAAGGTGATCCGCTCCCTAAAACACTGTGTGCCAGCCTGCCGACCGCGCTCACCCTGGAGGCCTCAGACCCCCATCCCACCCAGCTGCGGGCCGCCCGTGGGCTCTGGTGTCTCTGAGCACTGCGGGGCCCTGGGTGCTGGAGGTGGCATCCTCCAGGCTGCGCTCTCCCCTGGTTCAGGTTCCCAGCGGGGCCTTGCAAGCCTGTCCGGAGATGCTCACCTGTGAGCCTCAGGCCGCAGGCTCACGTACTAACTGCCTCCCAGCTAGGAGACAGCTGCCCCTGCCCACCACACCCCGGCTGTGCGTCCACTCTGTGGGGCCGGGGGCAGTGGGATCAGCGGATGCTGAGGGTGCTGGTCCCTCCGTCCCTCCAGCCCGAGGCACTGGCTTCACTCACATCCGAGAATGTGGCAGTAGCCACGAGCCCCAGGCACGCGCTGTAAATGAGGAAGCTTGTGAGGAAAGGAAGTGAAACGGGGCGAGGGGGGCGCTTCTTTAAAAATGAGACCTGGGGGTCAGTGCCGCTGCCCAACCTCGAGTCGGGTGTCCCCCCCAGAGCTCCGGCCACAGGGCGGGAGCGAGTGCCCCGCACTGTGTCCTGTGTTCAAAGGGTCAGGCAGAGCGTGGTCCACGTTGTTCATTCCCTGCAGCTAAAAGGGACCCGCCGGGGGCGATAAGGTGGCTCGCGGTGTCGTCAGGACAGCAGCTGCAATGCGGAGACTGGAGGGGCCCACAGGACCAGCACTGCGCGTGCTCGGGAGGCCAGGTCTCTCCTGCGTCTCCACTCGCATCTGAGATGAGGCCTCGGCATGCCTGGGCTTCCCTGGCAGCTCAGACGGTAAAGCCTCCACCTGCCAACGCAGAAGATGTTAGAGACACAGGTTTGATCCCTGGGTCAGGAAGATGCTCTGGAGGAGGGAACTGGCAGCTCACTCCAATATTCTTGCCTGGAGAATCTCATGGACAGAGTAGACTGGAGGGCTACGGTCCCGGGATCACAAAGAGTCGGACACGACTGAGCAACTGACACTTTCAGGCGTGCACGCTGCAGCCGCCACCTCCTGGACCAACCACCAGCAAGAGAATAACAAGCAGCGGGTTAGTGGGGCTACTGCCCAGAAGATGAGTCCTTGTAGCTGGTGAGCAAGTAGCCTTAGGACCCATGACCCTTAGGGTGAGAGAGCTGTTGTAGGGAACAGAGTTCCCAAGCCAAGCAAGTTGACTAATGAGTCCTTGTGGACATAAAAACTGCTGGGAGTCTTTGCATCGGAGATGTTAGCACTGGTAATGTCATCACATCTTTGCAGGGGGAAGTGATGCCAGCATGTTTGGATGCATTTTTTTCCCCTAAAATATCTCTTCCTTGGAAGCGCTGGAGCAGCAATCATGAAGAAGAGCGTCTGTTCTGGCTCCTTGCCAGCTTCCTCCACCCCTCAGCCCTGCCGTAGGCCCCCAGCCCCGCCTTGATGACTGTCATCCGGTGTGTGGGCTCAAACAGCAGGGTCTAACAGCAGCTAATCTCTGAGACATTTCAAGCAGGGAACCTGTAAAATACACAACTCTCTGTTCACCCAGTCCTCCCTTGGGATGGTCTTTCGGGGAGATGGTGCGTGCAGTGGTCCCTGCAGAAATGAATAAATGAATGCCACCATTTTTTCTAACTAGAGCATCCCCTCGTCCCCAGAGCTGGGCTAACGTCAGGACTGTGGGGTTGTCCGCTCACCCTCCGCATCCCGTCTCAGCAGGGGCCGTCGGTCGGGGTGGGTGTGGACGGTGGTGGTTTGCAGACACCCTGAGTCCCAGCAGCTGGCGGGGGTGGGGGGCAGTGTGCGCCCGTGGTCCAGGCTCACCCCTGGCCAGTGTGTGTCACCCTCTGCCAGCTGCTCCCCGAGCCAGTCCAGAGGGGGGATGTGCTGGTCAGGGCCGGGCTTGGGATGCTGACTGCTGAATTCCCGTCCCAGCTGGCTCACCTGGTTGAGTGACCCGGCCTCTTGGCCCCCTTGACCCCATCTCGCACAGTCACCATGAGGAGTGAGTGAGATGCCCAGTCCATCTCTCGGGGTTCCTGCTGTGTGGCGATGCCGGGCCGTTAGCACTTTCTGGGCAGGAACCTCATTTCGGTGCCCCTGCCTTGCTCCTCCCACTGTGGGAAGCACCGCTGGTTTCTCTCTGATGTTCACTGTGAGAGCCTGGCCCATCCCCTGGCGGTTGACGAAGCTGGTGTGTAGAAAGAGGACCTCAGGGAGGCCTTCTATCAGGGCCTGTTTCAGCAGCTTGTCAGAGCCCGGCGGGGCTCTGGCTAGCAACTGGCCAACTGGCCAGAGGCGGGCGCCCTCGCGGTCTTACAGCCTCAGGAAGTGAGTTCTGCCCACCCCCTTGGGAGGCTGGCAGTGAGTCCCCTAATAGTTGAGGCTCTGGGTGAGAACCAGACCTCTGCCACCACCCGACTGGTGTCTCAGGAGCCGGCTGGCTGGGTGGCGGCCGGATAATGACTGTGTTTAAGGCCTGGCCCTGGCCCTCTGCGTGTCCCTGAGCCGCGGGACTCGCTTCCACGCGGCTGCTGCTCTGATCCAGTCGGTCTGCCTGTGCCCTCCCCTCCACCTGCTGCCTCGCCCCGACCTTGGGGAACTATCCTTCGCAGCCAGCGCCCCCCCACCCCGCTTTTCCTGGCTCTCTTCCTCTTGAGCACAGCCCATGTTTCATTCCTTCAGGAGCTGCCCTGGAGGGCTCCAGTCTGTCCCAGAGGCTCGCATCTGCGCTCTGTAGGACCCACCGTCACTGTGGCAGCCTTCCATTTCAGCTCCCTGAGGGCAGGACAAGGGCCTCAAATGGCGGCGAAGACACCCCCACCGAGGCTGATTTCCTACCATCTCGCAAAACTGCTGGGGGTTTAAGTCCAGTTCAGTCGCTCAGTTGTGTCCAACTCTGCGACGCCATGGACTGCAGCACACCTCCCTGTCCATCATCAACTCCTGGAGCTTACTCAAACTAATATCCATTGAATCAGTGATGCCGTCCAACCATCTCATACTCTGTTGTCCCCTGCTTCTCCCACCTTCCATCTTTCCCAGCATCAGGGTCTTTTCCAAGGAGTCAGTTCTTAACATCAGGTGGCCAAAGTATTGAGTTTCAGCTTCAACATCAGTACTTCCAATGAATATTCAGGACTGATCTCCTTTAGGATGGACTGATTGGATCTCCTGGCAGTTCAAGGGACTTTCAGGAGTCTTCTCCAGCACCACAGTTCAAAAGCATCAATTTTTTGGCACTCAGCTTTCTTTAGAGTCCAGCTCTCACATCCATACATGACTACTGGAAAAACCATAGCCTTGACTAGATGGACTTTCCTGGGGTGTTTGACGTGGGCCAGGGCTCCCCTGACCCTCAACCTCATACCCTGGTGACTAGAAGGGGTCGGATGGAGGAGCGTCAGCGTGCTCTGGAATGTTCTGGAAGCTTGTGCCACGTGGGGGCGGGGAGGAGTTCTGACTGAAAGTCAAGGATGCCACGGAAGATGGGGTTGAGGGGGTGTCTGACCCAGGTTCGCTGCTGCCCCCAGCCTGCTCAGGGCCCTGCCAGCCCACCCCCCCACCACGGGTGGCCCAGCTGGGGACAGTTTGCTCTGTCCCGAGGTAGGTTGTGGGGCCAGAGGGATCTGGTGTGCAAGTTGCCTTGTCCCTGGTCAATAAGATCCAGGCTTCCTCTTGTCTCTTTAAGAATCATTTCCTGTTTAACATGAGAGAGAATCTGGAAATCAAACTCTTTTTTTCAGGCCAATTATATCCTGATCGACCCTTTTCTTTTTCTTCCTTGTGGCGATTGTAAATTCCCGGTAGTTCTTAATTTAGACCGCCGAGAACATACTTGGGGGAGAACTTCTGTAGGCTGTACGCAGATGTCTGTCGGCGGCTGTCTTTGCTGTCCGTCTTAGCACATCGCAGCGTTAACCGTTTCCCCGCCTGCCCTCTGCCGTCTCCAGTCACTGAACACTGCGTTGAAGCACCTCTGCGAGATCCTGACCACGGATCCCGAGGGCGGGCCCGCGCGCATCCCTTTCGGGACCTTCTCCTACGTATACCGCTACCTGTCGGAGCTCGACTCGGACATCTCTGCGTCGGACACCGAGGCCTACCTCTCCTCGCTGAAGGAGAGCGCGTAAGTGCACGCGCCGGGGCTCTCGGCTCTCAGACGATCGATCGGGCCTCTGACGGGAGGGAACGAGCACACGCCGAGCCCCCGCCGAGCCCCCCAGCCCCGAGGTGTCATGTGTGGCTCGGTGGCGTGAGGAGGCCGGGCGGGGGCGCCGCTCAGCGCGCAGACTTCACATCCCGCCGGGCCTGCTTAAGCACGGGATGTGCGATGGTGTAACACCACGGTGCGTTCAAAAGGAAGAGTTCGTTTCTCGACA
Organism: Capricornis sumatraensis; assembly: GCF_032405125.1. Classification (NCBI taxonomy): domain Eukaryota; kingdom Metazoa; phylum Chordata; class Mammalia; order Artiodactyla; family Bovidae; genus Capricornis; species Capricornis sumatraensis. Next base: position 69,083,462 of record NC_091086.1, on the reverse strand, counting down.
ATGCAACCCAAAAATGGGTCCCCGCAGGTGGAGGGAGTCCAGACTCCCCGCGTGAGTGAGGAGCAGTGGGAAGTGACCCCGCGCACCTCGCCCCCCACCTGCCCCCGGTGCTGCCTTGCAGGGGCTGTGCCCCGCGAGGGAGGAGCCGCCCCCCAGGTGTCGGCTCCGCGCCTCTGCGGGTCTGAAAGGTGATGCTCGACGGCCTCCGGACAGCGGGGCCGCTCCCCAGGCCCCCAGGCGCCCCTGCCCACAGTCCCCCGAGCCCCCACACCCGCCACCTGGAGCCACAGGACAGGTTTGCGGAGAGCCACGCGTGCCGTGCCGGGACGTAGTGGTGGTGCGCGCACGCGTGTGTGTTTGTGATGGTGATAGATCCCAAGACGGCGAGGCGACGGAGCCGCTGATGGCGGCACTGACCGTGTCAGTCCCGCTGCCCGGCCCGGGAGCCCGCACCCGGCAGGCCCGTCCCCACCTCCCAGGCTTTCGTCCCCTCCCCCCTGCCCGCCCAAACCCATCTGGGGTGCTCCGGAGCTGGCCCCTCCCCTCCGCCCCTAAGGGGAGCCTGGCGCCCCCACAGCCCTCCCCTGGAGCCCTCGAAACCCCTTCCTCTCCTCCATCCTTCAGAATCGCATTCCCTACCCCCTCACCCCATCCCCTCCCCCACCCCATCCCCTCCCCCACCCCCATCCCCTCCCCCACCCCCGCCACGGGAAGGGGCGAATGGAGTCGCTCCTCACTCAAGCGGGGAGTCAGGACTCCCCCCACCTGCAGGGACCCGTTTCTGTGTTTCTTTGTTGAGAAACGAACTCTTCCTTTTGAACGCGCCCTCGTTTTTAAACCATTTGACACCCTATGCTTAAGAAGGCCGGTGGCGGGATAACTCGCCTCCCTCTGAGTTGCCCGTGGGTTCTGTCTGGCGTTGGCCCCCAGTTCCAAATTCCGATGTCAAGTGCCTACTGGACCTCCCTTCGGGGATGTCTGGTGCACCCCTCAGGCTTCAAACCATCCCAACAGAAATGCATGTTTGCCCAGCCTGAAAGTATAGGTAAAGGGCATTTAACTGCAGGCTGCGAGGTGGGAGTTTATAACCCGGTGTTTACAATTACAAAGACAGTAACCGGATTCTGCCTAAGCAGAGGTTGGGCTCCTGAGGTGGGAGGTCCCTGCACCCAGGAGGGACGTCCACTCTATCTCCAGGTGGCTCCAATGGGAGGCTCTTCCTAAGGTGTCATTCCCCTGGGCCGATAAGAGGTGGTTCCTTTTTATGGTAAAGTATGTTTCAGAACCACTAACTTGTGTTCCTATTACTTTTAAATATGAGCCCTCAAGGCAGTTCTTATGTTCCCACTGACATGGAAAATGAACGTTGTTCCAGTTCATTATTTTTTCATCTAAGATGCTGGTAGAAGTTTACTAACGTTCACATCTTTTAAGAAATAAAACTATCTGTAGATAACGAGAAAAGTCAAAAGACGTTGTCAGTGCCAAAGTCTGATAGACTTAAGACACTCCTTTGAGCTCTACTCAATCAACTTTTAAAATACTAGAAAGATCCTCTTTATACTAGTGACTTAATTTGAGTTGTCAATAAAAAAAATTTTAAATCTAGTACTAATTTTTTTTCACCTAGAAATATATATGCATTTTTCAGTGTAAGAAAATAGAGTGCTTTATTTTTAGAGGTAATAATTACTGATTTGAGACCACAGTCAATTTTTAAGGTAAAGCTAAATTATGCTATATTGCATAGAAACAGTATGATGTGCAGTAAGAGATTACTAATGGGTGTCTTTGTCTGTTTCCCATTTAGAGCTGCTAGAAAGAATGGTATGATAGGTCTTTCAGATTTCTTCGTTCTAAAGAGGAGAATTTAGAAAGCCTTGAAAAGGAAACTCAGAAGACAGGCCATTAATACAGAGAAGAACACATTTTAATGTCAAAATAGTGCCTTTCAAAACCTTGACACCAAATACAACATGTCATTAACCACATACGTATGTAGTGTGAGTTTTTCTTGTAATGGAACATGACCAATGCATCATGGGGCCCTATTTAGTGATTAAAAGATGCTTGCTCCTTATAATGAAAGCTATGACTGACCTACACAGCATATTCAAAAGTAGAGACATCACTTTGCTGACAAAGGTCCGTATAGTTAAAGCTATGGTTTTTCTAGCAATCATGTACAGATGTGAGAGTCGGACCACGAAGAAGACTGAAGACCAAAGAATTGATGCTTTTGCACTGTGGTGTTGGAGAAGACTCTTGAGAGTCCCTTGGACTGCAAGGAGATCCAACCGGTCAATCCTAAAGGAAACTGACTCTGAATATTCACTGGAAGGACTGATGTGAAGCTGAAGCTCCAATACTTTGGCCACCTGATATGAAGAGACAACTCACTGGAGAAGACCCTGATGCTGAGAAGGGCTTCCCTAATAGCTCAGTTGGTAAAGAATCCGCCTGCAATGTGGGAGACCTGGTTCAGTCCCTGAGTTTGGAAGATCCTCTGGAGAAGGGAAAGGCTACCCACTCCAGTATTCTGGCCTGGAGAATTCCATGGACTGTAAAGTCCATGAGGTCGCAAAGAGTCAGACAGGACTGAATGACTTTCACTTCACTGATGCTGGGAATGATTGACGGCAGGGGAAGAGGGGGGTGACAGAGGGCGAGAGGGTGAGATGGCATCACTGACTCAGTGGACAAGCTTGCTCAATGAGCAAGCTCCAGGAGATAGTGAAGGACAGGGAAGCCTGGAGTGCTGCAGTCCATGGGGTGGCAAAGAGTCGGACGTGACTTAGCGGCTGAACAACAACAACAACAACAACATTTAGTGATTGTTGTGCTCCGCGTTCTCCTAAGAGCCTCAATTGCAACACATTCATAGCAGAGAAATGACCCGGGGAAAACGATCTGTTTGGAGGCTGCAGAGTAGGCAGGGGGAGGGGCAGGGTAGGATCAGCTGTACCTCTTCTTTCAGAACTCCTGAGCACAGGAAGGCAGAGACCCTCTGCTCGCTGGCCGCTGGCCGTCACACCTAGGCTCCCGGGGAGGAGCGTCTTGTGCTGAAGCTGGATCTTCTCTGTGACAGGACGGCCCAGGGGACTCACTGGCTGGGAGCACATCCACTGATGGGAGGCTAACGGGGCCATCAGCTTGGACCAGCGCCTGGTCCACTGCACAGAGACGAGCAGCTGAGAGCGTCTCTTTGCCTTCTTCATATAAAATCTTCAAAACGACAGAGCCAACAAATACATCTCAGATTATTCTTCTGAGAACTGGGGAATGGTTTGGCTTCTTGCTTCTCTGAAAATGTGTTAACCATGCTAGTAGTCAGTTTTACCGGTGTTCAAAGATTCATGAAAACCCAGTTTTAGGGAGACCCATTTGTTAGCTCAAAAAGTGTGTCATTTTTTGCAAAGGGGTAAAGTATGTTTTTCATCTGGACACGAAACTACTCTATTTGAGATGATCTTTTGCCTAGACGTCCACTCACCCTCCCAGTGAACAATATAGAGAGTTTGTTCATAAACTTACAAGAAACTTAGCAAAGTTGGAATTTTAAAAGGCTTCACAATTTTTGGAGCTGCTTTACATCTTCTTAAAGTTTGCTCCAAAGAATTCAAGTATTTTTTCCCCTTCTAATTGTAAACCCTCCATGCGTGGGGATAAGCAGAAGGACACCTGAGGTTGCAGGTCAGTGCAGTGGCAAATCACGTGGAGCGATCAGATGTGTGCAGGGGACGCACTGCAGTGGGAAGGGACGTGTGGCCCCATGGACTGTAGCCCGCCAGGCTCCTCTGCCCATGGAGTTTTCCAGGTGAGAGTTGAGTACTGGAGTGGGTTGCCATTTCCTCCTCCAGGGGATCTAAGGTACACTCTGTCCCCTGGGTGACGGTGATGTGTCAGTGTAGGTGGCTGGGCTGTAACAAATGAACCTTCTGGTGGGAATGTGGATGGTGGGGGTGGCTGTCCGTACATGTGTGCAGGGAGGGGGGACAAGGAGTGAAGTGTTAATTCCTGTGGCAATATGGGTTCCTGTAGACCATCCCGCTGGCGAACAGGCTCTGGGGTTTGTCCCTGGTCTGAAAGAACAGCTCTTCCTTAAGAATAACTTTGCCATGGAATTGGAAACGGCTTTCCCTCAGACACGTTCAGTCCCCAGAATTGTTTTGGTCTGATTTAGGGCTCTGTCAGGGCCCTAAAATTCAAACAGAAAGAACTTGACCCAGAAACATTAACTTGCCTTTGTCTAAGTGAAACGGCAACCCGCTCCAGTATTATCGCCTGGAGAATCCCTTGGACAGAAAAGCCTGGTGGGTTATAGTCCGTATTGTCGGAAAGAGTCAGACACGACTGAGTGACTTTGCACGCACAAAGGGAGGGCGCTTTTCTGTCCCACTTTTGCCGGAGCACCTCAGTGTTGTGCCGCTGTGTGTCCACCAGGCACACAGTGCCAGTCCAGGCACGTGCTACTGTGTGTCAACCCTGGATCATCCGCTCCTCAGCGGCCAGCTCCCAAGCCTCCAGACAGCGGCCTTAGCTCACCGCTGTCCTCCCCTTCCTACGACACAGCTGAGTCACCCTTGTTCTCCTGCATGCCCTGCATTTTTTTTTTTTCTTTTCTGTTTTAAAACTTGTGTAGGAGGCTTAGCTTCCAGTCAGATTGTTCACAGTCTTCGGAGGGCTCACTCAGATGGTTTAGTTAATAACTACAAGCTTCATTGCAAGTACCATTAACTAATCAACATGCTGGATAAAATAAACCATTCAAGCAACTGAAATTTTTGAACAGAGGAGCTCTAGACAGAGACCAGTTCCTCTTTTCTGCAGGAGCCTGGGGTGGGTTCCAGTAGAGCCTGGTTGTGAGAGGCTGAGGGTGAGGGCACAGGTGATGCCATCTGGGTTTACCTTGAGAGAGAGAGAGACATTTCTGAGTAAAGTCACTTAGAGAAGAGACTTTTGACAATCAGAGAGACTCAGCATTCAAAGGGCTTCCCAGGTAGGTCAAGAGGTAAAGAATCCGCCTGCCAGTGCATGAGGCATAGGAGACCCGGGTTCGGTCCCTGGGTGGGGAAGATCTCCTGGAGGAGGGCATGGCAACCCACTCCAGTGTTCTTGCCTGGAGAGTCCATGGACAGAGGAGCCTGGCGCACTGCAGTCCATGAGGTCACAGAGAGCCAGACACGGCTGAGCACACACGCACAGCGTTAAAAACAACAATCCCTGGCATTTGTGAACTGTGGGTTTGGAAAGTACCTGCTCTCCCTTGATGGCACAGGGGTGGGTTGGGGGAAAACAGGATTGGAAAAGCCACAAATGCAAATTAGCCAAAGGTGACTTTGGCATTAGGAACTGGCTGTCTCATCGAAAACACCATGTCCCTGCAATGCAGCCGGCAGATGAATGGATTTTCAATCTATTGTCAGCTTCTGTTTTTTTCCGCTTTAAAGAAACTGAGGGTTGGGTTTTTTTTTTTTTTTTTGGTTGGTATTCATGATGTATAAGAAAGAGAAAAAGGCATAAGTAGCAATGATTCTGGAAATAGACCATCCCCTGGCAGGATGAAGTTCACTGGGGAAGACCAGTGATTTTGTTCTTAAAATGATTGAGTTTCAGGAGTTCCCTGGTAGCCTAGTGGTTGGGATTCTGGGGTTTCACTGCTGTGGCCCGGGTCCAGTCCCATCCCTGGTCTCAGAACTGAGATTCTACAAGCCATGTGGCCACACACACACACAAAAGATTTCGTTACAAGTCGCTCATTTAACTTGCAATTAGCCATCATTCCTGGCAGGCACTGGCATACTTGTGAATTCTTGCGACATGAGAAAAATCTATCTTTACAAACAGTTTTCAAATGCAGTGAAATTTTGATGTCTATTCGATTTAACAATTAATCATGAGTGAATATATAAATTAATCATTTGTAGAATTTGATTTTGCCATTACTATTTCCATAATCTGCAGCCTATCATTTTTTTTTCAAGACTTAAACATTTTCAAAGATCCTTGAAGCTCTCGTTAGGCCCAAGGCTCTGTGCCTTAGTGTCTGGAATGAAAGCAGTGCAGACGCTCCCTAAGGAAAACCCCAGCTCCATTATGTCCCGCTATGGAGTTCATCCTCCTTGGTTATTAACATGGATTCTCTCCGGAAGCCCATGAGGTGGGCTGCAAAAATATAATTAACCCCCTTTCTGGGGCCTGAGCCCTAGAACTAAGAGGGCAGGGGCATCTCAGCTGGTCTTCCTGCCCCGGGCTCAGGCCCACACTCCTGACCTCGCACTTCTGTCCCTCTCGACTTCTCCCACATCAACCAGCGTTTCTATTCTTTCTTAAAGTATTCATGTATATATTTGGCTGCCCTGGGTCTTAGTTGCAGCATGTGGGATCTAGCTCCCTGACCAGGGATGGAACCCGGGCCGCCCTGCATTGGGAGTGCAGAGTCTTAGCCACTGGACCACAGGGGAAGTCCTTCAACCAGCGGTTCTGATACCCACCCCTCCATTTCCTTGGTGCTGGCTTTCCATGAGGTTGGAAGACCCAAAGGTAAAGTAAACTGAAAGGGTGTTGACATGTTCACCTGCAGCTTTCCCCAGAATGGCTGCATCCTTCCAGACGTTTCGTGGACAGCTGGTATGTGATCCACTAAGGTGAGGCAGGAGTCCGGTACTTTTCGAGGCTGAGATGGAGCCACTGACGCGGGATGGAGATTGGCTCCCTTCTGGACACACGTTCCATCAGTCACCACCCCAAACCCAACCCGTGTTCAAATCTGCCTTGACCAGGATGGCCAAATAGGACGTGAAGATCCCTGGCAGAGGATGCCCAGTGGGGCCTCAGGGACACTGGGGTTGGGATAACATCTGGCTTAGATGAGAAAACATTTAACCAGCACCCACTAAGGGCTGAGCCCTCTACTAAGGGGCATGTTCAGAGCACAGTGAATTTTCACACCAACTGCAGGGGGTGGTTACTACTACTGCCTTCACAGGTCAGAACAGTATCTTTGCCCAGGTGACTCATGTAAAAAGTGGCAGGGCTGTGACTAAACCCTAGCAGTCTGACTTCAGAGTCTGGGGAGCCCCGACTCTAAAGAAGGGAAATGGGGAGGGGACAGTAATCGGGGCAGAATCCATTTCTTGATTTTCTATTGAAAAAGTGTGTACAGTGGGCCCTCTAACAGGGATAGGCTCACCTTGTTGGAGAGGAGGTGTCACAGAAGACTTTATCAAATTGTGGGGAGGGTTAAGGGGAACCCACGGGGGAGGGTGCAGGGCCCTGGGCCAGCCAATGTGGGGGCTTTATGTAGTAGAGGGGCGGCTGCCTCTGGGGTTTGGAGAGATGGCAGGAGCTATGGATTTAGTAGAGGGGTAGCCATGCCTTGGGTCTTCCCAGGTGGTAAAGAACCCATCTCTGTCAATGCAGGAGATGTAAGAAACTCGAGTTTGATCCCTGGGTTGGGAAGATCCCCTGGAGGAGGAAATGGCAACCCACTCCAGTATTCTTGCCTGGAGAATCCCATGGACAGAGGAGCCTGGCAGGTTATAGTTCATGGGGTCGCAAAGAGTGGGCCATGACTGAAGTGACTTAGTATGCACGCATGCAAACTATGCCTTGGGACCCACAAGGCGGCAGCTGGGGGAATAAATACTCCCCTCCCATTTGCCTCCGGCCTTCTAATCTGCCAGGGCCTTAAATTGGTCAATCACAACTAGAAGCAGGGGCAAGGAATTCCTAGGCCACAGAGATCAGTGCATCTGGCTTTGGAAAAGGGCAGAGCGAGGAGAGGAACACTCAAAGAAGTGGGAAATATCCAGCATACAATCATTTGTGTGAAAAAAAGGTGCAAGAAATTTGTATCTATATCTCTATGCATTGATGTGCATGCTTACAGATGCACAAATTATTTCTGGAATGTTAACACACTCAAAAGGCACTGGTAGGAACTTCTGAGAAGCAGTGGCCTACTTGCCACGGCATAACTTTACCAATTGTTTGATTTTTAGCATGTGCGTGTATTATAGATTCAATCCATCCATCCACCAGTCATTAACAAGAATTGATGTTCTGCCTCCTGGCCACAGTGCTTTGTCAGCAGGTTGGCACGTGACCCACACTCAGCCAATCAGAGCCTCCCTTGAGCTTTTCATCCTGGAGCTGGGAGGGAGAAGTCCTTTTGCTTTCCTGTGGTTGAGGCATCATCAGGAGGTGGGCCTAGAGCTGTAGGTAGTAACCTTAGCTAACAATTATATGATACTTATGGGGGCTTCCCTGGTGGCTCTGACAGGTAAGAATCTGACTGCCATGGGGGAGATGTGGGCTCGATCCCTAGGGTTTGGCAGATCCCCTGGAGAAGGGAATGGCAATTCTACTTCAGTATATTCTTGCCTGGAGAATCCCACAGACAGGAGAGCCCGGTGGGCTAGAGTTCATAGGGTTGCAAAGAGTCAGATATACCTGCAAGACTAAGACTTTGACTGTGTTCTGCTGAAACATGTAAATTACAGTTTGACTCCATTTTTCATCCCTAAATGTCAGTTTCATCTCCTTTAATCTAATACATGCCAGGCCATCAAGGAGAGGGGACTGTGAAGGGAAGGTTCACCAGCATGGTGGGAATTTCAGAGCCAATTAGAATTCTACCTACTTTACATACATGGACTTATTTAACCTTCATAACGACACCCCATAGAGAGTGTCACGGTGACTAACTTCATACTATAGGTGTGACAACTGAGGAAGAGAGGTTGAGCGTCGTGTGTAGGGTTGCAGAGGTCTCTGTGCTCCCCCTGCCTCCCTATCTGCGGGGCCCCCCTGGGGCCCTGGTCTGGAGGAGTCTTTCTCCAGGGCAGAGCAGCAGTGTCCTGGGGGTTAGGATCCTGGCCCTGTGCCTCTCTAGGGGCACACCACCTTGGCCAGGCTCTCAATTTCATTACACCTACCGACCAAGGCCTCCCCACCGTGCTCCCGCAAGATCAAGGAGGATCACTGGTCTTTGCAAATGATATAAGTGGACTTCTAAATAAATAGCTTCCAATGCAATCGGTTGAATAATGACCCTCTGAAAAGATAGTCCATGTTTTACTTATTTTTATTTTATTTTGGCTATGCAAAGTAAAGAAAAAAAAAACCTGGACTGTTTTATGTGGGCTCTTCGTTGCAGCACGTCAGTTTCTCTTGTTGCAAAGCACAGGTTCTAGAGGATGTGGGCTTAGTTGCCCCATGGCATGCGGGATCTTAGTTCCCTGACCAGGGATGGAACCTGCGTCTTTCCACTGAAAGGTGAATTCTTAACCACTGGACCACCAAGGAAGTCCTTAGACCATGTTTTAACCCTGGAAGCTGTGAATGTGGCCATGTTTGGAAAAGGCCTTTGCACATGTAGTGAAGAATCTTGAGATGAGATCATCCCTGGTTTAGGGTGGGCCTCCAATGACTGGTGTTTTTATAAGAGAAAGTCAGAGAGAGACTTGAGACACTGGAATAAGGCCAGTCAAGATGGAGACAGGGCCTGGAGTGAGGCAGACAAAAGCCAGGCGCACCTGAGGCCACCAAGGGCCCGGGAGAGGTGAGGAAGGACCCTCCCCTAAGCCTCTGGGGGGAGCATGGTCCTGCCCCCACCTTGATTTTGGACCTCCAGCCTCCAGAACTGTGAGAGAATAGATTGTTGTTCTATGCCCTGCAGGTTGTGGTTATTCGATACAGCAGCCTTGGGAGGCTAGTATACCTGCCGACCTCTTTTCTTGCCAACTGTCCAGAGGGGGCATCAGAAATAGAATAGAACTCTGCTCTTTATGTCTGCATCTCCATTTTTGCTCTGCAAATAGGCTCATCAGTACCATCTTTCTAGATTCCAGATATATGCGTCAATATACATTGTTTGTTTTTCTCTCTCTGACTCACTTCACTCCACAGATAGGCGCTAGCTTCATCCGCCTCATTAGAATGGACTCAGATGTATTCCTTTTTATAGCTGAGCAATATTTCATTGTGTATATGTACCACAGCTTCTTTATCCATTTATCTGCTGATGGTCATCTAGAAAATAAATAAATTAAAAAACAGAAACAAACAAAAAACAACAAAAAAAGAAAAGCTGCTAAAAAACAGACCAAGAAAAGAAACAGACTAGCCTCTGGCATGGCCAGATCTGGATATGTTTTTCTATTGATCCCTAAGAAGAAAGCCCTTTAAATTTCAGATTTGGGGAATGGGGGTTGGTTTGAGGATAGAGGAAATTGAAGTGTAATGAGGGAATCTTGGCTCATTTAGAAGATCAGAGAGATTTCTAGAATGGGGAGAAGCTAGACTTGCTCTTGATAATTTTCAAATTGTCCCAGACTTTCTATGAGTCTCCGCGGCAGGCAGAATTCTGAGATGGCTTCCAAGATCCCGGCCCTGGTGTGCACTCGCTCTGTGATCTCACGTCCTTCAGTGCGGGTAGATCCATGAATACAGTGGGGTAGGTACTCCCTTGGTTATGTTACCTTATGTAAGACTCAGAGGTGGCTGACTAGAGAGATGCTCCGGCTGGCTTTGAGATCTTAGCCATCATTATGAGAGGCCTAGGTGCTGAGGACCTGAGGGTGCTCTCTGGGAGTTGAGAGCAACTTCCAGCTGACAGCGGGCAAAGAGCTGTGGAGCTCAGCCCAACGAGGGGCTTCCCAGGTGGCGCTAGTGGTAGAGACCCTGCCTGCCGATGCAGGAGACCTAAGAGGTGGGGGTTCGATCCCTGAGTCGGGAAGATCCCCTGCAGGAGGGCATGGCAACCCACTCCCGTATTCTTGCCTGGAGAATCCCTTGGACAGAGGAGCCTGGCGGGTCACAGTCCATGGGGTTGTACAGAGTCTGACACTGAGCCTGCATGCATGTGGCCCTATGACCACAAGGAACTGAATTCTGCCAGCAGTCCTGAGGGCTTGCGTGTGAGTCCTGCACGTCAGGTGAGAAAGCAGCCTCAGCCCGCACCATGACCAGGTGTCTGCCAAGTGAGCAGAGACTCGGCCAGCCCATGCGTCGCCTCCCGATCCACAGAAACAACAAATTAATGAACATGGACTGTTGGAAGCCGCTATCTTTGTGACCATGGGTGATGCATGATAGAAAATGAACGCAGTTTCTGACCAAAGTCCCTCCCAAATGGTAAAGAAAGAACACTGCTGAGCCTTGATGTTGTGGGTTTTAAAAGTGATCTCATATTAAATGTGGATGTATATTTTTAAGTTCTAAGATGAATCACACATTAGTTTAAAAAAAAATTGGAAGTTTCTAAGGATAATAGAGACCTTTCTGGGTAGCGCTGCTTCTGCTGCTGCTAAGTCATTTCAGTCGTGTCTGACTCTGTGCGACCCCATAGACGGCAGCCCACCAGGCTCCCCCGTTCCTGGGATTATCCAGGCAAGAACACTGGAGTGGGTTGCCATTTCCTTCTCCAATGCATGAAAGTGAAAAGTGAAAGGGAAGTCGCTCAGTCGAGCGCTAGTGTTAAAGAACTGACCTGCCAAGGCAGGGGCCCTAAGAGATGTGGATTTGAACCCTGGGTTGGGAAGATCCCCTGGAGGAAGGCATGGCAACCCACTCCAGTATTCTTGCCTGGAGAATCCCACAGAGGAGCCTGGTGGGCTACAGTTCATGGGGTTGCAAAGAGTCGGACACGACTGAAGCGACTTAGCACTCACAGTCACGCATGCAAAGATAAGAGAAAAAGATGAGCAAAGGATGATTGTTGCTGGTTCACAAATGTACTCTAAACAACCGGTAGTTGTCTGCTCATTATCCTTTGTGGCCAGCAGCTTCCCTAGAGCCCCGCGTGGTTTCAGAGCAGTGAGGTGTCTCCTGTGTCTCTTTCGCTGAGTCCCCGGAGGGCTAGTTTCTGGCGAGTTCTCCAGCACAGAACCATAGCCGCAGCCGACAGATCTGGACCTCAGCCCCAGGGCGGCGGTGGGAGATGGGGATGCTTTCCCCCGAGTGCCCTGGTCCCACACCTGGGGCTCACAGCTGCTCCCTGCACCTGCTGGTCAGATAGCCTTTAGAGTTCTCTTGACTTCTTTCCATCCGGTTCCTCGTACCCCACTCCTGTTACAACTGATTCTTCTACTGCACGTTACCTGTTTGTCTTAGTCTGTGGTTTCTCTCTCCTGATTGGACCCAGGCTGACACACTGTCCTCAGCAGCATATTGGCATGCGTGCGTGCAAAGTCACTTCCATCGTGTCCAACTCTGCGACCCCATGGACTGTAGCCCCCCAAGCTCCTCTGTCCATGGGATTCTCCAGGAAGAATACCGGAGTGGGGGTTGCCAGGCCCTCCTCCAGGGGATCTTCCTGACCCAGGGATCCAACCCACGTCTCCTACATTGGCAGGTGGGTTCTTTACCACTAGTGCCATTTGGGAAGCCCATGGGCACCATGCGCTAAGCACTGGGTGGATTAATTCAGAGGCTGAGGGGACACGGGCTTGTCTCCAAGAGCAAATATAATGCCTGTGTTAAGTGGACAGAGCACAAGGCTCCAAGTTCAGAGGTTGGTTCAGATCGGGTTCTGCAGCTAAGTGTGGGGTTGGCATCAAGGGGTGGTTGGCAGATCAGCCAATCACTCAGTTTCCACCTCTTCTTCTGTGGGCTGCGGATAGTGGGCTGCCCGGCTGTGGGTTAGTTAGGATGAAGGCTAAGCCGCTGTGACAAAGTGTACCCTGCATCGCAAGGCAGATACCCAACCACTGGGCCACCAGCGAAATGCCCCCTCTGTGTTGCTTTTGACGTCAGGATTTGTAGAGTTTGCAAGAATGTCCTTTAATGCCGAAGAGTAAGGAGGTGGCAGGTGTGCTTAACAAAGCACTCCTGTGCATCTGCTGAGGAATACGGATTTTTTTTTCTCCTCCAGGTAACAAATTAAAACCCAGCTGGGATTTGAGAAATCTGAGTTAAGGTCTCCTGGATCTGTTTGCCTATGGACCAGTAATGAAAAGTGAAGGAAATGCAGAAAAAAGGAGAAAATGATAAGTTTGTGTTAAGTAAAATGAAGACTTGGAAGTTTTTATTCATCTTACTCTGGTGTAGAACGATGTAGGATTTAGGGAGACAGGATTAACATAAAGACCTGAAGATGACTTCACCCATCTATAGTATTGTTCTCTGCCAGGCACTGTTTTGAGACCTTAGAATGATAAGTCATCTACTTGTCACAATAAGTAGAAATAAGAACTTGCATGTCCATTTTAGAGACGTGGAAATGAGAGAAGAGAGAGGAAAATAACTTGTCCCAAATCACAGAGCTAGTAAGTGGTGGAGCTAGGATTTAAAGTTAGGTCATCCGACTCCAGAGTCTATGCCAGGGGCCAGCAAACTTCTGTAAAGCATCAGCTAGTAAAAATGTTAAGCCTGCGGGTCACGGGGTCTCCATCACAGCTACTCAGGTCTACTGCTGACCAGTGAAGATAGCCACGGTCTCACGGAGGCTGAGCAGGGTAGTTGTGCTCCAATAAGACTTCGCCTATGATAATACTGTATTTCATGGAATTTGGACAAGTCACAAAATCTTCTTCAATTTGCTTTCCTTGTGCTTGCATGCCCAGTCATGTCCAACTCTTTGTGCCCCTATAGACTGTAGCCTGCCAAGCTCCTCTGTCCATAGGATTTTCCAGGCAAGAATACTGGAATGGGTTGCCATTTCACTCCAAGGAATGTTCCCAACCCAGGGATCAAACCCATGTGTCTTGTGCCTCCTGCATTGGCAGGCACATTCTTGATGCCACTTGAGAATCCCCAACAAGGATTCTGAGGTCAAGGGCTCTTTCACCCTCCCCTGGTCTTGCAATTGACCTTGACCGTCAAGGTCAAACTCTTGAAGATGCAAAGCGTTCCAGTGCACTGGCAGAACCAGGCACCCTGTGAAGGCCTTTCTGGGCCCCGTTCCCCATTTACGGAGTCGCTGCCTTCATCTGGGAGAATGGACCCATTACCGTCATTCACACTCCGCAGACGAAAAGAGTGGAGAGTCCCCTGGAGAGGGCGGAGGAGGATGGACAGCGGCTGAGGCCGGGTGTGGCGACCTGACGATGCAGCGGCAGGAAGGACCTGGACTGGCACCAGGGCACTCCTGCAGGATCTGGGGGGAAAAACGGTGAGAAGGTCTCCTGATCAGTCTTGTTGGAATGAGAGGGAAGGGAGGAAGTAGGTGCGGAAGAAAGGGAAGATATAGGACTCAGCGCCTACTTGTCTGACCACTTCCTGCGGCAAGAAGGCGCCGCTGAAGGGGTCCCTGGTCCAAGTGAGCGCGGGAGAACCCACGGGCCTTTCACTGATTGGTCAGATGAAGCTCCTCCTCCCACAAGTACAAGCAGAGATGGGGGAAGGGGTGATGGGGGATGGGCAGATGGGGGATGGGGGGACAGACATCACGCTGGCTCCTTCCTGACCCTGTTCTTGGTTCCCCAGAGTGTTTGCTCCCTGGGATGGATCAGAAGGGACCAGAAGGGTCCTGAGCCTTCTCTGAATTCCTGAGTGGCAGCCCTGGAGCGTTCTCGAAGCCTCTGCAAGTTTCCCTCCTGGGTCTCCTGGCTCCCAGGCCCTGGTTGTCCTTCCTTATTCGTTTCCTCCGGCTGACATAACGCAGTACCATATAGTCTGGAGGGCTTGAAACAATAGAGCTGTGTCCTCTCACGGCTCTGGAGGCAGGTAGTCCTAATCAAGGGGCCAGCAGGGTCGTGCTCCCAGGACTCGAGGGAAGAATCTTTTCTTGGTCCTTTCCAGGGTCTGGTAGGATTTCCTGGTAGCTCAGACAGTAAAGCGTCTACCTGCAATGCGGGAGACCTGGGTCGGGAAGATTCCCCTGGAGAAGGAAATGGCAACCCACTCCAGTACCCTTGCCTAGAAAATCCCATGGATGGAGGAGCCTGGTGGGCTGCAGTCCATGGGGTCGTGAAGAGTCGGACCCGACTGAGCAGCTTCACTTTCACTTTTCCAGGGTCTGGTGGCTGCAGCGATTCCTAGGGTTCCCTGACCTGTGTCTGCATCGCTCCAGCCTCTGCTTTCCTCTGCACAGGCCCTTCTCCTCTGCGTGTATTAGTGCGTCTTCTCCTCTTCTCACAAGGACAGCAGTCAGTGGTGACTCTGCTCGAGGATGACTTCATCGTAACTAATCATCTCTGCAGAGACCCTATTTTTCCAAATAAGGTCACATTCAGAGGTTCTGGTGGGACCTGCGTTTTGGGAGGGGACATTATTTAATCCACTACCTTTCCTTACCCAAATATTGCTGGATTCCTTATTTATTTAAAAAAATGTATTAATTGGAGAAAATAAGAATAGTTTCAATCCTTCTGTCAGGAATGAGGACAGATGGTAAAATGAGTGTCAGTTTTGGAAAGAGTCTGCAGTGCCCTGGAAGCATGCCTGCTGATGACAGGGATCATGTTCTCATGTATTAGCCGCCTCCTGTCCTCACAGAGGCATCAAGATTAACGCCTTGGAAATCTTCTCTGTTCTAGCGCTGTATTACTTTTGTTACTCTGATGATTATCCCAGTGTTTCCATTTTTGATGTGGCTGCTGGAATTAGGGTAACCAGTGTGGATATTTTAGAAAGATTTCACGAGTGATTAAGCTGCACATTAATCCCTGGGGCTGAGCAGTAGCTCCTCCAAGTTCCAGGAGTAAAACTGGGTGCTAATGTTCAATTCAGTCTCTCAGTCGTGTCTGACTCTTTGCTACCCCATGGACTGCAGCACGCCAGGCCTCCCTGTCCATCACCAACTCCCAGAGTTTACTCAAACTCGCATCCACTGAGTCGGTGATGCCATCCAACCATCTCATCCTCAGTCGTCCCCTTCTCCTCCCACCTTCAATCTTTCCCAGCATCATGGTCTTTTCCAAATGAGTCAGTTCTTCGCATCAGGCGGCCAAAGTATTGGAGTTTCAGCTTCAGCATCAGACTTTCCAATGAATCTTCAGGACTGATTTCCTTCTAGGATGGACTAGTTGGACCTCCTTGCTATACTTATGAGTCACACATCATTGGCGGAGAAACTGGGACCCAGAGAATTGGAAGACTTGCTCAAGCCCTCGGCGTGGTCAGTGTCAGTTCTGGAGCTCAGCACCCCAGTTGCAATGACTACCCTCTTTCAGATATTTTTACAGGCTTAGAATGTGGGTTCGGGTGCAGCTCACACGTCCCACATTTTTTCATTGAGTGGCTTATAAACGACCATTTGGTCCAGTGCGCTTGGCGTTTGTTGGAGATGCAAATACAGGGACGAAGCTCCAGCGTTAATACCTTCTCTCTGGAAGTGGGAAGAGAATAGGTGGATGGAGGAGGGAGGAGGACCCTTCCTACCTGGCTTCCTGGAAGCTGTGGAGAGTGGAGTCGACGAAGACAGGAGGAGCTGGCACTCACACTGGAAGGCTTCTTTGGGGACAGGCTTGTGACACTTCCTGACCACTCTTGTCCACCTTTCTTGCCTTGTGACTATTTTAAAAAATATTCTTATTGAATGAAAGACTCTTTAAATTCTATGTTGTTGTTCACTAGGTCGCATCTCTTTGTGACCCCATGGTCTGCAGCACGCCAGGCTTCCCTATCCTTCACTATTTCCTGGAGTTTGTTCAAATTCATGTCCATTGAGCTGGTGATGCCATCCTACCATCCTATCATCTGATGCCCCCTTCTCCTCTTTCCCTCAATCTTTCTCAGCATCAGGGTCTTTTCCAATGAGTCGGTTCTTCTCATCAGGTGGCCAAAGTATTGGAGTTTCAGCTTCAGCATCAGTCCTTCCAATGAACATTCAGGGTTGATTTCCTTTAGGATCTCCTTGCAGTCCAAGGTCAGTTTTCAAAGGCCTTGTAAATATTCCTGGGGGCTGGGGGCCCCGACTGTCAACCCCATTGGATGTAGGACATGACTCTGCAGTTCATAGGCTGAAAACTGTCAACTTTTAAAGAAAGCTCAAGGGAAAAAGAAAAATGCACTTTTGCGCCTGGGAGGTGCTAAAAATAGGAACTCCTGAAGAGCAGATCAATGAATAAATAGGCCATAAACAAATGTGGTTATTTCTGTGGGAAGTTTTCTTTTCTTTCACTTTTCCCCTGGAGCTGCAACACACACACTCACAAATTGATAGGATTTTTTCATTAATTCAAAACATGTTTCTTGGGCCCTGTCTCTGTGTAGGGCGATGGATGCGGGACAGATTTCTGAGAGTTTGGAGGTTGCCTGCCTGAGGCAAATCTTCCTGGGCTTTTAGGAGAGGATGGAGGTCAGGGCTGTTCTGAGAACCCCATCTTCTGTTCCAGAAAATTCCTCAGATTCTCTTGGGAATCACAGCCTCCAGGGCCCCTATGTTTGTTGCTGAGTTAATCCACACTGTGGAATTGAGGCTGTGTGTGCTGGGGTGGGCTGCGGGACATGGGATTCAATATGGGACAAGATGGTGCTGGTGGCTGGTCAGAGGAAGTCCTCCAGGCCCCATCATCCAGGTGCACCTATAAACGTGGGCCTTATGTCACGTGTGTCTCTAGACACCTGCTCCAAGTGTGGTCCCAGCATGGGCTTCCCCGGAAGCTCACGGATTCTTATGCCCCAGTCCATGCCCCAATCCATGCCCCAGTCCATGCCCCAATCCATGCCCCCATCCATGCCCCAGTCCATGCCCCAATCCAGACCTGTGGGACCAGATCTGCTTTTATACAAACCCTCAGGGGAATTAAAATCTGAGCAACAGTCCCAGTTGTTCTAGGTTTCCACCGCTGGACCTGGCAAATCCCCTCTGGCCTCAAACCTCCCGTACCTTTTGGAGAAGCTGTCTTTTTTCGCCACTAGATCTTCTATTTCTTCCTTCCAACACCCAGCTCTTACAAAACCTACTGCAGTACCGGCCTGGGTCTTGTCGGAACTGTGAGTCTGAGAATCTACCTACGTTCAGGCTCACAAGATAGCCTGTCAGTTTCATGCAGGCTGCCAGATGCCAGATAGCACCAGACTTCTGGGTCAGGAGCAGGAGGCTTTATTACTCGTGGCACAGCGAGCAGCCTGAGAGTTTAAAATAGAGTGTATTCATAGAACACTGGGGCTTTCCCGGTAGCTCAGACGGTAAAGAATCTGCCTGCGATGCAGGACACCTGGGTTTGATCCCTGGGTTGGGAAGATCCCTTGAAGAAGGGAATGGCTACCCACTCCAGCATCCTTGCCTGGAGAATTCCATGGACAGAGGAGCCTGGGGGACTACAGTCCAGGGGATTGCAATGACTCGGCCAGGACTGAGCAAATAATGCTTTCACTTTTTCATAGAACGTTTGAGATAGAGTAAGGATGGACATGAGTTTGAGTAGGCTCCGGGAGCTGGTGATGGACAGGGAAGCCTGGTGTGCTGCAGTCCATGGGGTCGCAAAGAGTTGGATGTGACTAAGCAACGGAACTGCAGTGAGCTGAAGGCCCACACATTGGGAAACCAAGGTCAGTGAAGAGACAATGTATTGTTCACAGTTTCCAGGAGGAGGGGTCCACATGGGGAAGCACCAGGGGTGGTTGGGGCAGAGGGAGAGAGGGGAACATGGGAGGAGACTTTGATCCACAGGAAGGAACGAGTGAGGCAGGGTAGCAGGCTTCGGATTGGCTGGCCTGAATAACTTTCATGGGCTCTGGGTGTAGGGGTGACCCTAGCTGTGTAGTACCTGGCCCTGGGGGTGATTAGGGCAGGGGGACAGTGGCCTGGTATGTTGTTGCTGTTTACTCGCTCAGTCATGTCTGACTCTTTGTGACCCCATGGACTGGAGCCCACCAGACTCTTGTGTCCATGGGATTCTCCAGGCTAGAATACAAGGGTGGGTTACCATTTTCTCCTCCGTTGGATCTTCCTGACCCAGGGATGGCACACGCCTCTCCTGCTTTGGCAGGCGGATTCTTCACTGCTGAGCCACCAGGGAAACCCAGGCCTGTTGTGTGAGGACTCCAGTAAAGAAGTGGTTGGAGTGTGAGCTTTGGATTGGTTGGTTTGTATTTGCCAAGAGAGTCATTTACCACATCTAGCAACTGGCTCTGCCTGGCAGGAGACAGCCCTTCCAGGATCAGCAGGGCCCCAAAGGTCAAAAACATCAGAATCCTGAAAATACAAGTACAAGCATAGTGTTTGCCCTGCTTCTTCTTGTCCCCAGGTTCCACAGGAGCAATCTGGAGGTGGGTGCCTTATGGTGGGTCTCCTCCACAGCTGGGGGCCCTGTGCTCAGGGAATGTGCGTGTTGTATAATCGGCAGTACAGAAACACGCCCAGTCTGCGCCCCAGGGCTAACGTTATGTTTATCTTACTGGACAATCGCCAAACCACCCTCTCCTCTTCCTCCAAGGCCATTCACTGAACAACCATCCTTAGAGATAGTCTGCGAGAAAAGGGCGGTTCGTACCTCTGCTCACAAGATGCAGATGTGGTGAGAAATACCCTCTGTCAGCTCGTGTTCTCACCCTCAGGCCATTCATTTCTTGTCAAGAAATACCCACTGAACACCTCCTGTATGCGGTGCACTCCTACTGCTGGAAACACTGCTGTCAACCAGACAAATGAGGTCTCTGCCCTCGGGGGTTTACGTGAAGGAAGTGAAGCAAGGTGAGGAGGGAGAAAAGTGAACGGGAGACAGAGAGCATTCAGAGAGTGGTGTGTGCGGTGAAGGAAATGCGATGGGTGATTCGACGGGGTGGGGGGCACAGTCTGGATTGGGGGGTGGGGAAGGCCTTGCTGGGGCCTGTGAGCTTTCCTGAAATCCAGTGATTCTCAGGGTGTGGTCCTTGGACCAGCAGCGTCAGCATCTCCTGGAAATACTCTCAAGATGCAAATTCCTGGGCTGCCCCAGACCCACTGAAGGAGAGGGTCTGGGGGCGGGGCCAGCCTTCTGGTTACATGCCCTCTAGGAGTCTGATGCTCACTCAGGCTGAGCACCGCTGGT
Source organism: Capricornis sumatraensis (assembly GCF_032405125.1). NCBI lineage: Eukaryota > Metazoa > Chordata > Mammalia > Artiodactyla > Bovidae > Capricornis > Capricornis sumatraensis. The sequence goes on along the minus strand of NC_091086.1, from coordinate 69,063,540 downwards.
ACAAGCTTTCTCCATGCAGTGGCCTGGTGATGTTTCCAGGTGTCAGTAATCCTGCAGCCAGGCCTGACCGCTTCTGGCCCCTGCCTACCCTTCAGGCCTCTGTCCTGTTGGGCTGGCCCTTCCTGTGCTCCAGGAAGTATGCCTCCCCTCCTGCTTCACTCCCCTCCCAGGGATGCTCTCTGCAGCCAGGCCTCTCCGACCCTTTGAGCCTCAGCTCAGATGTCTCTCCCTGAGAGGCCCACCCCCATCCTGTGGCTCCTGTGGACCCTCTCAGGCACTGTCTGGATCATCGTCCTTCCTGTTCCCAGTTCCCACTTCACTCCAGACTTCAGGCCTTCCTGGTTTACTCCCCAAGTACTGTCTTATAGGCCATCTCCCACAAGGTGAGCAGATACCTCCATGTGGAAGCCGCCCCCTAGGATTTGATAAAAAGAACAAATGAATGGCTTCGTCCTCCTGCTGAAGACTGTATCCTCTACCACGACCAGCTTAGATGCTCTAGGTTTCCACGTGAACAACACATGGATGAGATGAGGGCTGAGTGCCAACTCCTGCTCTCTGTGACGGAAGAATCAGGCCCACCATTTGCTGTTAGGAATAAAGTTTTGTTGACACACAGTCACAGCCACTCCTTCACATCATCTATGGCGATTTTCCTGTGGTGGCTATGACAGAAATGGTATGGCTCTGGCAGCCGAAAATATTTGCTATCTTTACAGGAAATTTTTGCTGTCCCTGGACCCACACAGGGACAGGGGGGCCTCTCCAAGAAAATCAGGGTGCAGACGGGATGTATGCATACATGCTAAGTTGCTTCAGTCGTGTCTGACTCTCTGTGACCCAGTGGACCGTAGCCTGGCCTGTCTATGGGATTCTCCAGGCAAGAATAAGGGAGTGGGTTGCTATGCCCTCATCCAGGGCAGATAGCGATCCAGACAGGCAAACAGCAGAAGCGTGTGACCTGGAGGGCCTCTGCGCTTCTGTTGCTGTGTTCCTTCTGACGGCAGCTCTCCTACCCTCGCGTGACAACACAGAGCGTGGGTTTTGAGTGCCCAGCATGGCGGGATTCCGGAGGATGATCCAGAGGGGAAGAAGCAAGGTTCCAGATGTGCTGTCTGTTGCTGACCTCAGGGCTCCACCAGGAGAGCCCCTCCCTGCTTGATGCTCTGACTCTGGGGGGCCCAGGGCTGTCCACTCAGATGACCATGTAATGACCTGCCTGGCCTCTTGGAGAGAATCCAGGTGGTGAGCACTCCCTCCTCAAATGTGTCGTTTACCATTTGGATCTGGCTGGAAAGGTACAGACACTGGAGGGATAAGTCCTTGTGCAGGAGAACACGCATCTTCTCGCCTCTCAAGGAGTTTTCCTCTGGGACCAGGAGAGCATGCTGGAGCTTGTGCTGATGACCTCGGACATCGAGGCTGCTGCAGGTCTAGGCGTGCCGAGCCCAGGAAGTAAACTGAGGACTCTGTCTGGAGGATGAGGACGTGGAGCCCCAGGTCACCTGGATGGAAATAGGCTCTAAACTGGGGGCAATGAGTGGGGATGGAATGGAGCAAGTGAATGGAGTAGCGGACGTATTTTTTCTATTTAGGAGGCATCTCAGCAGACCTTAGCTACTGGACAGCCAAAGCATGTCCTGTGTCAGAGGCAGGTGTCTGTGGCACCCTGTAACCCCTCTGCTGAGAGACAGGGAGCGGGGGTCTGTCCACAGTGTTTGTTAAGTGTGTCCTATGAGTCTGGAGCCCAAAGGGGGCCTGGGGCTGCAAAGCCGAGTGTCCCTCTGGGATGCTCACAGCCTGGTAGGGGAAACACAGATGCAAATTATCGCAAGGCAGTGGATGCTGCTGTTGTCCGGGTGCAGACAGAAAGACACGGGGGGTGGGGGGGGCGCGGAACATGGGGCCTGGAATTTCCCTGCAGGTGCCTGCACCTTGGAGGAGTTCCAAGTGCAGGGCCTGAATTTCTGTGGGAGGAAGTGACTTGGAGTTAGGTGTCAGGGGAGGGGGTCTCTCAATGCCTACACAAGACATGTGACCCTGTCCCCCACACCCACCCCCTGCAAGGCAGCCACGGAAAGCTTTAAAGATGAGATTGTGCTCCTTAGAACTTCTCAGTTGCAAAGGACAGAAACCGAATTCAAACAAGTTCAGGCAGAAAAAGGAAAATGGTAAAAGGGCTTGGGGAAGTGGTCCTAGTGACCTCAGGAGTAGACGAGGGCTTTGGAGTGGAGCCAGGAATCCCTCTGCTGTTCTAACTCTGATCCAGGCTTCTGCCTGGTGCAGTCCCACTGCAGATGGGCCATCTCCACGTGGCAGGGAGCCTCTGGGGGGCCGGGCACCACCAGGCAGGTGTATCCATGTGCGTGGGTGCCACGTGACAGCTAGTCAGCCTTCTGGACTTGTGGCTTCTGCATCCATGGATTCAACCAACCTTGGAGCAAAACTATTTTTATTTTTTATTTGTTTATTATTATTACTTGAATTCACTCAGTCGTGTCTGACTCTTTGTGACCCCATGGCCTATACAGTCCATGGGATTCTCCAGGACAGAATACTGGAGTGGGTAGCCTTTCTCTTCTCCAAAGATCTTCCCAACCCAGGTGTCGAATCCAGGTCTCTTGCATTGCAGGTGGATTCTTTCCCAGCTGAGCCACGGGGGTTCCATATTTATTTGCAGCTCTGCTGGGTCTTCATTACTGCTCAGGGCTTTTCTCTAGCTGTGATGATCTGGGGCTCCTCTCTAGCTGCAGGAGCAGTGGCTTCTCTTGTTGTGGGGCACAGTCCTAGGGTGCAGGGGCTTCAGTAGCTGTGGTGTGTGGACTCAGGAGTTGCGGTTCCTGGGCTCTAGAGCGCCAGCTCAATAGTTGGCGTGCCTGGGCTTAGTTGCTCCAAGACATATGGGATATTTCCAGACCAGGGATTGAACCTGTGTCTCCTGCATTGGCGGGTGGATTTTTACTACTGAGCCACCAGGGAAGCCTTGATTTTTTATTTATTTTTTAATTTAAAAAATTGGGGGGCCATACCATGTGGCTTATGGGATCTTATAATAGATCCCCAACCAGGGATTGAACTCAGGCCCCAAGCAGTAAAAGCATGGAATCCTAACTATTGGACCACTAGAGAATTCCCAAAAGATACATTTTCTAAAATAGTAAAAAGAAAAAAATTCCAGAAAGTTCCATAGCCAAAACTTAAATTTGCTGTGTACTGGCAGCTATTTACATAGCATTTACATTGAATTGAGCATTCTAAGGAGCCTAGAAGTGATTTAAAGTATAAAGGAGGATGTGTGTAGGTTATAGGCAAGCACTACATCATCTTATATGAGAGACTTGATCATCCCCTGATTTTGTTGCCAAAAATCTTGGCTCCCTGTCCATCAATGCCAAATAGAGAGACAGAGTTTGGAAGAAACAGTAAAGAGTGGCTTTATTATTTTTGCCAGGCAAAGGGGAGACACAGCAGGCTAGCCCCTCAAGAACTGTGCCCGCCTTCTCAGGAAGAGGGAGAGGTGTTTATATCCTTACACAGGTTTTTTTTTTTTTTCCTTCTGCAAAGTTTTGGAACAGCCACAGCTGGCATCAGGCAACTCAGCAACCAGGTCTGGTGACCCTGAAGTTATCAGCCCGTGACCTTCTTTCTGAATGCTACAAGACAGTGTAGGGCGAGAAGAACGCCAGGTGCAGAGTACAACTCGTACGAAGTCAGAGAGTAACTAGCTTTGTGAAGGGCAAGTCCAGCCACAAGTGTTTGTTAGTAGTCACAGGTCAAGAGTAACCAAGATTGCTTAACTCTTGCCGGCCTGCTTGGCTGGTAGGTGCCAAAAGTCTGTTCGCTCGTTTCTGTTTTTGCTGCAACAATATTGGTATCTGTAGTGGGCCCTGGAACCAATCCCTTGTGGACACTGAGGCATCAGTGTACCTCCATGTGGCGGGCAGCAGTGAAGGGAGTACCTTAGTGTGGTCGGACCCACTGACATCATTCCAGTTTAGAGATTCCTAAAGGACAGAGACACTGTTTCCCAGGTTCCCTACAGAAAAAAAGCCCCTGTAGACAACTCTGATTGGTCTAGTTTCAGTCACATAACCAATGCTGGACCAATCACTGGCCAGGGGCACAGGGTAGCTACAGAGGCAAGTATGAGTCATGTGATCGTCAGGAGACCCAGGTCACATGACAGGTGACGGGAGGGAGGTGACCCTGCTGTGATTGGCTGCCGTCTCCCAGAGGAGAAGATTTTGCTGAAGAAAAGGGAGGAGATGCCGGTGGACAAACAACAGATGTTCTTGGCAGGGAGGGCCTGAATCGGATTGGTTTTAGAGATTACAGGGCAGGCAGCCACAGGGAAGTGGGGGCCTGCTCCCCCGAGAGCCTGGACACGGTCAGGAGAAATGTTTTTTAACTGAGTTAAACACCGGGCACCTGCCCCACTGAATAACAATGCAAGCCAGGCTTGAGAATTGTTGTTTGAAATTCAAAATACATTAAGTCTCAGGAAGATAAACCAAGCGCACAAAAGCTTTTGCTTCTAAACCACGCCCCTTCCCTGGGGGGCCAGGCAGCCACAGTCTCCACCTAGGAGAGAAAAGACAGGAAGTTGAATGGAGAGAGCTTGTGTGTTGGTGAGAAGGGATCATCCCAGAAGGGTTTAGACCCACGTGTCTCTCACGGTAACAGGACCGGCAGCCCCTTTCCAGTCACATTAACATGCAGATTCCGATCCAGTAGGTCTAGGCCAGCCCTGAACCCTGCTTCTCCAGTGAGCTCCCAGGTGATGGTGATGCTCTGGTCCACACCCCCGTGGGACAGAGTGAGAGTTGGATGAAAGCAGCCGGCTGTCATGGAAACCACCAAGATGGCCAGCTCGCGGTTCATCTCAGACAGGCAGAGCTGTGGTGCTGGAACAGGCAGCTGGACAGACCTCTCTCTGCACCAGTGTGAGCTTCCCGGGTCACTCAAACCCCCTCCTGGACTGATGGAGAACTTGGGAGAGCTAGTGCGGAAGGAGGATTAGAGCCTCAGGGGGGACACCGGGCCAGCCACAGGCCAGGACACACCAAAGCCCCGTCCGCACGGCATGAAGGTGAGCTAGGGCTCAGAAGAGAGGGTGGTGGAGTGGAGAGAAGGGCTTTACTAGCCCAGGCAGGGTGCATTCATTTCCTGCAGCAGCTGCAACAAGTATTGCACACGGGGTGGCTTACAACAACAGACATACCCTCCCTCAGAGGGTATGGAGACCAGAAACCTGAAATCAAGTGTCAGAGGGCCGGTCTCTTTCTGGAGGCTCTGTGGGAGCCTGTTGCAGCCTCCTCCAGTTTCAAGTGGCTGCCCACCTTGCCGTCTGCCCGGCCCTCTGTCACCTCCATCTGCCGTGGCCAGGCCCCCAGGGGGTGACCTGCTTTTTGTCCTTTACACCCACAATGTGCTTGCTGTCTTATGTCTAAAAATGCATAACCACTACTGGAAATGAGGTGAGGGTGGATGTTAGACAAAGGGAATATGATGACTAGGAACCTGCTTTGTCGACAGAACCATTATTTTTTGTGATGCTTTTTGATTTGATTTTATTATTTTCTTATATTGAGATACAGTTGATTTATAATATTGTATGTTTCAGGTATACAACATAGTGATTCGCATTTTCTAAGGGTTTTAGTCCATTTGTAGGGTCTTCCCTGATGGCTCAGTGGTAGAGAATCTGCCTGCAGTGCAGGAGATGTGTGTCCGATGATCCCTGGGTCAGAAGATCCCCTGGGGAAGGGCATGAAAACCCACTCCAGTATTCTTGCCTGGAAAATTCCATGGACAGAGGAGCCTGGCAGGCTGCAGTCCATGGGGTTGCAAGAGTCAGACACAACTTAGCAACTAAACAATAACTCCACTTAGAGTCATAAAATATTGGCTGTGTTCCCTGGGCTGTACAATATATCCTTACAGCTTATATATTTTACGCACAGTAGTTTGTACCTCTTAATCCCCTTCCCTCTCTTGCCCTCTCCCCACCTCCCCAGCAGCAACCACTAGTTTGTTCTCTGTGTGTACGCATCTGCTTCTTTTCTGTTATATTCTTTAGTTGGCTATATTTTTTATATTGGACATATAAGGGATACCATATAGTATTTGTCTTTCTCTGTCTTATTTATTTCACTAAGCATCATACACCACCCAAGTCCATCCATGTTGTTGCAAATGGTGAACTTTCATTTTTAATGGCCATATAATATTCCATCGTATATCTGTATACCACATCTTCTTTATCCATTCATCTGTTGATGGACACATCAGTTGCTTCCATATCTTAGAAGCTGTAATTAATGCTGCTGGGAATATTGGGGTGCATGTTGTCTTTTCCAATTAGTGTTTTCTTCAGATAAATACCCAGGAGTGGAAATGCTGGAGTGTTTCCTTCCACTACATCCTCGCCAACATTGGTTATTCGTGGTCTTTTTGATGGTAGCCATTCTGACGGGTGCGAGGTGATGTCTCCTTGTGGGTTTGATTTCCATTTCCCTAAGGAGGTTAAAGCATCTGCCTGCAACGCAGGAGACCTGGGTTCAATCCCTGGGTTGGGACGATCCCCTGGAGAAGGAAATGGCAACCCATTCCAGTATTCTTGCCTGGAAAATCCCATGGACAGAGGAGCCTGGTGGGCTACAGTCCACAGGGTTGCAAAGAGTTGGACACGACTGAGTGACTTCCCTTTCATTTTCAAGGATTAGCGATGTTGAACATTTTTTCATGTGCCTGTAGGCCATCTGTCTGTCTTCTTTGGAAAAATATCTATTTACTTCTTCTGCCCATTTTTCAATCAGTTTTTTCTTTTGATATCAAGTTGTAAGAGTGGTTTGTATATTTTAGAGTTTAACCTCTTATCAGTCATAGCATTTGCAAGCATGTTCTCCATTCAGTAGGATTGACAGGAGCACTTTGGAGCAGCGCCGAGCTTCCCCAGTGCTGCTGTCCTTGCTGAAACCCGCGTTGGGGCTGTCCTAAGGAGCCGTGCCAGAACCTCGAGGTGGTGCACACAAAGCCAGGCAGGGCACGCTGCGGCCTCAGCTTGGATCTGCCTCCTAAATGCAGCTGAGTCTGGTCACCACCTTAATCACCTGACCTGGTTCTGATTAACTTTCGGCTGTTTCCAAAAATCAACTCCAGACTGCGGAGGTGGAGGCTGACCTTTAAGAAGACATATAGAAAATGGTCACAGTCTTCTGGCCGTTCACATCGGGGCCACGGCTACTGACTCATCAGCTCTGTCCTGCAGGAGTTTGTGGCTTAGAAACAGAGGAAACAGCCGTTTCCTTTTGGTTAACGCCTTTCTTATATTATAGTCTCACCACAAGGCTGAAAGTAGCCCATCCTGAGAGAGGCAAAGGAAGTTGTATTCCTGGGTACAGGCTGAACTCCTGATCACTCCTCTAGTAGGAATGATCCACAGTTTCCCACTGAACTTCCCCTCCGCTGTGTTTCTCGAGTCACCATACTGGAAGTTGTCCAGTTATTAGCTCTTTTTCATCAGAGAACCAGTGAAAGCGCCTTGTTTCTGTCTTATTTTTGTACTTTACTAATCCCTACTTTTCTTCCTAGGTTAGGTTTTGTCTGGTTTTGTGCCTGAATTAAATGCAATAGGAGAGGGACACTGTATACATTGCCTGAAATCATAGTAAATGAAGAAAAATAAATCATCTTTACCGAGATCATCAAATGATGGAAAGAAGACATTTGGATTCAGCCTAGCACGAGTTCCTAGAACTTTCTGCTGTGGGGTCCTGGGCCCTTGTCCTCTGCTGGCCTCACTGCCCCAGCAGCAAACAAAGGCATTAGGTGGAGCAAAGAGTCTCAAACTTGAACATGTACTTGCCTCCCCTGGGCCTGGTTAAAGTGCAGATTCTGACTTGTAGGTCTTGGTGTGGGGGATAGGAGAGTGCGTGGGGCTGAGATTCTCAAGGTTCTAACCAGCACCTGGTGGTTCAGACAGTAAAGAATCTGTCTGAAATGCAGGAGACCTGGGTTTGGTCCCTGGGAAGATTACCCTGGAGAAGGAAATGTCAACCCACTCCAGTATTCTTGCCTGGAGAATCCCATAGACAGAGGAGCCTGCGGGCTACAGTCCAAGGGGTCACAAAGAGTTGGACACAACTGAGCAACTAACACGAACAACCAGCTCCCAGGTGACAATCACCGAAGGATGGACCGCACTTGGCTCCACGCCCTGGAACTGGCCCGACATACAGGATCTCAGGCCCACCCCAACCTCCTGACTCAGTTTCTGCAGATCCCAGGATCACCATCACCTGAATGCGCATTAGAATGTGGGGTGCTGTGCTCCGTCACAGAGAGGGGGAGCTGGCTGCACATAGGCATCACTGGAGAGCTTGAAAATCTTGGGGTCCTGATGGCGGGAGTGGCCTGGGACTAGGGAACTGTCCCAGCTCCCAGGTGAAGCTGATGGACAGCAGCGCTTGAGAACTGCTGGACTGGAAAGTGCTTAGGTTCCAACCTTGATGCTGTCAGGCGAGTGTATGCCCCTCGGTTTTTGTCTCGTCACAACAAAGATCTGGAGTGACGGACATGAAAGCCCTCTCAGTGTGTCACAGCTCTCGGGTCTTGGACAGACCATGTTATAGCTCTCAGGTCTCAAACGGACCATGTTATAGCTCTTAGACAAATCAGCGTTACAGCTCAGTGTTACAGCTCTATTTTATTTAGAAGATAGCAGGAAAATCCATCTTCGAGGTGTGAGGGTACGTCGATCCAAAGACACGAAGAGAAGAGCGCCCCAGCGCGCGGGAGAGAGAGCGAGCGAGCGAGCCAGCTTTGGCTCCTCTTTTTATGTTTTTTTCTCCCTGGGGCTGTCCTGTGTAAACTGGGCCAGCCAGGAGCGTGGTCTGTTTTACCCGAGGTCCTCACTCCGGTCCTCGGACCTTCTTTTGTTCTATTTTCGCGGGCTTTTCCCTTCCCTGTCTTTTAGCCTCCGCCATTTTGGACTCCTTTTCCCTATTCCACCTACCTAACAAGGCCACTGACTTCATTCAGGTGTTGCTACCTGGCTGCGTGGGGCCAGGAAAGGCAACTGAGCTGCACAGGAATGTCTATGGGACGCTGCTCCCGGATCGCCCTGGCTCCCTCAAGACAGGACCTGGCTGATAGCCAATAAAGGCCCAACCCATTGGCAGCATCGTGAGACACACACACACACTGTACATCCCCCCTTTGCTCTGTCTCTGGCTCCCCTCAGGGGTCCAGTGACCCTTGCCCTGTGCTCTAGCCTGACCTCATGAAACCCTCCCAGCAGGAAAGGGTCACCTATTAATATTTATTTTCACTCTTTACTTATTCACGCCTGGGCACCGACATCCCACATCTCAGTTAGGCGTCTGTGGAGTCTCAGAGATCCGTCCTGACTGAATAGTCATCCAAGCTTCCGATGTCCTGGCTGACTATCTGCAAGAGCAGGTGTAACAAGTGAAAGGAAGTCAATGGTTTCCTTTCCTCCTGGGCATGTGCATTTTATTATCTCTAAATGCAGAATGAAGGAGGGCAGATTGCGGGGGAGTTCGCTCTGGAATCCAGGTGGGGTTCCCAGGACGGTAATGATGAGGTAAGTGGCCCTGAGTATGTTGCATCAGCCCAGGGAGCATCAGTGTCCTTACGAATAACGCCAACCACGTGGTTTTGGGGAGGAGGGACTGAGCTGATAGCAGGCCCTCAGGAATGTCTGCTTCCTTCGGTTCCCATCACTGCTTTAGACTCACTCTGGCTTCAAAGCACCTGAAGCAGGGGTCCTGGCAGGAAATGAGGTTTGCTGAAACCATGTTTTCTGAGAGAGAAACAAAGGATTGGTTAATTCCTAGCAGCAAACATATTAATTAGGGGAATGAACTTTGAGGATGGGAACATCTTAATTTGGAAGATAGCCTCAACCAATAGCATCCCTTTAAAAAAAAAGAGTTTTACTCCTGATGTTACAGCCACTGTTTCCCAGCAAAGCCATGGCAGGTCCACGGTGAACGCGTTCTTCACTCTGTCATAGATCTGTGGAATGAGGGGAGGTTGGAGGCTTTGAGAGCAGTGGTTCTCAACTAGGGAGATTTGGGTTCTATCTGGAGACGTTTCTGTTGTCATGCTGGAAGGGGAGGCAGTATTGGAATCTGGTGGGTGAAGCCCAGGGACACTGTTGAACATCCCATGGTGTAAGGGACAGCCCCCACCACGAGGTACCCAGTTCCAAAGATCGCTAGTCTCGAGAACCCTGCTTTAGACCCGGGGCAAGGGGAGTAGACTTGTTACATCTGCTCTTATAAATAGTCAGCCAGGACATCGCAAGCTTGGAAGACTGTTGAGTCAGGATGGGTCTCTGAGAAGCCACTGAAGCCTAACAGAGATGCGGGATGTCAGTGCCCAGGCAATGCCCCGGGTGACCCATAGCTCGGCTCTCAGGCAGTGGGCTTCAGAGTGGGATGTGCACCCTAGAGGCAAGGCGATAGTCATGGACTAGGAGGAAAATACGAGAACTTTCCTTGATTAGGGTTTGAACAAGTTCTAGGCTTGCCCACCATCTCCTTCCCAACACTTGCCCCCGGAGTGTTCAAAAGAAGGAAGCTACTCCAAATGGACCGACTTGGAGGAACTCTAGGTCATGTCACTGGTGGAGGAAGTGAGATGCGGGTTCGGGCTGGCGGGCCTGTGGTTGAGTGAGATGTGGGGGAGGGACCCCAGAGCGTGTCCCTCCGAGGATGCCCTGGACATGGATGGCAGGTGATGCCAGAGGTGGAAGAGGTGTGGGGTAGACAGGAAGTGGAGGTGAATCTGTACTCAGCGAATGTAGGCAACAGAGACAGGGAGAGACAACACGGCCTCCTCAGGGACAGCCTCGGCCTCTCGTCCAGCCCTGCAGGTCAGGAGACAGTCCTGCACCCTCCCCCAGCCGGCATTCTCCCCTCCTGTCTAAGCAGGTTGGTGAAGGTTGTTGTCCTTCACTGATGCCTCGTCTCGGAGACACCCCCACTGGAGGGCAGCTGGATGAAATGCAGGACATCTGAATTCTTGATAAACGACATTATACTTAATATATCTCAGATATTATATGGGACATAATACAGGAATTATTCACTGTTGAATCTGAACTTCCCTTTTAACAGGGCGTCCTGTATTTCTAGCTGCTTACTCCTTGGAAGACAAGTTATGACCAACCTAGACAGCATATTAAAAAGCAGAGACATTACTTTGCCAACTAAGGTTCATCTAGTCAAGGCTATGGTTTTTCCAGCGGTCATGTATGGATGTGAGAGTTGGACTATAAAGAAAGCTGACTGCCGAAGAATTGATGTTTTTGAACTGTGGTGTTGGAGAAGACTCTTGAGAGTCCCTTGGACTGCCAGGAGATCCGATCAGTCCATCCTAAAGGAGATCAGTCCTGAATATTCTTTGGAAGGACTGATGTTGAAGCTGAAACTCCAATACTTTGGCCACCAGATGCAGAGAGCTGACTCATTTGAAAAGACCCTGTCGCTGGGAAGATTGAGGGTAGGAGGTGAAGGGGATGACAGAGGATGAGATAGTTGGATGGCATCACCGACTCAATGGACATGAGTTTGAGTAAACTCCAGGAGTGGGTGATGGACAGGGAAGCCTGGCGTGCTGCGGTCCACAGGGTCTCAGAGTCGGACACAACTGAGTAGCTCAATGGAACTGACTGAAGTCACCACACACTGGGCATCCCCTTGACCCCCGAGACCCCCTGTGCACCCACCCACTGGGCTGCCCAGGCCCCGGACACACACACAAGGGAACAGGGGAGGATGGTGCCTGGAGGAGCCGCTGGGGGCCAGGCCAGGTTCGGACCCTGCCGTGGCTGCCATGTCAGGTCCACCCGCTGAAGTCACCAGGGCGGGGTGGCCTGAGGTCTGGCAGGAAACTCAGCATCTGTTTAGTTGAGCCCTGGGCAGTGCTTCCTATTTCCTTCCCCAGTCTCCAGTCTCATCCAGTGGGAAACCTGGCTTCGTCTTGAAAAGGACAGGCCTGGAGCACAAACCGTCTGATTCCCAGCTGCAGAGAAGAACACATGATATGACCACACAGTTGTCCCATCCCTTATCCACAATCCTGAATTCCAAAAAGCCCTCAGAAGACATATTCTGGTGAGTTTTTTAGGGACAAAACCCCATATTGGGAGGCGAGACCGATGTGAACTGGCGTGGGGCTGTGTTCACCCTTTATGCCCTGTGGTTGAAGAGTACCACCGTGTTGGCGGTGGGAGATGAGGTTCAGGATAAGCCCCATGTACCTAAGGGCCCCCGAACTGATGCCAGAACCCCAAAGTGTGTTGCTGGGTAAGGGATGGTACAGCGGTAACAGCGCATATTTGCTGAGGGCTCAGATTGTGGAGCCTTGGGCTAAAGGCTTGACACGACCTCTCTCAGCTAGTGCTCACCACCTATGAAAAGGATAGTTTTCATTTTTGGTAAACTGTTTTTAAAAATGAAAGTATAATATGTGCATAGAAACAGCCTCCCCGGTGACTTGGTGGTAAAGAATCCGCCTGCAATGAAGGAGTCGCGGACAATGCAGGCTTGATCCCTGGGTCAGGAAGATCCCCTGGAGAAGGGAATGGCAACCCACTCCAGTATTCTTGCCTGGAGAATCCCATGGACAGAGGAGCCTGGCGCGCTTTAGTCTATGGGATTGCAAAGAGTTGGACACAACAAAGCGACTAACACCTTCACTTTTCAAAGCCAACCTACCATATTTAGGTAGAGGTTTTAACAAAAATGATTCAAAGGGAATGTTTGGGGTTGAATTGTGTTTCCCTTCCTCAACCTGCCACCCCATTCATGTGCTAAAGTCCTAACCCCCATACCTCAGGGTGTCACATCGTCAGTAGAGTGACTGCAGATGTAATTAGTGAATCTGGGTTCATACCGGATAGAGTGGGCCTCAGTGTGATCTGGCCAGGGATCTTGTAGAAAGTGGAGGTTTGGACATGAGCAACCGGGCCATGCAGAGTGTTGGGTGATGAGTCCACAAGTCTAGGAATGCCAAAGATTGCCAGCAAACTTTCAGAAGCCGGAAGAAGAGACCTGGAACAGATTCTCTGGACTGTCAACCCTGCTAGCACCTTGATCTTGACCTTGTAGCCTCGAGAACTGAGACACTAAACTTCTGCTGTTTCAGGCACTTGGTTTATGTTACTTTATCGCTGCAGCCCTAGCAAACCAGCACCCAGAGTGATTAGTCCCCTTTAGAGAGATGCCCGTTCAGTAAAGAACGTTCATCACAGCATCCTCGAGGTAGCTGATTAGCTATTGTGCGTAAAGTATGTTTTGCCTTTTAATGTGATCCAGGAAGCCATGTCCTGCGTCATCGGTTATATTTCTGAATGCTTGAAATGAAGGTGAGACACGACTTGGATGATAATCAAAAGCAAGCTGATTCTGGTCAGCAAGCCTCGATACACGTGATAAATGGGCTCCCACTGTCTGGGAACAACAGATGAGTGTGTCTGGCCTTTCGGGGTGTTCATCCACCAGGCTGCCTTCTCCTTCTTACCTGGTGGCCCAGATCCCCATGGAGGATGAGCCAGACCATCTTCAAGGGCAAATAGGCCTTGACTGGAAACCTTGGCTGGAAGAGCTCACATCTACCCTTGGCCGAGAGCTTGGCCACCTGATGCGAAGAACTGACTTATTGGAAAAGACCCTGATGCTCAGAAAGATTGAAGGCAGGAGGAGAAAGGGGGCGAAAGAGGATGAGACGGTTGGATGACATCAGTGATGCAATGGACATGAATTTGAGTGAGCTTTGGGAGATGAAAGTGAAAGTCTCTCAGTTGTGTCCAACTTTTTGCATCCCCATGGACTATATGGTGGTGGTGGTGGTTTAATCGCCAAGCTGTGTCTGACTTTTGTGACCCCATGGGCTGTATGTAGTCTTCCAGGCTTCTCTGTCCATGGGATTCTCTAGGCAAGAATAGTGGAGCACGTAGCTGTTCCCTTCTCCAGGGGAATCTTCCCAACCTAGGGACTGAGCCCAGGTCGCCCACGTTGCAGGTGGATTGTTTACCAGCTGAGCCACCAGGGAAGCATAGTTAAAGATAATGAAGGACAGGGAAGCTTGGAGTGCTGAAGTCCATGGGGTCACAGAGCGGTGGACACGACTTAGTCACCTGAACAATGTACAACAACGACCTTGTCTGCCCTGACTTGCCCGGGGAACCCCATCCCAAGGGGCTCTCTCCAGAAGGTGGGGAGGTGGAGGGCTCTCTTCCCTGGGGTCTGGGCTCCCATCCTCCAGCTGGAAGCACAGAATCAGGGTGTTCTCTTCCTTGGAGCATGCAGAACTGGGCTAAAAATAGTGCAGCTTTTAAACATTACACGATGCTTTGATTACAGAGTGTGTTGGTTTCCTGTGGCCGCCGTCACACAGTACCATGAGCTGGGGGCTTAAAATGGCAGGATTTTTTTTTTTTTTCTGGAGAAGCTCCAGATGGTAAGGAGTCCTGACCTGACAGACACACTCCCTCCTAAGTCTCTGGGAGGATGCTCCTGTCCCTATTCTAATCCTGGGTGCTGCCAGCAAGCCATGGAGTTTTTTTTTATTTAAGCTGCATCACTCCAATCCTGCTTTTGTTTCTACAAAGCCTTCTCTGTGTATGTCCACTGTGTCCGAACTTTTCTCTTGCTATAAGGACACCGACCTTTCCCAGGGTGACATCAACTTAAGCTGATGGCATCAGCAAAGATCCTATCTCCAAATAAGTTCCCATTCTGAGGCTCCAGGTCGACACGAGTCTGGTGAGACACCATCCAACCCCGTACATTTATCTTCTGTTTTGATGGAAAATTTTTTGCTCAGTGAAATTGGCTACTTTTAAGAACATTCAGTTCCACTGCCTTGAAATTAGCCAGAGATTCAGAGAACTTCTGTGTAGTGGAGTGATCACTGTCTGCTAGTGGCCTTGTGGTGTGAGTGAGTCTTGTGATGTGAGTGAGATGTATGGGAGTATATTTCTCACTTGTGTGAAGATCAGAATGAATGACGCTGATGAGTGGGTGGTGTCCGCCTGAGCACCATTCGGGGACCCAAGGCCCTTCCGTTTCCACGTGGGCTCCGAGATCCCTGTGCTCGGCTGCTTCCAGCTATGGAAGGGGGGGCATGGGGGACATGGCGCAGTCACACTGGGCCAGGCGAGTGTGTGTTGGGGCTTCCCTGATGGCTCAGCAGGTAAAGAACACCCCCCCTCCCCCCAGCTAGTGCAGGAGACACATGATATGCAGGTTTGAACTCTGGGTTGGGAAGAGACCCCCTGGGGAAATATATGACAATCCACTCCAGTATTCTTGCCAAAAAAATCCTATGGACAGAGGAGCCTGACGGGCTGCAGTTCATGGGGTCACAGAGTCAGTTCCCTCTGCCTCTGGTGCCCACCAGGAGCTCCAGGACATCCCTGGCTGGCTGCGGGCTATCTCTCCGAGGAGCAAAGGAAGCTGGGAAGGGTCACGTGGCCCTGGGCCGGAGGAGGAGGGGAGGGAGGGGAGAACCACAGCTGGACTGGCAACTCAGGATGGCACCTGAAGGCAGGTCCTCCTGGCCCAGGCTGTTCTTGCAGCTTCTTCCCCGTGCTCTCTCCATATCGCTGGGCACCCAGCTGGTCGCCAGTCCAAGGTTTGTGTCTCCCTACTCTGCAGAACCAGCCCCTTGGACACCAAGATACAAACAGCAGAGGAACATCTTCCTTTTAAATGGGGCTTCCCTGATGGCTCAGCAGGTAAAGAACCCACCCCTGCCCCTGACCAGCTGATGCAGGAGACACAGGAGATGCGGGTTTAATCCCTGGGTTGGAAAGACCCCCCCTAGAGAAAGAAATGACAATCCATCCCAGCGATCTTGCCTGAAAAAATCTTATGGACAGAGGAGCCTGATGGGCTACAGTCCATGGGGTCGGATGGGACATAGTGACTAAGCATGACTGAATGGATGAAACTCTAAGGAACATGCTCTCGGACATGGCTGAGTGACTCTGGACGACCCAGACCAGCCTGTGGGCCTGGAGACAGGCTTCCTGTGTTTCACATTCCCTCTGCCTCTGGTGCCCACCAGGAGCACCAGGAGCACCAGGAGCTCCAGGACCCTGCGTCTCAGGACTGGGGTCTTTTGGGGAGAAGCTGGTACTCAGGGAGCTGAGGCCCAGGTAACCCAGAGGGAGCACTCAGACCACACCCGGCCAGGCCTGCTCAGAGTAAACTCACTTGCCTGGTTGCTGGTTTTCAAACCACCACTGAAGATCAAGTAGAAACCAGCTCTTAAAAATGGAACAAAATAGAACCGAATAGAAAAATACCAGGGTGCATTAAACAGTGAAAGTGTGAAGTCACTGAGTCATGTATGACTCTTCGCAACCCATTGGGCTGGAGCCCTCCAGGTTCCTCTGTCCATGGGAATCTCCGGGCAAGAATACTGGTGTGGGTACCCATTCGCTTCTCCAGGGGATCTTCCCCGACTGGGATTGAACTCGGGTCTCCTGCATTGGAGGCGGATTCTTTACCGTCTGAGCCACCAGGGAAGCATTGCTTCAGGAAACTTCTATGCACATCTGTTCCAGGTCTGGATGTAAAATATTTCAAAGCCATTTGGAAGCCCCGGGTCTGCATAGAAGAATTTGAAAGTCGATGATGACGACACACCAGGGAGATAATAGTCATTTTCTAGATTTGAGAAATGGTTTGAGTGGCTGGGCAGGAGGGATTGGGTGCACGGAGAAGGAGCCTGGCCTGGTTTGAATTCCTGCAGAACCACACACCGCGCCCCCCACCCCCCGCCACCTGAAGTGCATGTGAGGGCTACTTCATTTCCTCCAGCCTCTGCTTTCTTATCTATAAAGTGGGCTAAAACAGCCACCTTGATGAGGAGAAGGAGGTGAAAAATGTAACTCCTCATGTTTATTGAGTCCTTTCTGTCCCATGCCTTTGTCCTGAGCATCTTGTGTGTGTGACTTCAGTCATTACAACAGTCCTCTGATCGAATATGACTACTGTGAGGTCCATTTGTACAGACACAGAAACTGAGGTACAGACAGGCCAAGGACGCTGCCTGAGTGAGCTGTATATGAAAATACCTGATACCAGTGCTTGCAACTTTGCTTCAGTGGGATTCTGTCCATGGGATTCTGTCCATGGGATTCTCCAGGCAAGAATACTGGAGTGGGTTGCCATTCCCTCCTTCCGGGGATCTTTCTGTCCCAGGGATTGAACCCTCTCATGTCTCCTGCACTGGCAGGAGGATTTTTTTTTACCACTAGTGCTACCTGGGTGCCTGGCACATAGTAACAAACAAATGTTAATTTCCTTACTGTTAATATTGTTCTAAATGCTTTAAAAGATTCTTAAGTATAGGCAGATGGATGAGCACAGAAGGTGGTGTGCAATGCTGGCTAGAAACTCCTGTAAAGCCACTCTAAGAGGGCTCTGCAGGTGTTAGGTTAGACCCTGCCCCCTCCCCACCACCTCCTCATTTGAAACCATGACTACTAGGGCGGAGGAGGCAGGGCTGGGGGGGTGGGGCGGTGGGGGGGGGGTAGTCCCTGCAGCCTTGTTGGGAGGTCTGACTTTCCAGCATCAGAGGAAAGGGATGGAGAATTGGGAGGAGGGGGCCTCCCCCTGGCCCTTAGGGGAAGATCCGCAGTGGCTCCCAGAAGGAAAGACAGTGATGGGCGTAGCTGCCAATGAACGGTTTACTATAGGTTTTTAAAAGATTAGAGACCCAGGAACCCCTGGCTTTCTCTATACCCATCACCTGAAACCCAGGCTGCCTCTGAGAAAACCCACGTGGCCACTCCCAGCGCCCCCAGGGGACAGGGGGTTGAGTTCTCCCAAGGGTGTCAGAAAAGTAATCAGACCAAACTACAAGAGGCAATTACGGCTTTGTTTGTCAGAAACTGTAAACAGAGAGCAAGCGGAGGGTTGCATCACACCGTCCCCGGGGCCCTGAGACACTTGCTCTGAAAACCAAAGCAGCGTTGGTCATGTTAAGGAATGGATATGTTTCATTGGAGGTGTCTGGTGCGGCAGGAAGACACCTCATCCAGAGAGAGGCCACCACTGATAGCGCCCCTTCCTGGCAGTGCTCCGACCTGGCTTGGTACCAAACAGCCTTTCCGGATCAGCTTAATGACATAAGGTACTTCATACTGTATTTTATTTAATAGCACAGTTGTTTTTATAGATGCCATGACTTGGTTTGCCTCCATCAACAGCATGCAATCATTTACCCTTTGTACAGGGCTTGGCACAGGTGGTTCAGACGGGAAAGAATCTGCCTGCAATCCAGGAGACCTGGGTTTGATCCCTGGGTCAGAAAGATTCCCTGGAGAAGGGAATGGCAACCCACTCAAGTATACTTGCCTGGAGAATCCCCATGGACAGAAGAGCCTGGTGGGCACAAGAGTTGGACATGACTGAGCGACTAACACACAGCACTTTCAGACATGGTACATGCTGGGCATGAATGAAGGTGGAATAAAGAGGTAACTTTAATAACATACATAATTATACAATCATAACAAGATCAGAGTGAACTTGCTAGGGAAACTTGTTCCCTGTCTTGCTTGTGGAAATCCCTCAACCCTAGTAGGTACACCTGTCTTGAGAGGGCTGTCTCCCCAGGTGACCTGGAAATGGTATCACTGGGAAGATTACACTCTGGATCTCAGGACAGGCAGAGGCAGAGGCTGGCTGGGGGAGGAGAAATAAAAGAGCCTCCTGCCTGAGCCCCAAGCTTGCATCCCAGAGAAGGGATGCTCCGAGGTGCTGGAGCCCGGGTGCCTTGTTGTATCCCCACCTCAAGCCGAAGGGGTTTGCGCCAGCTGAGTGCTCAGATGGACGCAGCAGCAGCAGGACTGAGCTCCAGAGCTCGTGGGTGGGTTTGGGGTTCCAGAGTCCCCAGAATGTGGGGTGGCATTGGACACACTCGTCTCCGAGAGGAGGGGGCAGGTGAGATGGGACCAGGCTGGGCTGGGGGTGTAGGGAAACAACCCTCCCTGATGCTCACTGGAGGTGATACCCGAATCGCCGCTGTGACTGCCCCCAGCCTCACCCTCATCTAGGAGCAGAGCCTGAGCGGAAAGAGCTCTTCCCAACAACCTCCCTCCCTATTGAGAAACTGCTTCCCTGTGAGACAAGAAGGCCTGGGGGATGATGGCTTCTCACGTCCTCTGGGCAGCACTGCTGTGAAGCCTGCCCTCAGATTCTCAGGGAGCAGGACACAAAGAATGAGGCCGTGGGGCCATGGACACGATGGCTGGGAGCCGTCTTTGCACTCATTTCAGGGGCATGCTGGGTCTGCGTAACAGAACACCACAGATAGGAATTTAAACATCAGGAATTTTATTTCACACAGGCCCCTCCTGGAAGGCCAGCTGTTCATCCCTCTTCGCCACTCCATTGGGCAGATTCTGGATGAAACCTTCCAGGTAGCCACGTGGGAAGCAGATGCACTCACACTTCGCACTAACAGAGGCCTCGTGCACGCGGCTGTCATGGAACTCCTCACAGGGCCTCTGACTCTCTCCCCAGGTAGGCTGGGACGTTCCTGGAGCAGCGCTGAGGTGGGCATTGCTCTTTTTCTGCTGAGAGTGGGAGCCGGCCTCCGCCTGGGGCGTGTGCTTTCCACTAGAAGGTGTCAATGGGAGTGGTTACAGACGCCACTCACATGACCACCACTGATTGGTTGGATGTGGGCACCTGATCCCAGCTGGGCCAATCAGAGCCCTTCCCTGAGATTCCTGAATTTGGGGAGGGAGCCGCTGATGTTAGACTCTGCTGGTGAGTACCCAGCGTCCTTGCGAGGAGGGGCTTGGGCTGGGGTAGGAAAAGGTGAACTCAGAGGCTGAGATAAGCCCTGGAGAGAATCGGCTTAGTCCCAAACGCTCAGAGGCCCAGCTAGGCCCTGAGTCTTTCCTGGATGCTATGAGCATTCCCTCCGGTTCCTTTTATTCTTCAGCCAAAAGCGTTCACTAATATAAAGTCTATATTTCATTCTTTCCGCGTCTCCAACTGGTGGCAAAAGGCCAGGCATGCACTACATCTCATGTGATTACTGAGTGAATAAAATCGATATGCTCCAGGGGCCCTGTGGTAGTTTCACAGTGTTCCTCAGGGCCAGGCCTGCCTTACTGTTCCGGTACATGGCACCTGATAGACCACAGCCCGTCACAGCCTCTCCCTTGTGTGTGTGTGTGTGTGTGTGTGTGTGTGTGTGTGTGTGTGTGTGTGTTAGTGGCTCAGTCGAGCCCAACTCTTTGCGACCGCATGGACTGTAGCCTGCCAAACTCCTCAGTCCTTGGGATGTCCCCAGCAAGAATACTAGAGTGGGTTGCCTTTCCCTTCCCCAGAGGATCTGGGTCATTTCAAACACGTTGAACGGCATTTACTTCACAGGCACCTTCAGGAGACTGTCCAGGTTATTTGCAAAAGCAGTCTGCCGGCCTCCTGAAATCAGAACAGCCAGTGTTTTCCATCCTAAACTTGAGGGTTAAGAGGTAAATCCGTTGTAAGCAGAGCACTGGGGTCAGCACAGCTGTGAAGGCGTCCAGAGCAGGGCACACAGCTCAGCACAGCTTGAGCCCGGGGAAGCCAGGACGCAACCCCACAGGACAAAGAATGAAGGAAAAAAGGAAGTCCAGATTTTATTTCCCAAAGTCATCTCAATTTTATTTCCTAGCTCACCTTAAAATCGATAAATAATTCAAGATGAGTGAACTGGTTAGACAGTAGCGTTATTTCCCCTCTGTGGCTGTGGCTACAGTAGGGGTGGAGACTGGGAACTTGTGTCTATTTTAGGAAATTAAGCATCTCTTTAAAAAAGTATATTTACTTTGTATTTATTGGGAGGCATGGGTCTTAGTCGAGGCTTGTGGGATCTTTCAGTCACGGCCTGTGGGAGCCAGCTCCCTGCCCAGGGATTGAACCCGTGCCTGCTGCATTGGGAGTGCAGAGCCTTAACCACTGGACCACCGGGGAAGTCATGCTTTTATTGCTTATTTAAAATAAATATTTTTTTTTCTGATTATAAAGCATGCAAGTCTGTTTACAGAAGAGTATCAGATGCCCAGGGCTGGGGCATGGGAGAAGGGTCAGACTTGCTTGGCACCCACCCCTGAGAGGACCAGTCCAGGGGGCCTGGCAGAGTGGTCGGGGTGGGGGGGCGGTTCTCCTGGGAAGGAACACATCCCAGGGAGAAGAGCCTCATACAAAAGGCTGGTCCTTAGTTTCTCTGCCATTGAAGCAGCAGGAGACTCATCAAGTCTGCAGAGCAGAGGGCCTGAAGTCACCCTTCATGGGAAGGGCTTCCTGCTCGGGGGGGTTGGGGGTGGGGGGTGGGTGTGGAGAGCAGTCTCTTGGGCCCTACTTCACCTGGGGTGATTCAAGGAAGCTCTCACGGTGGTGGTGGCCTCAGCAGAGAGATTTGGTGGGGTTGGGGGTTACTCTAGATTATCCCCCAGCTTTGATACATTGAGCCTCTGGCCTTGGTTTCCATGGCAATAGCCTTGGAGTCCCAGACTGTGGTAGCCATGAAAGGCTGGGTCTGTCCTGGTGTCGGGGCTGGGTGGGGGGCGGAGGCTGTTCTCTTGGGACACTGGACGCAGTGTCTTTGGTGGGGCTGTTTCTTGGAGTGTAGGCCCTCTGTTGGAAGCCTCACGGCACTGGCAACAATTCAAAGGAGTAATTAACCATGAGGTTCATTGTGTAGTTATCTGTTTTAGCAGTAGGGTGACCAACCTGTCTAGCTTGTCTAGGATTGCCTCAATGATAACTGAAAACGCTGCATCCCAGGAACTCCTCGGTCCTTTGCAAACTGGGACAGCTGGTCACCCTACTTAGCAGACAGATGGAAATCTTCATGAGCAGGACCCTTGGGTCTGTGATCCACAGCATCTCCTGAATCCCCACCCGGACACGGCACCCTGCACAGAGTGTGCATCCAATAAGTAGTCACCAGACAAAAAGGATGACTATTACTGGAAATGCTCTGCAAATATTTGCTAAATGAATGTCCTCTTGCCAGTAAATGAACTCTTTTCAATGTTGTAATATATTGCTAATACATGGGACACACTGGATTTACAAACTTCCTTAAAAAGGAACAAAGATTTTTGTGGAAGTAAAGAGTGCTGGGTTGGGGGTGGGGGAGGGTAAGTTTAGCTGAGCTAAGTCCTCTAAAAACAGATCAACAAATGACCTCCAAGACTTGATGTCTTGAATCAGTCTTAAGTGGGGATTATGGATTTCTGGATCTTCTCAGAAATGAGGGGCCAAAGCAGAAAGACAGATGTTGAAGAAATGCAATGATTAGGGAGAATAGGAACTTGTTACATGGCAGGTCACCTAATCGAGCAACTTCACAAATATTCCCTTGGATGAAATACGTGAGATCCTGGGCTTGGAGGAGTGACACGATTTGAAAGGAGGTCATCTGGTTGCTTTTCCAGCATGTTCTCCCACTTCCTCTTGACTGGGGACGCAGTGATGGAGCCAGTGGCCCAAGCCTCTAGATGCACCTGTACCTGTGGCTGATGACTGTGTAACGATGTTAAAACGCTGGGAAGAACCTACACAGCAAGTTTGGTTGCTTGTTCCCCGCGGGTCTCCAAGGAAACCTGGAGCCCTGACCAGTCCTTGGCCCACCCTTGGGAGCATGGTTCTCAGGAGGCCTGTGATGTCAGTGATGGATGGTGTTGTGTTCGCCTGGAGCAGTGGACCATGCCCTGCTGGCCTGTTAGGACGGCTTTGCACAAATGCCAAGACTGATGATGCGCGCCTGGTTTCATTGCTGGAGCCTGGAATTTCAGTTGCTGTGGCTGATTGATAGCCTGATGGGTCTATGTGACCCACCTCCTGTTAACACCTGGACCCTCAGGCGTGTGTGGGTTTTTTCCACTAGTGACTGCAGTTCTCTGCTGGAGAAAAAGCCTGTGCTTAGTGAACTCAGATGAGGAGGCATGGCAGGGGGTCCCATGCCGGACGACTGGGGATTCTGCCAAGATGTATCTTTCCTTCCTATTTCTGTTCTGCATCCTCTGCTGAAATAAATCTTAGGATAAATCACATCGTGGAGTCTTGTCAGTCTTCCTAGTGAATCACCGAATGTAGGGAGGTGTGGGCCCTCCAGCCCAGAACAGGAAAGAGCGAAGGCCAGTTCCTCTTTATTCTACTGGACGCTGCCCAACCAAGGTCCAGGCCCTGCACACTCTCACTCAGCCCAGCACCTTCCAGGTTTGAATGCAGGTGGTGAGGAACAATGGGCAGAATAGTT